>NC_091118.1:215930528-216279447 GCF_040183065.1 Periplaneta americana | reverse complement strand
CTCTGAGCCGCTTCGTTCTCCTTGTGTAGAAAAAAGTCTGTTTTGGAAGGTCAAAATGACCATTTTTTGAAATTTTGCCGGCCTCTCCCGTCCAAACGCAGGAGGATAGAGAGTTGTCCTTTATACTGGAGATAGAGTTCGACGAGCTGTATTCAACGCACTCATCGGCTTTGTTGTCACCACGCGTACTGCGGAGTTATTGCGGCAAGAATGTCGGCGGAAGGGTGGTTTAAACCCTTCCCCTTTTTTTCTCGAAAATCAGAAAGTGTTCGCGATTGCCATTTTGATGCTATCGTGTAAGAAGTAAGTCAAGGGGGAATACAGGGCCGCACCCCGTTCCTCGGTATGGCCATTATTTCCGGAATTAGAGACCCAAATATTTTAGGTACCCAAAAATTAAGGCTGGAAAAAAGTGCGGCGGATATTCCGGATTTTAGCGGTGATTACTTGGGGAGATGCGTGGATGCTACAGTTAAAAGGGCGGGCCTCTGAGCCGCTTCGTTCTCCTTGTGTAGAAAAAAGTCTGTTTTGGAAGGTCAAAATGACCATTTTTTGAAATTTTGCCGGCCTCTCCCGTCCAAACGCAGGAGGATAGAGAGTTGTCCTTTATACTGGAGATAGAGTTCGACGAGCTGTATTCAACGCACTCATCGGCTTTGTTGTCACCACGCGTACTGCGGAGTTATTGCGGCAAGAATGTCGGCGGAAGGGTGGTTTAAACCCTTCCCCTTTTTTTCTCGAAAATCAGAAAGTGTTCGCGATTGCCATTTTGATGCTATCGTGTAAGAAGTAAGTCAAGGGGGAATACAGGGCCGCACCCCGTTCCTCGGTATGGCCATTATTTCCGGAATTAGAGACCCAAATATTTTAGGTACCCAAAAATTAAGGCTGTTAAAAAGTGCGGCGGATATTCCGGATTTTAGCGGTGATTACTTGGGGAGATGCGTGGATGCTACAGTTAAAAGGGCGGGCCTCTGAGCCGCTTCGTTCTCCTTGTGTAGAAAAAAGTCTGTTTTGGAAGGTCAAAATGACCATTTTTTGAAATTTTGCCGGCCTCTCCCGTCCAAACGCAGGAGGATAGAGAGTTGTCCTTTATACTGGAGATAGAGTTCGACGAGCTGTATTCAACGCACTCATCGGCTTTGTTGTCACCACGCGTACTGCGGAGTTATTGCGGCAAGAATGTCTCGAAAATCAGAAAGTGTTCGCGATTGCCATTTTGATGCTATCGTGTAAGAAGTAAGTCAAGGGGGAATACAGGGCCGCACCCCGTTCCTCGGTATGGCCATTATTTCCGGAATTAGAGACCCAAATATTTTAGGTACCCAAAAATTAAGGCTGGAAAAAAGTGCGGCGGATATTCCGGATTTTAGCGGTGATTACTTGGGGAGATGCGTGGATGCTACAGTTAAAAGGGCGGGCCTCTGAGCCGCTTCGTTCTCCTTGTGTAGAAAAAAGTCTGTTTTGGAAGGTCAAAATGACCATTTTTTGAAATTTTGCCGGCCTCTCCCGTCCAAACGCAGGAGGATAGAGAGTTGTCCTTTATACTGGAGATAGAGTTCGACGAGCTGTATTCAACGCACTCATCGGCTTTGTTGTCACCACGCGTACTGCGGAGTTATTGCGGCAAGAATGTCGGCGGAAGGGTGGTTTAAACCCTTCCCCTTTTTTTCTCGAAAATCAGAAAGTGTTCGCGATTCCCATTTTGATGCTATCGTGTAAGAAGTAAGTCAAGGGGGAATACAGGGCCGCACCCCGTTCCTCGGTATGGCCATTATTTCCGGAATTAGAGACCCAAATATTTTAGGTACCCAAAAATTAAGGCTGGAAAAAAGTGCGGCGGATATTCCGGATTTTAGCGGTGATTACTTGGGGAGATGCGTGGATGCTACAGTTAAAAGGGCGGGCCTCTGAGCCGCTTCGTTCTCCTTGTGTAGAAAAAAGTCTGTTTTGGAAGGTCAAAATGACCATTTTTTTAAATTTTGCCGGCCTCTCCCGTCCAAACGCAGGAGGATAGAGAGTTGTCCTTTATACTGGAGATAGAGTTCGACGAGCTGTATTCAACGCACTCATCGGCTTTGTTGTCACCACGCGTACTGCGGAGTTATTGCGGCAAGAATGTCGGCGGAAGGGTGGTTTAAACCCTTCCCCTTTTTTTCTCGAAAATCAGAAAGTGTTCGCGATTGCCATTTTGATGCTATCGTGTAAGAAGTAAGTCAAGGGGGAATACAGGGCCGCACCCCGTTCCTCGGTATGGCCATTATTTCCGGAATTAGAGACCCAAATATTTTAGGTACCCAAAAATTAAGGCTGGAAAAAAGTGCGGCGGATATTCCGGATTTTAGCGGTGATTACTTGGGGAGATGCGTGGATGCTACAGTTAAAAGGGCGGGCCTCTGAGCCGCTTCGTTCTCCTTGTGTAGAAAAAAGTCTGTTTTGGAAGGTCAAAATGACCATTTTTTGAAATTTTGCCGGCCTCTCCCGTCCAAACGCAGGAGGATAGAGAGTTGTCCTTTATACTGGAGATAGAGTTCGACGAGCTGTATTCAACGCACTCATCGGCTTTGTTGTCACCACGCGTACTGCGGAGTTATTGCGGCAAGAATGTCGGCGGAAGGGTGGTTTAAACCCTTCCCCTTTTTTTCTCGAAAATCAGAAAGTGTTCGCGATTGCCATTTTGATGCTATCGTGTAAGAAGTAAGTCAAGGGGGAATACAGGGCCGCACCCCGTTCCTCGGTATGGCCATTATTTCCGGAATTAGAGACCCAAATATTTTAGGTACCCAAAAATTAAGGCTGGAAAAAAGTGCGGCGGATATTCCGGATTTTAGCGGTGATTACTTGGGGAGATGCGTGGATGCTACAGTTAAAAGGGCGGGCCTCTGAGCCGCTTCGTTCTCCTTGTGTAGAAAAAAGTCTGTTTTGGAAGGTCAAAATGACCATTTTTTGAAATTTTGCCGGCCTCTCCCGTCCAAACGCAGGAGGATAGAGAGTTGTCCTGTATACTGGAGATAGAGTTCGACGAGCTGTATTCAACGCACTCATCGGCTTTGTTGTCACCACGCGTACTGCGGAGTTATTGCGGCAAGAATGTCGGCGGAAGGGTGGTTTAAACCCTTCCCCTTTTTTTCTCGAAAATCAGAAAGTGTTCGCGATTCCCATTTTGATGCTATCGTGTAAGAAGTAAGTCAAGGGGGAATACAGGGCCGCACCCCGTTCCTCGGTATGGCCATTATTTCCGGAATTAGAGACTCAAATATTTTAGGTACCCAAAAATTAAGGCTGGAAAAAAGTGCGGCGGATATTCCGGATTTTAGCGGTGATTATTAGGGGAGATGCGTGGATGCTACAGTTAAAAGGGCGGGCCTCTGAGCCGCTTCGTTCTCCTTGTGTAGAAAAAAGTCTGTTTTGGAAGGTCAAAATGACCATTTTTTGAAATTTTGCCGGCCTCTCCCGTCCAAACGCAGGAGGATAGAGAGTTGTCCTTTATACTGGAGATAGGGTTCGACGAGCTGTATTCAACGCACTCATCGGCTTTGTTGTCACCACGCGTACTGCGGAGTTATTGCGGCAAGAATGTCGGCGGAAGGGTGGTTTAAACCCTTCCCCTTTTTTTCTCGAAAATCAGAAAGTGTTCGCGATTGCCATTTTGATGCTATCGTGTAAGAAGTAAGTCAAGGGGGAATACAGGGCCGCACCCCGTTCCTCGGTATGGCCATTATTTCCGGAATTAGAGACCCAAATATTTTAGGTACCCAAAAATTAAGGCTGGAAAAAAGTGCGGCGGATATTCCGGATTTTAGCCGTGATTACTTGGGGAGATGCGTGGATGCTACAGTTAAAAGGGCGGGCCTCTGAGCCGCTTCGTTCTCCTTGTGTAGAAAAAAGTCTGTTTTGGAAGGTCAAAATGACCATTTTTTGAAATTTTGCCGGCCTCTCCCGTCCAAACGCAGGAGGATAGAGAGTTGTCCTTTATACTGGAGCAAGAGTTCGACGAGCTGTATTCAACGCACTCATCGGCTTTGTTGTCACCACGCGTACTGCGGAGTTATTGCGGCAAGAATGTCGGCGGAAGGGTCCTTCCCCTGTTTTTCTCGAAAATCAGAAAGTGTTCGCGATTGCCATTTTGATGCTATCGTGTAAGAAGTAAGTCAAGGGGGAATACAGGGCCGCACCCCGTTCCTCGGTATGGCCATTATTTCCGGAATTAGAGACCCAAATATTTTAGGTACCCAAAAATTAAGGCTGGAAAAAAGTGCGGCGGATATTCCGGATTTTAGCGGTGATTACTTGGGGAGATGCGTGGATGCTACAGTTAAAAGGGCGGGCCTCTGAGCCGCTTCGTTCTCCTTGTGTAGAAAAAAGTCTGTTTTGGAAGGTCAAAATGACCATTTTTTGAAATTTTGCCGGCCTCTCCCGTCCAAACGCAGGAGGATAGAGAGTTGTCCTTTATACTGGAGATAGAGTTCGACGAGCTGTATTCAACGCACTCATCGGCTTTGTTGTCACCACGCGTACTGCGGAGTTATTGCGGCAAGAATGTCGGCGGAAGGGTGGGTTTACCTTCCCCTTTTTTTCTCGAAAATCAGAAAGTGTTCGCGATTGCCATTTTGATGCTATCGTGTAAGAAGTAAGTCAAGGGGGAATACAGGGCCGCACCCCGTTCCTCGGTATGGCCATTATTTCCGGAATTAGAGACCCAAATATTTTAGGTACCCAAAAATTAAGGCTGGAAAAAAGTGCGGCGGATATTTCGGATTTTAGCGGTGATTACTTGGGGAGATGCGTGGATGCTACAGTTAAAAGGGCGGGCCTCTGAGCCGCATCGTTCTCCTTGTGTAGAAAAAAGTCTGTTTTGGAAGGTCAAAATGACCATTTTTTGAAATTTTGCCGGCCTCTCCCGTCCAAACGCAGGAGGATAGAGAGTTGTCCTTTATACTGGAGATAGAGTTCGACGAGCTGTATTCAACGCACTCATCGGGTTTGTTGTTACCACGCGTACTGCGGAGTTATTGCGGCAAGAATGTCGGCGGAAGGGTGGTTTAAACCCTTCCCCTTTTTTTCTCGAAAATCAGAAAGTGTTCGCGATTCCCATTTTGATGCTATCGTGTAAGAAGTAAGTCAAGGGGGAATACAGGGCCGCACCCCGTTCCTCGGTATGGCCATTATTTCCGGAATTAGAGACCCAAATATTTTAGGTACCCAAAAATTAAGGCTGGAAAAAAGTGCGGCGGATATTCCGGATTTTAGCGGTGATTACTTGGGGAGATGCGTGGTTGCTACAGTTAAAAGGGCGGGCCTCTGAGCCGCTTCGTTCTCCTTGTGTAGAAAAAAGTCTGTTTTGGAAGGTCAAAATGACCATTTTTTGAAATTTTGCCGGCACATCCCGTCCAAACGCAGGAGGATAGAGAGTTGTCCTTTATACTGGAGATAGAGTTCGACGAGCTGTATTCAACGCACTCATCGGCTTTGTTGTCACCACGCGTACTGCGGAGTTATTGCGGCAAGAATGTCGGCGGAAGGGTGGTTCCCTTCCCCTTTTTTTCTCGAAAATCAGAAAGTGTTCGCGATTGCCATTTTGATGCTATCGTGTAAGAAGTAAGTCAAGGGGGAATACAGGGCCGCACCCCGTTCCTCGGTATGGCCATTATTTCCGGAATTAGAGACTCAAATATTTTAGGTACCCAAAAATTAAGGCTGGAAAAAAGTGCGGCGGATATTCCGGATTTTAGCGGTGATTACTAGGGGAGATGCGTGGATGCTACAGTTAAAAGGGCGGGCCTCTGAGCCGCTTCGTTCTCCTTGTGTAGAAAAAAGTCTGTTTTGGAAGGTCAAAATGACCATTTTTTGAAATTTTGCCGGCCTCTCCCGTCCAAACGCAGGAGGATAGAGAGTTGTCCTTTATACTGGAGATAGAGTTCGACGAGCTGTATTCAACGCACTCATCGGCTTTGTTGTCACCACGCGTACTGCGGAGTTATTGCGGCAAGAATGTCGGTGGAAGGGTGGTTTAAACCCTTCCCCTTTTTTTCTCGAAAATCAGAAAGTGTTCGCGATTGCCATTTTGATGCTATCGTGTAAGAAGTAAGTCAAGGGGGAATACAGGGCCGCACCCCGTTCCTCGGTATGGCCATTATTTCCGGAATTAGAGACCCAAATATTTTAGGTACCCAAAAATTAAGGCTGGAAAAAAGTGCGGCGGATATTCCGGATTTTAGCGGTGATTACTTGGGGAGATGCGTGGATGCTACAGTTAAAAGGGCGGGCCTCTGAGCCGCTTCGTTCTCCTTGTGTAGAAAAAAGTCTGTTTTGGAAGGTCAAAATGACCATTTTTTGAAATTTTGCCGGCCTCTCCCGTCCAAACGCAGGAGGATAGAGAGTTGTCCTGTATACTGGAGATAGAGTTCGACGAGCTGTATTCAACGCACTCATCGGCTTTGTTGTCACCACGCGTACTGCGGAGTTATTGCGGCAAGAATGTCGGCGGAAGGGTGGTTTAAACCCTTCCCCTTTTTTTCTGGAAAATCAGAAAGTGTTCGCGATTCCCATTTTGATGCTATCGTGTAAGAAGTAAGTCAAGGGGGAATACAGGGCCGCACCCCGTTCCTCGGTATGGCCATTATTTCCGGAATTAGAGACTCAAATATTTTAGGTACCCAAAAATTAAGGCTGGAAAAAAGTGCGGCGGATATTCCGGATTTTAGCGGTGATTACTAGGGGAGATGCGTGGATGCTACAGTTAAAAGGGCGGGCCTCTGAGCCGCTTCGTTCTCCTTGTGTAGAAAAAAGTCTGTTTTGGAAGGTCAAAATGACCATTTTTTGAAATTTTGCCGGCCTCTCCCGTCCAAACGCAGGAGGATAGAGAGTTGTCCTTTATACTGGAGATAGAGTTCGACGAGCTGTATTCAACGCACTCATCGGCTTTGTTGTCACCACGCGTACTGCGGAGTTATTGCGGCAAGAATGTCGGCGGAAGGGTGGTTTAAACCCTTCCCCTTTTTTTCTCGAAAATCAGAAAGTGTTCGCGATTGCCATTTTGATGCTATCGTGTAAGAAGTAAGTCAAGGGGGAATACAGGGCCGCACCCCGTTCCTCAGTATGGCCATTATTTCCGGAATTAGAGACCCAAATATTTTAGGTACCCAAAAATTAAGGCTGGAAAAAAGTGCGGCGGATATTCCGGATTTTAGCGGTGATTACTAGGGAGATGCGTGGATGCTACAGTTAAAAGGGCGGGCCTCTGAGCCGCTTCGTTCTCCTTGTGTAGAAAAAAGTCTGTTTTGGAAGGTCAAAATGACCATTTTTTGAAATTTTGCCGGCCTCTCCCGTCCAAACGCAGGAGGATAGAGAGTTGTCCTTTATACTGGAGATAGAGTTCGACGAGCTGTATTCAACGCACTCATCGGCTTTGTTGTCACCACGCGTACTGCGGAGTTATTGCGGCAAGAATGTCGGCGGAAGGGTGGTTTAAAACCCTTCCCCTTTTTTTCTCGAAAATCAGAAAGTGTTCGCGATTGCCATTTTGATGCTATCGTGTAAGAAGTAAGTCAAGGGAGAATACAGGGCCGCACCCCGTTCCTCGGTATGGCCATTATTTCCGGAATTAGAGACCCAAATATTTTAGGTACCCAAAAATTAAGGCTGGAAAAAAGTGCGGCGGATATTCCGGATTTTAGCGGTGATTACTTGGGGAGACGCGTGGATGCTACAGTTAAAAGGGCGGGCCTCTGAGCCGCTTCGTTCTCCTTGTGTAGAAAAAAGTCTGTTTTGGAAGGTCAAAATGACCATTTTTTGAAATTTTGCCAGCCTCTCCCGTCCAAACGCAGGAGGATAGAGAGTTGTCCTGTATACTGGAGATAGAGTTCGACGAGCTGTATTCAACGCACTCATCGGCTTTGTTGTCACCACGCGTACTGCGGAGTTATTGCGGCAAGAATGTCAGCGGAAGTGTGGTTTAAACCCTTCCCCTTTTTTTTCTCGAAAATCAGAAAGTGTTCGCGATTGCCATTTTGATGCTATCGTGTAAGAAGTAAGTCAAGGGGGAATACAGGGCCGCACCTCGTTCCTCGGTATGGCCATTATTTCCGGAATTAGAGACCCAAATATTTTAGGTACCCAAAAATTAAGGCTGGAAAAAAGTGCGGTGGATATTCCGGATTTTAACGGTGATTACTTGGGGAGATGCGTGGATGCTACAGTTAAAAGGGCGGGCCTCTGAGCCGCTTCGTTCTCCTTGTGTAGGAAAAAGTCTGTTTTGGAAGGTCAAAATGACCATTTTTTGAAATTTTGCCGGCCTCTCCCGTCCAAACGCAGGAGGATAGAGAGTTGTCCTTTATACTGGAGATAGAGTTCGACGAGCTGTATTCAACGCACTCATCGGCTTTGTTGTCACCACGCGTACTGCGGAGTTATTGCGGCAAGAATGTCGGCGGAAGGGTGGTTTAAACCCTTCCCCTTTTTTTCTCGAAAATCAGAAAGTGTTCGCGATTGCCATTTTGATGCTATCGTGTAAGAAGTAAGTCAAGGGGGAATACAGGGCCGCACCCCGTTCCTCGGTATGGCCATTATTTCCGGAATTAGAGACCCAAATATTTTAGGTACCCAAAAATTAAGGCTGGAAAAAAGTGCGGCGGATATTCCGGATTTTAGCGGTGATTACTTGGGAAGATGCGTGGATGCTACAGTTAAAAGGGCGGGCCTCTGAGCCGCTTCGTTCTCCTTGTGTAGAAAAAAGTCTGTTTTGGAAGGTCAAAATGACCATTTTTTGAAATTTTGCCGGCCTCTCCCGTCCAAACGCAGGAGGATAGAGAGTTGTCCTGTATACTGGAGATAGAGTTCGACGAGCTGTATTCAACGCACTCATCGGCTTTGTTGTCACCACGCGTACTGCGGAGTTATTGCGGCAAGAATGTCGGCGGAAGGGTGGTTTAAACCCTTCCCCTTTTTTTCTCGAAAATCAGAAAGTGTTCGCGATTCCCATTTTGATGCTATCGTGTAAGAAGTAAGTCAAGGGGGAATACAGGGCCGCACCCCGTTCCTCGGTATGGCCATTATTTCCGGAATTAGAGACTCAAATACTTTAGGTACCCAAAAATTAAGGCTGGAAAAAAGTGCGGCGGATATTCCGGATTTTAGCGGTGATTACTTGGGGAGATGCGTGGATGCTACAGTTAAAAGGGCGGGCCTCTGAGCCGCTTCGTTCTCCTTGTGTAGAAAAAAGTCTGTTTTGGAAGGTCAAAATGACCATTTTTTGAAATTTTGCCGGCCTCTCCCGTCCAAACGCAGGAGGATAGAGAGTTGTCCTTTATACTGGAGATAGAGTTCGACGAGCTGTATTCAACGCACTCATCGGCTTTGTTGTCACCACGCGTACTGCGGAGTTATTGCGGCAAGAATGTCGGCGGAAGGGTGGTTTAAACCCTTCCCCTTTTTTTTGTCGAAAATCAGAAAGTGTTCTCGATTGCCATTTTGATGCTATCGTGTAAGAAGTAAGTCAAGGGGGAATACAGGGCCGCACCCCGTTCCTCGGTATGGCCATTATTTCCGGAATTAGAGACCCAAATATTTTAGGTACCCAAAAATTAAGGCTGGAAAAAAGTGCGGCGGATATTCCGGATTTTAGCGGTGATTACTTGGGGAGATGCGTGGATGGTACAGTTAAAAGGGCGGGCCTCTGAGCCGCTTCGTTCTCCTTGTGTAGAAAAAAGTCTGTTTTGGAAGGTCAAAATGACCATTTTTTGAAATTTTGCCGGCCTCTCCCGTCCAAACGCAGGAGGATAGAGAGTTGTCCTTTATACTGGAGATAGAGTTCGACGAGCTGTATTCAACGCACTCATCGGCTTTGTTGTCACCACGCGTACTGCGGAGTTATTGCGGCAAGAATGTCGGCGGAAGGGTGGTTTAAACCCTTCCCCTTTTTTTCTCGAAAATCAGAAAGTGTTCGCGATTGCCATTTTGATGCTATCGTGTAAGAAGTAAGTCAAGGGGGAATACAGGGCCGCACCCCGTTCCTCGGTATGGCCATTATTTCCGGAATTAGAGACTCAAATATTTTAGGTACCCAAAAATTAAGGCTGGAAAAAAGTGCGGCGGATATTCCGGATTTTAGCGGTGATTACTAGGGGAGATGCGTGGATGCTACAGTTAAAAGGGCGGGCCTTTGAGCCGCTTCGTTCTCCTTGTGTAGAAAAAAGTCTGTTTTGGAAGGTCAAAATGACCACTTTTTGAAATTTTGCCGGCCTCTCCCGTCCAAACGCAGGAGGATAGAGAGTTGTCCTTTATACTGGAGATAGAGTTCGACGAGCTGTATTCAACGCACTCATCGGCTTTGTTGTCACCACGCGTACTGCGGAGTTATTGCGGCAAGAATGTCGGCGGAAGGGTGGTTTAAACCCTTCCCCTTTTTTTCTCGAAAATCAGAAAGTGTTCGCGATTGCCATTTTGATGCTATCGTGTAAGAAGTAAGTCAAGGGGGAATACAGGGCCGCACCCCGTTCCTCGGTATGGCCATTATTTCCGGAATTAGAGACTCAAATATTTTAGGTACCCAAAAATTAAGGCTGGAAAAAAGTGCGGCGGATATTCCGGATTTTAGCGGTGATTACTAGGGGAGATGCGTGGATGCTACAGTTAAAAGGGCGGGCCTCTGAGCCGCTTCGTTCTCCTTGTGTAGAAAAAAGTCTGTTTTGGAAGGTCAAAATGACCACTTTTTGAAATTTTGCCGGCCTCTCCCGTCCAAACGCAGGAGGATAGAGAGTTGTCCTTTATACTGGAGATAGAGTTCGACGAGCTGTATTCAACGCACTCATCGGCTTTGTTGTCACCACGCGTACTGCGGAGTTATTGCGGCAAGAATGTCGGCGGAAGGGTGGTTTAAACCCTTCCCCTTTTTTTCTCGAAAATCAGAAAGTGTTCGCGATTGCCATTTTGATGCTATCGTGTAAGAAGTAAGTCAAGGGGGAATACAGGGCCGCACCCCGTTCCTCGGTATGGCCATTATTTCCGGAATTAGAGACCCAAATATTTTAGGTACCCAAAAATTAAGGCTGGAAAAAAGTGCGGCGAATATTCCGGATTTTAGCGGTGATTACTTGGGGAGATGCGTGGATGCTACAGTTAAAAGGGCGGGCCTCTGAGCCGCTTCGTTCTCCTTGTGTAGAAAAAAGTCTGTTTTGGAAGGTCAAAATGACCATTTTTTGAAATTTTGCCGGCCTCTCCCGTCCAAACGCAGGAGGATAGAGAGTTGTCCTGTATACTGGAGATAGAGTTCGACGAGCTGTATTCAACGCACTCATCGGCTTTGTTGTCACCACGCGTACTGCGGAGTTATTGCGGCAAGAATGTCGGCGGAAGGGTGGTTTAAACCCTTCCCCTTTTTTTCTCGAAAATCAGAAAGTGTTCGCGATTGCCATTTTGATGCTATCGTGTAAGAAGTAAGTCAAGGGGGAATACAGGGCCGCACCCCGTTCCTCGGTATGGCCATTATTTCCGGAATTAGAGACTCAAATATTTTAGGTACCCAAAAATTAAGGCTGGAAAAAAGTGCGGCGGATATTCCGGATTTTAGCGGTGATTACTAGGGGAGATGCGTGGATGATACAGTTAAAAGGGCGGGCCTCTGAGCCGCTTCGTTCTCCTTGTGTAGAAAAAAGTCTGTTTTGGAAGGTCAAAATGACCACTTTTTGAAATTTTGCCGGCCTCTCCCGTCCAAACGCAGGAGGATAGAGAGTTGTCCTTTATACTGGAGATAGAGTTCGACGAGCTGTATTCAACGCACTCATCGGCTTTGTTGTCACCACGCGTACTGCGGAGTTATTGCGGCAAGAATGTCGGCGGAAGGGTGGTTTAAACCCTTCCTCTTTTTTTCTCGAAAATCAGAAAGTGTTCGCGATTGCCATTTTGATGCTATCGTGTAAGAAGTAAGTCAAGGGGGAATACAGGGCCGCACCCCGTTCCTCGGTATGGCCATTATTTCCGGAATTAGAGACCCAAATATTTTAGGTACCCAAAAATTAAGGCTGGAAAAAAGTGCGGCGGATATTCCGGATTTTAGCGGTGATTACTAGGGGAGATGCGTGGATGCTACAGTTAAAAGGGCGGGCCTCTGAGCCGCGTCGTTCTCCTTGTGTAGAAAAAAGTCTGTTTTGGAAGGTCAAAATGACCATTTTTTGAAATTTTGCCGGCCTCTCCCGTCCAAACGCAGGAGGATAGAGAGTTGTCCTTTATACTGGAGATAGAGTTCGACGAGCTGTATTCAACGCACTCATCGGCTTTGTTGTCACCACGCGTACTGCGGAGTTATAGCAGGCAAGAATGTCGGCGGAAGGGTGGTTTAAACCCTTCCCCTTTTTTTCTCGAAAATCAGAAAGTGTTCGCGATTGCCATTTTGATGCTATCGTGTAAGAAGTAAGTCAAGGGGGAATACAGGGCCGCACCCCGTTCCTCGGTATGGCCATTATTTCCGGAATTAGAGACCCAAATATTTTAGGTACCCAAACATTAAGGCTGGAAAAAAGTGCGGCGGATATTCCGGATTTTAGCGGTGATTACTTGGGGAGATGCGTGGATGCTACAGTTAAAAGGGCGGGCCTCTGAGCCGCTTCGTTCTCCTTGTGTAGAAAAAAGTCTGTTTTGGAAGGTCAAAATGACCATTTTTTGAAATTTTGCCGGCCTCTCCCGTCCAAACGCAGGAGGATAGAGAGTTGTCCTTTATACTGGAGATAGAGTTCGACGAGCTGTATTCAACGCACTCATCGGCTTTGTTGTCACCACGCGTACTGCGGAGTTATTGCGGCAAGAATGTCGGCGGAAGGGTGGTTTAAACCCTTCCCCTTTTTTTCTCGAAAATCAGAAAGTGTTCGCGATTGCCATTTTGATGCTATCGTGTAAGAAGTAAGTCAAGGGGGAATACAGGGCCGCACCCCGTTCCTCGGTATGGCCATTATTTCCGGAATTAGAGACCCAAATATTTTAGGTACCCAAAAATTAAGGCTGGAAAAAAGTGCGGCGGATATTCCGGATTTTAGCGGTGATTACTTGGGGAGATGCGTGGATGCTACAGTTAAAAGGGCGGGCCTCTGAGCCGCTTCGTTCTCCTTGTGTAGAAAAAAGTCTGTTTTGGAAGGTCAAAATGACCATTTTTTGAAATTTTGCCGGCCTCTCCCGTCCAAACGCAGGAGGATAGAGAGTTGTCCTTTATACTGGAGATAGAGTTCGACGAGCTGTATTCAACGCACTCATCGGCTTTGTTGTCACCACGCGTACTGCGGAGTTATAGCAGGCAAGAATGTCGGCGGAAGGGTGGTTTAAACCCTTCCCCTTTTTTTCTCGAAAATCAGAAAGTGTTCGCGATTGCCATTTTGATGCTATCGTGTAAGAAGTAAGTCAAGGGGGAATACAGGGCCGCACCCCGTTCCTCGGTATGGCCATTATTTCCGGAATTAGAGACCCAAATATTTTAGGTACCCGAACATTAAGGCTGGAAAAAAGTGCGGCGGATATTCCGGATTTTAGCGGTGATTACTTGGGGAGATGCGTGGATGCTACAGTTAAAAGGGCGGGCCTCTGAGCCGCTTCGTTCTCCTTGTGTAGAAAAAAGTCTGTTTTGGAAGGTCAAAATGACCATTTTTTGAAATTTTGCCGGCCTCTCCCGTCCAAACGCAGGAGGATAGAGAGTTGTCCTTTATACTGGAGATAGAGTTCGACGAGCTCTATTCAACGCACTCATCGGCTTTGTTGTCACCACGCGTACTGCGGAGTTATTGCGGCAAGAATGTCGGCGGAAGGGTGGTTTAAACCCTTCCCCTTTTTTTCTCGAAAATCAGAAAGTGTTCGCTATTGCCATTTTGATGCTATCGTGTAAGAAGTAAGTCAAGGGGGAATACAGGGCCGCACCCCGTTCCTCGGTATGGCCATTATTTCCGGAATTAGAGACCCAAATATTTTAGGTACCCAAAAATTAAGGCTGGAAAAAAGTGCGGTGGATATTCCGGATTTTAGCGGTGATTACTTGGGGAGATGCGTGGATGCTACAGTTAAAAGGGCGGGCCTCTGAGCCGCTTCGTTCTCCTTGTGTAGAAAAAAGTCTGTTTTGGAAGGTCAAAATGACCGTTTTTTGAAATTTTGCCGGCATCTCCCGTCCAAACGCAGGAGGATAGAGAGTTGTCCTTTATACTGGAGATAGAGTTCGACGAGCTGTATTCAACGCACTCATCGGCTTTGTTGTCACCACGCGTACTGCGGAGTTATTGCGGCAAGAATGTCGGCGGAAGGGTCCTTCCCCTTTTTTTCTCGAAAATCAGAAAGTGTTCGCGATTGCCATTTTGATGCTATCGTGTAAGAAGTAAGTCAAGGGGGAATACAGGGCCGCACCCCGTTCCTCGGTATGGCCATTATTTCCGGAATTAGAGACCCAAATATTTTAGGTACCCAAAAATTAAGGCTGGAATAAAGTGCGGCGGATATTCCGGATTTTAGCGGTGATTACTTGGGGAGATGCGTGGATGCTACAGTTAAAAGGGCGGGCCTCTGAGCCGCTTCGTTCTCCTTGTGTAGAAAAAAGTCTGTTTTGGAAGGTCAAAATGACCATTTTTTGAAATTTTGCCGGCCTCTCCCGTCCAAACGCAGGAGGATAGAGTTGTCCTGTATACTGGAGATAGAGTTCGACGAGCTGTATTCAACGCACTCATCGGCTTTGTTGTCACCACGCGTACTGCGGAGTTATTGCGGCAAGAATGTCGGCGGAAGGGTGGTTTAAACCCTTCCCCTTTTTTTCTCGAAAATCAGAAAGTGTTCGCGATTGCCATTTTGATGCTATCGTGTAAGAAGTAAGTCAAGGGGGAATACAGGGCCGCACCCCGTTCCTCGGTATGGCCATTATTTCCGGAATTAGAGACTCAAATATTTTAGGTACCCAAAAATTAAGGCTGGAAAAAAGTGCGGCGGATATTCCGGATTTTAGCGGTGATTACTAGGGGAGATGCGTGGATGCTACAGTTAAAAGGGCGGGCCTCTGAGCCGCTTCGTTCTCCTTGTGTAGAAAAAAGTCTGTTTTGGAAGGTCAAAATGACCATTCTTTGAAATTTTGCCGGCCTCTCCCGTCCAAACGCAGGAGGATAGAGAGTTGTCCTTTATACTGGAGATAGAGTTCGACGAGCTGTATTCAACGCACTCATCGGCTTTGTTGTCACCACGCGTACTGCGGAGTTATTGCGGCAAGAATGTCGGCGGAAGGGTGGTTTAAACCCTTCCCCTTTTTTTCTCGAAAATCAGAAAGTGTTCGCGATTGCCATTTTGATGCTATCGTGTAAGAAGTAAGTCAAGGGGGAATACAGGGCCGCACCCCGTTCCTCGGTATGGCCATTATTTCCGGAATTAGAGACCCAAATATTTTAGGTACCCAAAAATTAAGGCTGGAAAAAAGTGCGGCGGATATTCCGGATTTTAGCGGTGATTACTTGGGGAGATGCGTGGATGCTACAGTTAAAAGGGCGGGCCTCTGAGCCGCTTCGTTCTCCTTGTGTAGAAAAAAGTCTGTTTTGGAAGGTCAAAATGACCATTTTTTGAAATTTTGCCGGCCTCTCCCGTCCAAACGCAGGAGGATAGAGAGTTGTCCTTTATACTGGAGATAGAGTTCGACGAGCTGTATTCAACGCACTCATCGGCTTTGTTGTCACCACGCGTACTGCGGAGTTATTGCGGCAAGAATGTCGGCGGAAGGGTGGTTTAAACCCTTCCCCTTTTTTTCTCGAAAATCAGAAAGTGTTCGCGATTCCCATTTTGATGCTATCGTGTAAGAAGTAAGTCAAGGGGGAATACAGGGCCGCACCCCGTTCCTCGGTATGGCCATTATTTCCGGAATTAGAGACTCAAATATTTTAGGTACCCAAAAATTAAGGCTGGAAAAAAGTGTGGCGGATATTCCGGATTTTAGCGGTGATTACTAGGGGAGATGCGTGGATGCTACAGTTAAAAGGGCGGGCCTCTGAGCCGCTTCGTTCTCCTAGTGTAGAAAAAAGTCTGTTTTGGAAGGTCAAAATGACCATTTTTTGAAATTTTGCCGGCCTCTCCCGTCCAAACGCAGGAGGATAGAGAGTTGTCCTTTATACTGGAGATAGAGTTCGACGAGCTGTATTCAACGCACTCATCGGCTTTGTTGTCACCACGCGTACTGCGGAGTTATTGCGGCAAGAATGTCGGCGGGAAGGGTGGTTTAAACCCTTCCCCTTTTTTTCTCGAAAATCAGAAAGTGTAAGAAGTAAGTCAAGGGGGAATACAGGGCCGCACCCCGTTCCTCAGTATGGCCATTATTTCCGGAATTAGAGACCCAAATATTTTAGTGCGGCGGATATTCCGGATTTTAGCGGTGATTACTTGGGGAGATGCGTGGATGCTACAGTTAAAAGGGCGGGCCTCTGAGCCGCTTCGTTCTCCTTGTGTAGAAAAAAGTCTGTTTTGGAAGGTCAAAATGACCATTTTTTGAAATTTTGCCGGCCTCTCCCGTCCAAACGCAGGAGGATAGAGAGTTGTCCTTTATACTGGAGATAGAGTTCGACGAGCTGTATTCAACGCACTCATCGGCTTTGTTGTCACTACGCGTACTGCGGAGTTATTGCGGCAAGAATGTCGGCGGAAGGTCGAAAATCAGAAAGTGTTCGCGATTGCCATTTTGATGCTATCGTGTAAGAAGTAAGTCAAGGGGGAATACAGGGCCGCACCCCGTTCCTCAGTATGGCCATTATTTCCGGAATTAGAGACCCAAATATTTTAGGTACCCAAAAATTAAGGCTGGAAAAAAGTGCGGCGGATATTCCGGATTTTAGCGGTGATTACTTGGGGAGATGCGTGGATGCTACAGTTAAAAGGGCGGGCCTCTGAGCCGCTTCGTTCTCCTTGTGTAGAAAAAAGTCTGTTTTGGAAGGTCAAAATGACCATTTTTTGAAATTTTGCCGGCCTCTCCCGTCCAAACGCAGGAGGATAGAGAGTTGTCCTTTATACTGGAGATAGAGTTCGACGAGCTGTATTCAACGCACTCATCGGCTTTGTTGTCACCACGCGTACTGCGGAGTTATTGCGGCAAGAATGTCGGCGGAAGGGTGGTTTAAACCCTTCCCCTTTTTTTCTCGAAAATCAGAAAGTGTTCGCGATTGCCATTTTGATGCTATCGTGTAAGAAGTAAGTCAAGGGGGAATACAGGGCCGCACCCCGTTCCTCGGTATGGCCATTATTTCCGGAATTAGAGACCCAAATATTTTAGGTACCCAAAAATTAAGGCTGGAAAAAAGTGCGGCGGATATTCCGGATTTTAGCGGTGATTACTAGGGGAGATGCGTGGATGCTACAGTTAAAAGGGCGGGCCTCTGAGCCGCTTCGTTCTCCTTGTGTAGAAAAAAGTCTGTTTTGGAAGGTCAAAATGACCATTTTTTGAAATTTTGCCGGCCTCTCCCGTCCAAACGCAGGAGGATAGAGAGTTGTCCTTTATACTGGAGATAGAGTTCGACGAGCTGTATTCAACGCACTCATCGGCTTTGTTGTCACCACGCGTACTGCGGAGTTATTGCGGCAAGAATGTCGGCGGAAGGGTGGTTTAAACCCTCCCCCTTTTTTTCTCGAAAATCAGAAAGTGTTCGCGATTGCCATTTTGATGCTATCGTGTAAGAAGTAAGTCAAGGGGGAATACAGGGCCGCACCCCGTTCCTCGGTATGGCCATTATTTCCGGAATTAGAGACCCAAATATTTTAGGTACCCAAAAATTAAGGCTGGAAAAAAATTGCGGCGGATATTCCGGATTTTAGCGGTGATTACTTGGGGAGATGCGTGGATGCTACAGTTAAAAGGGCGGGCCTCTGAGCCGCTTCGTTCTCCTTGTGTAGAAAAAAGTCTGTTTTGGAAGGTCAAAATGACCATTTTTTGAAATTTTGCCGGCCTCTCCCGTCCAAACGCAGGAGGATAGAGAGTTGTCCTTTATACTGGAGATAGAGTTCGACGAGCTGTATTCAACGCACTCATCGGCTTTGTTGTCACTACGCGTACTGCGGAGTTATTGCGGCAAAAATGTCGGCGGAAGGTCGAAAATCAGAAAGTGTTCGCGATTGCCATTTTGATGCTATCGTGTAAGAAGTAAGTCATGGGGGAATACAGGGCCGCACCCCGTTCCTCAGTATGGCCATTATTTCCGGAATTAGAGACCCAAATATTTTAGGTACCCAAAAATTAAGGCTGGAAAAAAGTGCGGCGGATATTCCGGATTTTAGCGGTGATTACTTGGGGAGATGCGTGGATGCTACAGTTAAAAGGGCGGGCCTCTGAGCCGCTTCGTTCTCCTTGTGTAGAAAAAAGTCTGTTTTGGAAGGTCAAAATGACCATTTTTTGAAATTTTGCCGGCCTCTCCCGTCCAAACGCAGGAGGATAGAGAGTTGTCCTTTATACTGGAGATAGAGTTCGACGAGCTGTATTCAACGCACTCATCGGGTTTGTTGTTACCACGCGTACTGCGGAGTTATTGCGGCAAGAATGTCGGCGGAAGGGTGGTTTAAACCCTTCCCCTTTTTTTCTCGAAAATCAGAAAGTGTTCGCGATTCCCATTTTGATGCTATCGTGTAAGAAGTAAGTCAAGGGGGAATACAGGGCCGCACCCCGTTCCTCGGTATGGCCATTATTTCCGGAATTAGAGACCCAAATATTTTAGGTACCCAAAAATTAAGGCTGGAAAAAAGTGCGGCGGATATTCCGGATTTTAGCGGTGATTACTTGGGGAGATGCGTGGATGCTACAGTTAAAAGGGCGGGCCTCTGAGCCGCTTCGTTCTCCTTGTGTAGAAAAAAGTCTGTTTTGGAAGGTCAAAATGACCATTTTTTGAAATTTTGCCGGCCTCTCCCGTCCAAACGCAGGAGGATAGAGAGTTGTCCTTTATACTGGAGATAGAGTTCGACGAGCTGTATTCAACGCACTCATCGGGTTTGTTGTCACCACGCGTACTGCGGAGTTATTGCGGCAAGAATGTCGGCGGAAGGGTGGTTTAAACCCTTCCCCTTTTTTTCTCGAAAATCAGAAAGTGTTCGCGATTCCCATTTTGATGCTATCGTGTAAGAAGTAAGTCAAGGGGGAATACAGGGCCGCACCCCGTTCCTCGGTATGGCCATTATTTCCGGAATTAGAGACCCAAATATTTTAGGTACCCAAAAATTAAGGCTGGAAAAAAGTGCGGCGGATATTCCGGATTTTAGCGGTGATTACTTGGGGAGATGCGTGGTTGCTACAGTTAAAAGGGCGGGCCTCTGAGCCGCTTCGTTCTCCTTGTGTAGAAAAAAGTCTGTTTTGGAAGGTCAAAATGACCATTTTTTGAAATTTTGCCGGCCTCTCCCGTCCAAACGCAGGAGGATAGAGAGTTGTCCTTTATACTGGAGATAGAGTTCGACGAGCTGTATTCAACGCACTCATCGGCTTTGTTGTCACCACGCGTACTGCGGAGTTATTGCGGCAAGAATGTCCTTCCCCTTTTTTTCTCGAAAATCAGAAAGTGTTCTCGATTCCCATTTTGATGCTATCGTGTAAGAAGTAAGTCAAGGGGGAATACAGGGCCGCACCCCGTTCCTCGGTATGGCCATTATTTCCGGAATTAGAGACTCAAATATTTTAGGTACCCAAAAATTAAGGCTGGAAAAAAGTGCGGCGGATATTCCGGATTTTAGAGGTGATTACTAGGGGAAATGCGTGGATGCTACAGTTAAAAGGGCGGGCCTCTGAGCCGCTTCGTTCTCCTTGTGTAGAAAAAAGTCTGTTTTGGAAGGTCAAAATGACCATTTTTTGAAATTTTGCCGGCCTCTCCCGTCCAAACGCAGGAGGATAGAGAGTTGTCCTTTATACTGGAGATAGAGTTCGACGAGCTGTATTCAACGCACTCATCGGCTTTGTTGTCACCACGCGTACTGCGGAGTTATTGCGGCAAGAATGTCGGCGGAAGGGTGGTTTAAACCCTTCCCCTTTTTTTCTCGAAAATCAGAAAGTGTTCGCGATTGCCATTTTGATGCTATCGTGTAAGAAGTAAGTCAAGGGGGAATACAGGGCCGCACCCCGTTCCTCGGTATGGCCATTATTTCCGGAATTAGAGACCCAAATATTTTAGGTACCCAAAAATTAAGGCTGGAAAAAAGTGCGGCGGATATTCCGGATTTTAGCGGTGATTACTTGGGGAGATGCGTGGATGCTACAGTTAAAAGGGCGGGCCTCTGAGCCGCTTCGTTCTCCTTGTGTAGAAAAAAGTCTGTTTTGGAAGGTCAAAATGACCATTTTTTGAAATTTTGCCGGCCGTCCAAACGCAGGAGGATAGAGAGTTGTCCTTTATACTGGAGATAGAGTTCGACGAGCTGTATTCAACGCACTCATCGGCTTTGTTGTCACCACGCGTACTGCGGAGTTATTGCGGCAAGAATGTCGGCGGAAGGGTGGTTTAAACCCTTCCCCTTTTTTTCTCGAAAATCAGAAAGTGTTCGCTATTGCCATTTTGATGCTATCGTGTAAGAAGTAAGTCAAGGGGGAATACAGGGCCGCACCCCGTTCCTCGGTATGGCCATTATTTCCGGAATTAGAGACCCAAATATTTTAGGTACCCAAAAATTAAGGCTGGAAAAAAGTGCGGTGGATATTCCGGATTTTAGCGGTGATTACTTGGGGAGATGCGTGGATGCTACAGTTAAAAGGGCGGGCCTCTGAGCCGCTTCGTTCTCCTTGTGTAGAAAAAAGTCTGTTTTGGAAGGTCAAAATGACCATTTTTTGAAATTTTGCCGGCCTCTCCCGTCCAAACGCAGGAGGATAGAGAGTTGTCCTGTATACTGGAGATAGAGTTCGACGAGCTGTATTCAACGCACTCATCGGCTTTGTTGTCACCACGCGTACTGCGGAGTTATTGCGGCAAGAATGTCGGCGGAAGGGTGGTTTAAACCCTTCCCCTTTTTTTCTCGAAAATCAGAAAGTGTCGCGATTCCCATTTTGATGCTATCGTGTAAGAAGTAAGTCAAGGGGGAATACAGGGCCGCACCCCGTTCCTCGGTATGGCCATTATTTCCGGAATTAGAGACTCAAATATTTTAGGTACCCAAAAATTAAGGCTGGAAAAAAGTGCGGCGGATATTCCGGATTTTAGCGGTGATTATTAGGGGAGATGCGTGGATGCTACAGTTAAAAGGGCGGGCCTCTGAGCCGCTTCGTTCTCCTTGTGTAGAAAAAAGTCTGTTTTGGAAGGTCAAAATGACCATTTTTTGAAATTTTGCCGGCCTCTCCCGTCCAAACGCAGGAGGATAGAGAGTTGTCCTTTATACTGGAGATAGGGTTCGACGAGCTGTATTCAACGCACTCATCGGCTTTGTTGTCACCACGCGTACTGCGGAGTTATTGCGGCAAGAATGTCGGCGGAAGGGTGGTTTAAACCCTTCCCCTTTTTTTCTCGAAAATCAGAAAGTGTTCGCGATTGCCATTTTGATGCTATCGTGTAAGAAGTAAGTCAAGGGGGAATACAGGGCCGCACCCCGTTCCTCGGTATGGCCATTATTTCCGGAATTAGAGACCCAAATATTTTAGGTACCCAAAAATTAAGGCTGGAAAAAAGTGCGGCGGATATTCCGGATTTTAGCCGTGATTACTTGGGGAGATGCGTGGATGCTACAGTTAAAAGGGCGGGCCTCTGAGCCGCTTCGTTCTCCTTGTGTAGAAAAAAGTCTGTTTTGGAAGGTCAAAATGACCATTTTTTGAAATTTTGCCGGCCTCTCCCGTCCAAACGCAGGAGGATAGAGAGTTGTCCTTTATACTGGAGATAGAGTTCGACGAGCTGTATTCAACGCACTCATCGGCTTTGTTGTCACCACGCGTACTGCGGAGTTATTGCGGCAAGAATGTCGGCGGAAGGGTCCTTCCCCTTTTTTTCTCGAAAATCAGAAAGTGTTCGCGATTGCCATTTTGATGCTATCGTGTAAGAAGTAAGTCAAGGGGGAATACAGGGCCGCACCCCGTTCCTCGGTATGGCCATTATTTCCGGAATTAGAGACCCAAATATTTTAGGTACCCAAAAATTAAGGCTGGAAAAAAGTGCGGCGGATATTCCGGATTTTAGCGGTGATTACTTGGGGAGATGCGTGGATGCTACAGTTAAAAGGGCGGGCCTCTGAGCCGCTTCGTTCTCCTTGTGTAGAAAAAAGTCTGTTTTGGAAGGTCAAAATGACCATTTTTTGAAATTTTGCCGGCCTCTCCCGTCCAAACGCAGGAGGATAGAGAGTTGTCCTTTATACTGGAGATAGAGTTCGACGAGCTGTATTCAACGCACTCATCGGCTTTGTTGTCACCACGCGTACTGCGGAGTTATTGCGGCAAGAATGTCGGCGGAAGGGTGGGTTTACCTTCCCCTTTTTTTCTCGAAAATCAGAAAGTGTTCGCGATTGCCATTTTGATGCTATCGTGTAAGAAGTAAGTCAAGGGGGAATACAGGGCCGCACCCCGTTCCTCGGTATGGCCATTATTTCCGGAATTAGAGACCCAAATATTTTAGGTACCCAAAAATTAAGGCTGGAAAAAAGTGCGGCGGATATTTCGGATTTTAGCGGTGATTACTTGGGGAGATGCGTGGATGCTACAGTTAAAAGGGCGGGCCTCTGAGCCGCATCGTTCTCCTTGTGTAGAAAAAAGTCTGTTTTGGAAGGTCAAAATGACCATTTTTTGAAATTTTGCCGGCCTCTCCCGTCCAAACGCAGGAGGATAGAGAGTTGTCCTTTATACTGGAGATAGAGTTCGACGAGCTGTATTCAACGCACTCATCGGGTTTGTTGTTACCACGCGTACTGCGGAGTTATTGCGGCAAGAATGTCGGCGGAAGGGTGGTTTAAACCCTTCCCCTTTTTTTCTCGAAAATCAGAAAGTGTTCGCGATTCCCATTTTGATGCTATCGTGTAAGAAGTAAGTCAAGGGGGAATACAGGGCCGCACCCCGTTCCTCGGTATGGCCATTATTTCCGGAATTAGAGACCCAAATATTTTAGGTACCCAAAAATTAAGGCTGGAAAAAAGTGCGGCGGATATTCCGGATTTTAGCGGTGATTACTTGGGGAGATGCGTGGTTGCTACAGTTAAAAGGGCGGGCCTCTGAGCCGCTTCGTTCTCCTTGTGTAGAAAAAAGTCTGTTTTGGAAGGTCAAAATGACCATTTTTTGAAATTTTGCCGGCACATCCCGTCCAAACGCAGGAGGATAGAGAGTTGTCCTTTATACTGGAGATAGAGTTCGACGAGCTGTATTCAACGCACTCATCGGCTTTGTTGTCACCACGCGTACTGCGGAGTTATTGCGGCAAGAATGTCGGCGGAAGGGTGGTTCCCTTCCCCTTTTTTTCTCGAAAATCAGAAAGTGTTCGCGATTGCCATTTTGATGCTATCGTGTAAGAAGTAAGTCAAGGGGGAATACAGGGCCGCACCCCGTTCCTCGGTATGGCCATTATTTCCGGAATTAGAGACTCAAATATTTTAGGTACCCAAAAATTAAGGCTGGAAAAAAGTGCGGCGGATATTCCGGATTTTAGCGGTGATTACTAGGGGAGATGCGTGGATGCTACAGTTAAAAGGGCGGGCCTCTGAGCCGCTTCGTTCTCCTTGTGTAGAAAAAAGTCTGTTTTGGAAGGTCAAAATGACCATTTTTTGAAATTTTGCCGGCCTCTCCCGTCCAAACGCAGGAGGATAGAGAGTTGTCCTTTATACTGGAGATAGAGTTCGACGAGCTGTATTCAACGCACTCATCGGCTTTGTTGTCACCACGCGTACTGCGGAGTTATTGCGGCAAGAATGTCGGTGGAAGGGTGGTTTAAACCCTTCCCCTTTTTTTCTCGAAAATCAGAAAGTGTTCGCGATTGCCATTTTGATGCTATCGTGTAAGAAGTAAGTCAAGGGGGAATACAGGGCCGCACCCCGTTCCTCGGTATGGCCATTATTTCCGGAATTAGAGACCCAAATATTTTAGGTACCCAAAAATTAAGGCTGGAAAAAAGTGCGGCGGATATTCCGGATTTTAGCGGTGATTACTTGGGGAGATGCGTGGATGCTACAGTTAAAAGGGCGGGCCTCTGAGCCGCTTCGTTCTCCTTGTGTAGAAAAAAGTCTGTTTTGGAAGGTCAAAATGACCATTTTTTGAAATTTTGCCGGCCTCTCCCGTCCAAACGCAGGAGGATAGAGAGTTGTCCTTTATACTGGAGATAGAGTTCGACGAGCTGTATTCAACGCACTCATCGGCTTTGTTGTCACCACGCGTACTGCGGAGTTATTGCGGCAAGAATGTCGGCGGAAGGGTGGTTTAAACCCTTCCCCTTTTTTTCTCGAAAATCAGAAAGTGTTCGCGATTGCCATTTTGATGCTATCGTGTAAGAAGTAAGTCAAGGGGGAATACAGGGCCGCACCCCGTTCCTCGGTATGGCCATCATTTCCGGAATTAGAGACTCAAATATTTTAGGTACCCAAAAATTAAGGCTGGAAAAAAGTGCGGCGGATATTCCGGATTTTAGCGGTGATTACTAGGGGAGATGCGTGGATGCTACAGTTAAAAGGGCGGGCCTCTGAGCCGCTTCGTTCTCCTTGTGTAGAAAAAAGTCTGTTTTGGAAGGTCAAAATGACCATTTTTTGAAATTTTGCCGGCCTCTCCCGTCGAAACGCAGGAGGATAGAGAGTTGTCCTTTATACTGGAGATAGAGTTCGACGAGCTGTATTCAACGCACTCATCGGCTTTGTTGTCACCACGCGTATTGCGGAGTTATTGCGGCAAGAATGTCGGCGGAAGGGTGGTTTAAACCCTTCCCCTTTTTTTCTCGAAAATCAGAAAGTGTTCGCGATTGCCATTTTGATGCTATCGTGTAAGAAGTAAGTCAAGGGGGAATACAGGGCCGCACCCCGTTCCTCGGTATGGCCATTATTTCCGGAATTAGAGACTCAAATATTTTAGGTACCCAAAAATTAAGGCTGGAAAAAAGTGCGGCGGATATTCCGGATTTTAGCGGTGATTACTTGGGGAGATGCGTGGATGCTACAGTTAAAAGGGCGGGCCTCTGAGCCGCTTCGTTCTCCTTGTGTAGAAAAAAGTCTGTTTTGGAAGGTCAAAATGACCATTTTTTGAAATTTTGCCGGCCTCTCCCGTCCAAACGCAGGAGGATAGAGAGTTGTCCTTTATACTGTAGATAGAGTTCGACGAGCTGTATTCAACGCACTCATCGGCTTTGTTGTCACCACGCGTACTGCGGAGTTATTGCGGCAAGAATGTCGGCGGAAGGGTGGTTTAAACCCTTCCCCTTTTTTTCTCGAAAATCGGAAAGTGTTCGCGATTCCCATTTTGATGCTATCGTGTAAGAAGTAAGTCAAGGGGGAATACAGGGCCGCACCCCGTTCCTCGGTATGGCCATTATTTCCAGAATTAGAGACCCAAATATTTTAGGTACCCAAAAATTAAGGCTGGAAAAAAGTGCGGCGGATATTCCGGATTTTAGCGGTGATTACTTGGGGAGATGCGTGGATGCTACAGTTAAAAGGGCGGGCCTCTGAGCCGCTTCGTTCTCCTTGTGTAGAAAAAAGTCTGTTTTGGAAGGTCAAAATGACCATTTTTTGAAATTTTGCCGGCCTCTCCCGTCCAAACGCAGGAGGATAGAGAGTTGTCCTTTATACTGGAGATAGAGTTCGACGAGCTGTATTCAACGCACTCATCGGCTTTGTTGTCACCACGCGTACTGCGGAGTTATTGCGGCAAGAATGTCGGCGGAAGGGTGGTTTAAACCCTTCCCCTTTTTTTCTCGAAAATCAGAAAGTGTTCGCGATTGCCATTTTGATGCTATCGTGTAAGAAGTAAGTCAAGGGGGAATACAGGGCCGCACCCCGTTCCTCGGTATGGCCATTATTTCCGGAATTAGAGACTCAAATATTTTAGGTACCCAAAAATTAAGGCTGGAAAAAAGTGCGGCGGATATTCCGGATTTTAGCGGTGATTACTAGGGGAGATGCGTGGATGCTACAGTTAAAAGGGCGGGCCTCTGAGCCGCTTCGTTCTCCTTGTGTAGAAAAAAGTCTGTTTTGGAAGGCCAAAATGACCATTTTTTGAAATTTTGCCGGCCTCTCCCGTCCAAACGCAGGAGGATAGAGAGTTGTCCTTTATACTGGAGATAGAGTTCGACGAGCTGTATTCAACGCACTCATCGGCTTTGTTGTCACCACGCGTACTGCGGAGTTATTGCGGCAAGAATGTCGGCGGAAGGGTGGTTTAAACCCTTCCCCTTTTTTTCTCGAAAATCAGAAAGTGTTCGCGATTGCCATTTTGATGCTATCGTGTAAGAAGTAAGTCAAGGGGGAATACAGGGCCGCACCCCGTTCCTCGGTATGGCCATTATTTCCGGAATTAGAGACCCAAATATTTTAGGTACCCAAAAATTAAGGCTGGAAAAAAGTGCGGCGGATATTCCGGATTTTAGCGGTGATTACTTGGGGAGATGCGTGGATGCTACAGTTAAAAGGGCGGGCCTCTGAGCCGCTTCGTTCTCCTTGTGTAGAAAAAAGTCTGTTTTGGAAGGTCAAAATGACCATTTTTTGAAATTTTGCCGGCCTCTCCCGTCCAAACGCAGGAGGATAGAGAGTTGTCCTGTATACTGGAGATAGAGTTCGACGAGCTGTATTCAACGCACTCATCGGCTTTGTTGTCACCACGCGTACTGCGGAGTTATTGCGGCAAGAATGTCTGGAAAATCAGAAAGTGTTCGCGATTCCCATTTTGATGCTATCGTGTAAGAAGTAAGTCAAGGGGGAATACAGGGCCGCACCCCGTTCCTCGGTATGGCCATTATTTCCGGAATTAGAGACTCAAATATTTTAGGTACCCAAAAATTAAGGCTGGAAAAAAGTGCGGCGGATATTCCGGATTTTAGCGGTGATTACTAGGGGAGATGCGTGGATGCTACAGTTAAAAGGGCGGGCCTCTGAGCCGCTTCGTTCTCCTTGTGTAGAAAAAAGTCTGTTTTGGAAGGTCAAAATGACCATTTTTTGAAATTTTGCCGGCCTCTCCCGTCCAAACGCAGGAGGATAGAGAGTTGTCCTTTATACTGGAGATAGAGTTCGACGAGCTGTATTCAACGCACTCATCGGCTTTGTTGTCACCACGCGTACTGCGGAGTTATTGCGGCAAGAATGTCGGCGGAAGGGTGGTTTAAACCCTTCCCCTTTTTTTCTCGCAAATCAGAAAGTGTTCGCGATTGCCATTTTGATGCTATCGTGTAAGAAGTAAGTCAAGGGGGAATACAGGGCCGCACCCCGTTCCTCAGTATGGCCATTATTTCCGGAATTAGAGACCCAAATATTTTAGGTACCCAAAAATTAAGGCTGGAAAAAAGTGCGGCGGATATTCCGGATTTTAGCGGTGATTACTAGGGAGATGCGTGGATGCTACAGTTAAAAGGGCGGGCCTCTGAGCCGCTTCGTTCTCCTTGTGTAGAAAAAAGTCTGTTTTGGAAGGTCAAAATGACCATTTTTTGAAATTTTGCCGGCCTCTCCCGTCCAAACGCAGGAGGATAGAGAGTTGTCCTTTATACTGGAGATAGAGTTCGACGAGCTGTATTCAACGCACTCATCGGCTTTGTTGTCACCACGCGTACTGCGGAGTTATTGCGGCAAGAATGTCGGCGGAAGGGTGGTTTAAACCCTTCCCCTTTTTTTCTCGAAAATCAGAAAGTGTTCGCGATTGCCATTTTGATGCTATCGTGTAAGAAGTAAGTCAAGGGGGAATACAGGGCCGCACCCCGTTCCTCGGTATGGCCATTATTTCCGGAATTAGAGACCCAAATATTTTAGGTACCCAAAAATTAAGGCTGGAAAAAAGTGCGGCGGATATTTCGGATTTTAGCGGTGATTACTTGGGGAGATGCGTGGATGCTACAGTTAAAAGGGCGGGCCTCTGAGCCGCTTCGTTCTCCTTGTGTAGAAAAAAGTCTGTTTTGGAAGGTCAAAATGACCATTTTTTGAAATTTTGCCGGCCTCTCCCGTCCAAACGCAGGAGGATAGAGAGTTGTCCTTTATACTGGAGATAGAGTTCGACGAGCTGTATTCAACGCACTCATCGGCTTTGTTGTCACTACGCGTACTGCGGAGTTATTGCGGCAAGAATGTCGGCGGAAGGGTGGTTTAAACCCTTCCCCTTTTTTTCTCGAAAATCAGAAAGTGTTCGCGATTGCCATTTTGATGCTATCGTGTAAGAAGTAAGTCAAGGGGGAACACAGGGCCGCACCCCGTTCCTCAGTATGGCCATTATTTCCGGAATTAGAGACCGAAATATTTTAGGTACCCAAAAATTAAGGCTGGAAAAAAGTGCGGCGGATATTCCGGATTTTAGCGCTGATTACTTGGGGAGATGCGTGGATGCTACAGTTAAAAGGGCGGGCCTCTGAGCCGCTTCGTTCTCCTTGTGTAGAAAAAAGTCTGTTTTGGAAGGTCAAAATGACCATTTTTTGAAATTTTGCCGGCCTCTCCCGTCCAAACGCAGGAGGATAGAGAGTTGTCCTGTATACTGGAGATAGAGTTCGACGAGCTGTATTCAACGCACTCATCGGCTTTGTTGTCACCACGCGTACTGCGGAGTTATTGCGGCAAGAATGTCGGCGGAAGGGTGGTTTAAACCCTTCCCCTTTTTTTCTGGAAAATCAGAAAGTGTTCGCGATTCCCATTTTGATGCTATCGTGTAAGAAGTAAGTCAAGGGGGAATACAGGGCCGCACCCCGTTCCTCGGTATGGCCATTATTTCCGGAATTAGAGACTCAAATATTTTAGGTACCCAAAAATTAAGGCTGGAAAAAAGTGCGGCGGATATTCCGGATTTTAGCGGTGATTACTAGGGGAGATGCGTGGATGCTACAGTTAAAAGGGCGGGCCTCTGAGCCGCTTCGTTCTCCTTGTGTAGAAAAAAGTCTGTTTTGGAAGGTCAAAATGACCATTTTTTGAAATTTTGCCGGCCTCTCCCGTCCAAACGCAGGAGGATAGAGAGTTGTCCTTTATACTGGAGATAGAGTTCGACGAGCTGTATTCAACGCACTCATCGGCTTTGTTGTCACCACGCGTACTGCGGAGTTATTGCGGCAAGAATGTCGGCGGAAGGGTGGTTTAAACCCTTCCCCTTTTTTTCTCGAAAATCAGAAAGTATTCGCGATTGCCATTTTGATGCTATCGTGTAAGAAGTAAGTCAAGGGGGAATACAGGGCCGCACCCTGTTCCTCAGTATGGCCATTATTTCCGGAATTAGAGACCCAAATATTTTAGGTACCCAAAAATTAAGGCTGGAAAAAAGTGCGGCGGATATTCCGGATTTTAGCGGTGATTACTAGGGGAGATGCGTGGATGCTACAGTTAAAAGGGCGGGCCTCTGAGCCGCTTCGTTCTCCTTGTGTAGAAAAAAGTCTGTTTTGGAAGGTCAAAATGACCATTTTTTGAAATTTTGCCGGCCTCTCCCGTCCAAACGCAGGAGGATAGAGAGTTGTCCTTTATACTGGAGATAGAGTTCGACGAGCTGTATTCAACGCACTCATCGGCTTTGTTGTCACCACGCGTACTGCGGAGTTATTGCGGCAAGAATGTCGGCGGAAGGGTGGTTCCCCTTTTTTTCTCGAAAATCAGAAAGTGTTCGCGATTGCCATTTTGATGCTATCGTGTAAGAAGTAAGTCAAGGGGGAATACAGGGCCGCACCCCGTTCCTCAGTATGGCCATTATTTCCGGAATTAGAGACCCAAATATTTTAGGTACCCAAAAATTAAGGCTGGAAAAAAGTGCGGCGGATATTCCGGATTTTAGCGGTGATTACTAGGGGAGATGCGTGGATGCTACAGTTAAAAGGGCGGGCCTCTGAGCCGCTTCGTTCTCCTTGTGTAGAAAAAAGTCTGTTTTGGAAGGTCAAAATGACCATTTTTTGAAATTTTGCCGGCCTCTCCCGTCCAAACGCAGGAGGATAGAGAGTTGTCCTTTATACTGGAGATAGAGTTCGACGAGCTGTATTCAACGCACTCATCGGCTTTGTTGTCACCACGCGTACTGCGGAGTTATTGCGGCAAGAATGTCGGCGGAAGGGTGGTTTAAACCCTTCCCCTTTTTTTCTCGAAAATCAGAAAGTGTTCGCGATTGCCATTTTGATGCTATCGTGTAAGAAGGAAGTCAAGGGGAATACAGGGCCGCACCCCGTTCCTCGGTATGGCCATTATTTTCGAAAATAATAGTCATATCGATGAACTGGATGTATTCTTTTATTCCACCTTGACTTATTTCGGACACGATATCATCAAAATGGGAATGTCGAACACTAACTGATTATCCAGAAAAAATACCAAGGCTTTTAAACTTGTATTCCGCAATCATTCTCGTCACCATAACTCAGCCGTTATTGTAGTGAGGACAAAGCTGAGTAGTGCCGCGGATAGAGCTCCACGGTCTGTGGCTGTGGTGTGAAGCACAACTCTTTGCCCCCAGGCTTATGGGCGGTAGAGTCCGGCAAAGTTTATAAAAACAATCATTTTGACCTTCCAAAACAGAACTTTCTCTACTCAAGGAGAACGAAAGTTCTCAGAGATCAATCCTTTTCAATGTAGCATCCCTGCGTGTGTACTAATAATCACCCATAAAATCGAAAAAATCTGTTGCACTTTTGTAGACTTGTTGTCTTCAGCTGTGCATTTTTCATCCTTTGCAGTGAGTGAATTGCTCTTGGTAGTGACTCTTATTTGCCATAAGGTACACATCGACTTTATAAATGACAGATGTCCTCAAAATTTTGGCAAATAATGTTGTGTTTGTCTAAGCTGTAAGATGCTTTGTTGTAGTCTCTTAAAAATATATATCTTTTTCTCATTATCAAAATAATTTCATAATTATTTGGACATTTATAGTAGTAATAAGCATACTATACTTTGGATATCTTACACTGCCTTCAGTGTCTGTTTTCTCCTATTTCACATTCTCTGACAATTATTATCGTTGCAAGAGTCAAAATGTAGACTTCAAGTTGGGCAAAAGACTTCATTGAGGTACCAAGTCTAAGGTCAAAATTGGGACTATAGTGCAAGCTAAAATTATGATTTTTAATTGATTATAATTATTTAATTCCGGGAATGTGCAGATGTATTCTAATGAGGAATATGTTTTGAATATTTGAGGATAAATAATTGTATGTACAACTGTTCGTATGTAGGGGATGATTTTGGCGACAGAAGTTTTCCAGCAGGTCATTCAGTAATGGAATGAAGTCTGCTCAAAATGTTATTCATTAAAAAACATATGTTTGTGGCTGCAAATTCTATTTTCAAATGTGAATAATAAAAATTGCTTAGTTTGCTCCAAAGAATCATATCAGCAAAGTTAGAAATTCATTGAGGAAAAAATGTGGACTCTTTTGGTTTTCTTGTTTTCTTCCAAGTGAGTCGAGTTTTGAGTAATTCAATTTGTGAAGGAATGAAGTCTGCTTAAAATGTAATTCATTTTAAAACAAAATATGTTTGTGTTTAAAAATTCTTGGTGCTATAGCACCGTCATCCGTGTCTATAGTGAATGAGTTCGTTATGATAGGCAGTTTTGACCGCAACTGCAGAGTCTGAATCACATGTAATGTACTTTCTGTTGCAATGTACTGTTAACTGTTGTTAGCATTAATGTATGCCACTGACATTGCAGGATATGCAATAACGAGAGCTTGTTGACAGAGTTTCGTGTTGAGGTTCTTAGTAGTTAATAAGAAGGAATTGGGAACAAGAGCAATGAATAATAGAATTGACTAATCTCGGAAAGTTTGGTGGAGCTTTTTCCTCCTAAATGAATGGATATTGATAAATTCTACAGAGATTTGGCAGATTTTTGTTGAGTAGCAGGAAGTGAATTGAATGGTAGTTATTTATGAGAGACATATCAGTTTACCTTATTAGCTCGCATTGCCAAGGAGTCAGAAGCACGTAACAGCATATCTGGTTGAATTATTCTAGCTTTGAAGCTGTTTATGTACTTCGCAATTGTGAGGAATGTTGAAACTTCACTGTCAGCAGTTCCACAAATACTAGATATTCATGTAGCATGATGGAATTGTGGAAAGTGATTGACTCCATTTCAGTACTGTAACTTTTTTTATTTGTCTTTCACTTTTCCCAGTCCTTGTCCGGGTCTGTTTCTCTTTGGCTGTTCATCTTTTCTTCATTTTGTAAGGTTTGATTTTATAGTTATGAATATTTTTCCTTTCGCTTTCTTCATTTGGTTTGTCTGATTTATATATTTCATGATGTCTTTGTTGCATTGTTGATTTGAAACATAGTAGAGATATTTCAAGTATAACATTTCTTATGTTTGCAGGCTGATTCCTTGGGTAGATGGCAGTATTTCGCTGGATTGCCTGGCAGTGATGTTTCCTTCACTCGCAGATTGGAGTGATCATATTGCAGCAGTGTCCTGGTGGCATGATACAGCTGAACACGTAGAGTTGCAATGTGAGAAGACAAGGTTGAAAGAATGAGTGGGTTAGGTAAATAATATCAGTTTATTTCATGAAATGTATTAAACACTTTAATTGTGCTATAAATACGTGTGTGTATCTATGTATATAGGGTAGGAGAAATAATTCTTAACAATAAAAGACATATTGTAAACTGTGTAAAAGCTAATTTCATTGTCAATGATATTCACTAACCAACATGTTAATAGGAGGCTCACAGTATAGAATGTTCGACGTGATTAAGCCTAGTACAGTGGTCTCTCCTAAGTTCGACAGAACAGAACGGAAATCTCTGACCAATAAGGGTAGTGGATGTGACAGGTGAAATGAATACAAATTGTTATTGGTTATCCATCAACGAATACATTACTGTACTTGCATTTCCTGCCCACCTCGAGACTCGTACCACAGTGGGTTTCGACAGTTCCGTCTCACAACAGCACAATTCTCAAATGGAAAAAGAAGAGTTCATTAATTTAAACTCAGTGATCAATATGGATGTCCTAATCAATAAAATATTCTGTTTTCCTTTAACAAAAGTATCACTACAAGACACAGGACCAAATTCCATTCAAATGGCAAACGCATTTCTTAGTGCCCTTATAGGGACGTGTCTAATTCTCCTACGTAAACAGTCGAGCTATAGGATGTCGAACTTAAGAGCTATCACTATACATGATGATGCAATAAATGACATTCAACTTCATGGATTACCTTCAGTATAGTGACGGTAACATTACATGTGTGGTTTTGTAATTTTATTAAGGAATGTAGGAACAGAATATATTTATTTGGGAAGGGAATCATTGCCAAGCAAGATTAAGCTTAGGATTTACGTTTACAAATGACACTCAGTTTTGAAAACATAGATGATTTATTTTCTTTGTTACAAAGTGTCAGGTTATACAATTCTAGCAGGGGTGCAGCAGCCATAGCGAATGAAATTTGGTTAATGGTATAAATTAAATAAAATACACATAAAAATTAATTACATAAATTGAAATATATTATATTAAATTAAAGTAAATAAATTGAATTAATTAGAATAAAATAAATTGAATTAAGTTAAAATAAATAAAATGAATTAAAATAAAATTAAAATAAAACAAATTAAATTAAAGTAAATTTATATAGATTAAAATATATTAAATTGATGTAAAGTAAACTGAAGTAAAACATAATAAAATAAAGTGAAATAAATTAAACTAAAATAAAATGACTTTTAATAAATTAAAATAAAATAAACAAAATTAAATTAAATTAAAAATATAATTTAAATTAAAATAAAACAAATTGAAATAAAATAAAATAAAATAAATTACAATAAATGAAATGAAATAAAATAAATCAAATTAAAATAAATGAGTTTAAGTTAATATAAATTACATCGATATAAATTAAATTAAAATAAATCAAAATGAAATAAATTAAATTCAATTAAAATAAATGAAAAAAATGGAATTAATTCAATTAACGTAACATAAAAATAAATAAAATGAATTAAATTATAATAAATTGAATTAAAATAAATGATAATAAAATAGAATATATTATATTAAATTAAATTAAAATATATTAAATTACAATGCAATATCAATTGCACAATGTTATGTGCTCTGACTGCACAACACTGAATATACTAAACATTAAATTAAATTAAATTAAAAACATAAATTAAAATGAATTCAATTAAAATAAACTAAATTGAAATAAAACAAATTAAAATAAATTAAAATATAGTAAAATAACTAAAAATAAATTAAAAACTAAATCATATTCATATAAAATAAAAACAATTAAAGAAAATTAATTAAATTAAAATAATCTGAACTAAAATAAAGTAAATTAAATTAAATTAGATTGAAATAAAAAATGGAATTAAAATTAAATAAATTAAATTAAAAAATAACATAAATTAAAATTAAGATAAATTGTAATAAAATAATTTAAAATATGTTAACTTAAAATATTAAATAAATAAAAGAAATGATTACGTAAGTAATCCATTCATAATTGGATCACATATGTATCCACGTATTTGGATCACATATGTAACCCATCCATTATTGGATTACATACGTAATCCATCCATAATTTGATAACATATGTAATCCACGTATATGGATCACATATGTAATCAATCCATAATTGGATTACGTGTGTAATCCACACAGCTCTGGATTACGTATGTAATCCATTCATAATTGGATTACATATGTATTCCACACAGATTTGGATTACATATGTAATCCACGTATTTGGATCACATATGTAATCCACGTATTTGGATCACATATGTAATCCATCCATAATTGGATTACATATGTAATCCACACAGTTTTGGAATACATATGTAATCCATCCATAATTGGATTACATATGTAATCCACACAGATTTGGATTACGTATGTAATCCATCCATAATTGGATCACATATGTAATCCACACAGATTTGGATTACGTATGTAATCCATCCATAATTGGATAAGATAAGTATTCCACGTATTTGGATCACATATGTAATCCATCCATAATTGGATTACATATGTAATCCACACAGATTTGGATTACGTATGTAATCCATCCATAATTGGATCACATATGTAATCCACACAGATTTGGATTACGTATGTAATCCATCCATAATTGAATCACATATGTAATCCACACAGATTAGGATTTCATACGTAATCCATCCATAATTGGATTACACATGTATTCCACAGATTTGGATTACATACATAATCCATCCATAATTGGTTCACATATCACTTCTGATAAACTTCCTGTCACTACTTATTCACTCACCAGTCCCTCCCGATTCACTGCGCAGTCACTCCTGAATCCTTATTCACTCCCGATTCACTCCGGGGTCACTCTTGGCTCAATCGCCCCAAGTCACTCCTGGTTCACTCACGAGTCACTCTTGACTCACTCAAGAGTCACACCCGAGTCACTCCTGATATACTCTACAAACACTTCTGATAAACTCCCAATCACTCCTAATTCACTCATCAGTCACTCCTGATTAACTCCCGGGCACTGCTAGGTCACCCCTGATTCACTCCCGAATCACTTATAATAAGCTCCGAGTTACTCCTTCACTCGCCAGTCACTCCTGAATCCTTACAGTCACTCCTGGTTCACTCCCGAGTCACTCTTGGATCAGACACGAGTCACTCCTGATTCACTCACAATTAACTTACGTTTCACTCCAGAGTTGCTCATAATTACCACACTAATAAGTCCTTATTCACTCCCAAGTCACTCCTGTCTCACTCCCGAGTCACTCCTGTTTCATTCCCAAGTAACTCCTGATTCACTCCCGATTCACCGAAGAGTCGAAGCCGAGCCACTCCCGAGTCACTCCTAAATTACTAGCGAGTCACTCCTAATTAACTCACCAGTCACTCCTAAATCACTTGCGAGTCACTCTTTGTTCACTCCCGAGGAACGCATGGTTCACTCCCGAGGAACGCATGGTTCACTCCCACTACAGGATAGCTTCCAAATCAAACCTGATTCACTCCAAATTCACTCCTTAATCACACTCCGTCACTCCTGATTCACTCCCCATTCAATCCTCTATCCCTAGTCAGTCCTGGTACACTCACGAGTCACTCCTGATTCACTCAAATACGTTTCACTCCAGTCACTCCTAATTCGCACACTAATCACTCCTGATTCACTTCCAAGTCACTCTTGTTTCACTCCCATGTCACTCCTGATTGATTACCTAGTCACTCCTGTTTCGCTCGCAAGCCACTTCTGATTCACTCCCAAGTCACTCCTGATTCACTCCCAAGTCACTCTTGTTTCACTCCCGATTCACATGAGCCACTCCCGAGTCACTCCTAAATTACTTGCGAGTCACTCCTGATTCACTCACCAGTCACTCCTAAACCATTTGCGAGTCACTCCTGATTCACTCCCAAATCAAGCATAGTGCACTCCCACTCACGGATAGCTTCCAAATCAAACTTGATTCACTCCCAATTCACTCCTTAATCACTCTTCGTCACTCCTGATTCACTCCCCATTCACTCCTGAATCCCTAGTCACTCATTACAACCCCGAGTCACTCCTGGGTCAGACACGAGTCACTCCTGATTCACTCACAATTCACTTACCTTTCACTCCAGTCACTCCTAATTCGCACACTATTCCTGATTCACTCCCAAGGCACTCCTGATTAACTCCCGAGTCACTCCTACTTCAATCCCGAGCCACGCCTGATTTACTTCCCACTCACTCAAAAGTCGCCGCCGAGTCACTCCTCATTCACTCTCCATTCACTCCTAATTCACTCCCTCGTCACTCCTGATTCTTTCACTGATTGAATTCGTAAAATTAAAAAAATATGAAATTTTCAAAAATTTTGCAAATTCAAATGCATTTCAAATGTTCCAAATTATTCAAAATTCAAAAAAATTTCAAAAAAGCTTAAAAGTAAAAATTATATATATAATTTAAAAAAAATTTTCAACATTTTTTAAAATTCAGAAAAATCTAAAAATGTTTAAAAATATTCAACACTTCAAAATTGCAATAAATTTCAAAATGTTACAAAAGTTAAAGAAAATTGCAAAAATTTAAAAAAATACAAAATTTTGAGAAATTTTGAAAATTGTTTAAAATTTAGAGAAAATTTCAAACTTAAAAAAACTTTAAAATTAAGAAAAAAATTCAAAGAAAAATTCAAAATTCAAAAAATTTCAAAGTATTAATGTATTTAAAAAACTTTTCGAAATTGAACAAAATTTCAAAATTTTGGAAGATTTTTCAAAATTTTCAAATATTTTTCACAATTGAAAAAACTTTGAAAAATTTTTCAAAAGTAAAAATTCGAAATTTAAAAAAAATTTTCACACTTGAAAAAATTTTTAAAATGCTTTAAAATTTCAAAACGAATTTCATAATTAAAAAAAAAAAAATTAAAAAAAAATGTAACTTCAAGATAAAAAAAAAACAAATTCATAATTTTTCAATTTAAAGGGATACAAAATTTCAAAATATTCTAATTTAAAAAATATCAGAAAATTTTCAAAATTTTTTGAGACTCAAAATTTTTCGTAACACCAAAAAAAATTTCAAATTAAAAAAAATTCAACATTATCAAAAAAATTTTCGCAATTCAGAAAAATTTTAATAATGTTGCGAAGTTTAAAATAAATTCAAAATTTTTTTAATTACCAAATATTTTCAAAATTTTTCTAAATACCTAAAATATTTAAAAAAAAATGTGTGGAAATTTTGCAATCATTAAATTTTAAAAATTTTGAAAATTTTTGTATTGGAAAAATGTATTTAATTTTTGTAATTTTTTTTATTTTGAAAAAAAAAATTTTGAACTTTGAAAATTTTCTCTAAATTTTACAATTTTCAAAAGTTCTCAAAAATTTTGAATTTTTCAAAATTTTGCAAATTTCTTTAATTTTCGTAAAATTTTTAAATTTATTGGAATTTTGAAGTGTTGAAAATTTTTAAAAGTTTTTAGATTTTTCTGAATTTTCAAAAATGTTCAAAATTTTTTTAAAATTATATTTATTTATTTTTAATTTTAAACTTGTTTGAAATTTTTTTTTGAATTTTGAAAAATTTGGAACATTTGAAATGAGTTTGAATTTCGAAAATTTTTGAAAATTTTAGATATTTTTGAATTTTATGAATTCAATCAGTGAAATAATCAGGAGTGACTATGGAGTGAATTAGGAGTGAATGGAAAGTGAATCAGGAGTGACTCGGCGGCGACTTTTGAGTGAGTCGGGAGTGTATCAGGAGTGGCTCGGGATTGAAACAGGAGTGACTCGGGAGTTAATCAGAAGTGACTTGGGATTGAATCAGGAAAAGTGTGCGAATTAGGAGTGACTGGAGTGAAACGTAAGTGAATTGTGAGTCATTCAGGAGTGACTATTGTCTGTCCAGGAGTGACTCGGAATTGTACCAGGAGCGACTAGGGATTCTGGAGTGAATAAGGAGTGAATGGGGAGTGACGAAGAGTGATTAAGGAGTGAATTGGGATAGAATCAAGTTTGAATTAAAAGCTATCCGTGAGTGGGAATGAACCATGCGTGCCTCGGGAGTGAATCAGGAGTGACTAGCAAGTGATTTAGGAGTGACTGGTGAGTGAATCAGGAGTGACTCGCAAGTAATTTAGGAATGAATCGGGAATGACTCAAGTGAATCGGGAGTGATACAATAGTGACTTGGGAGTGAATCAGGAGTGACTTGGGAGTGAATCAGGAGTGACTTGGGAGTGAAACAGGAGTGACTAGGGAGTGAACCAGGAGTCACATGGGAGTGAAACAAGAGTGACATGGGTGTGAATCAGGAGTAATTAGTGTGTAAATTAGGATTGACTCTGGAGTGAAACGTAAGTGAAATTTGAGTGAATCAGGAGTGACTCGGGAGTGTACCAGGAGTGACTGGGGATTCAGCAGTGAATAAGGAGTGAATGGGGAGTGAATCAGGAGTGACGAAGAGTGATTAAGGAGTGAATTGGGAGTGAATCATGTTTGATTTGGAAGCTATCCGTGAGTGGGAGTGCACTATGCTTGATTTGGGAGTGAATCAGGAGTGACTCGCAAATGGTTTAGGAGTGACTGGTGAGTGAATCAGGAGTGACTCGCAAGTAATTTAGGAGTGACTCGGGAGTGGCTCATGTGAATCGGGAGTGAAACAAGAGTGACTTGGGAGTGAATCAGGAGTGACTTGGGAGTGAATCAGAAGTGGCTTGCGAGCGAAACAGGAGTGACTAGGTAATCAATCAGGAGTGACATGGGAGTGAAACAAGAGTGACTTGGAAGTGAATCAGGAGTGATTAGTGTGCGAATTAGGAGTGACTGGAGTGAAACGTATTTGAGTGAATCAGGAGTGACTCGTGAGTGTACCAGGACTGACTAGGGATAGAGGATTGAATGGGGAGTGAATCAGGAGTGACGGAGTGTGATTAAGGAGTGAATTTGGAGTGAATCAGGTTTGATTTGGAAGCTATCCTGTAGTGGGAGTGAACCATGCGTTCCTCGGGAGTGAACCATGCGTTCCTCGGGAGTGAACAAAGAGTGACTCGCAAGTGATTTAGGAGTGACTGGTGAGTTAATTAGGAGTGACTCGCTAGTAATTTAGGAGTGACTCGGGAGTGGCTCGGCTTCGACTCTTCGGTGAATCGGGAGTGAATCAGGAGTTACTTGGGAATGAAACAGGAGTGACTCGGGAGTGAGACAGGAGTGACTTGGGAGTGAATAAGGACTTATTAGTGTGGTAATTATGAGCAACTCTGGAGTGAAACGTAAGTTAATTGTGAGTGAATCAGGAGTGACTCGTGTCTGATCCAAGAGTGACTCGGGAGTGAACCAGGAGTGACTGTAAGGATTCAGGAGTGACTGGCGAGTGAAGGAGTAACTCGGAGCTTATTATAAGTGATTCGGGAGTGAATCAGGGGTGACCTAGCAGTGCCCGGGAGTTAATCAGGAGTGACTGATGAGTGAATTAGGAGTGATTGGGAGTTTATCAGAAGTGTTTGTAGAGTATATCAGGAGTGACTCGGGTGTGACTCTTGAGTGAGTCAAGAGTGACTCGTGAGTGAACCAGGAGTGACTTGGGGCGATTGAGCCAAGAGTGACCCCGGAGTGAATCGGGAGTGAATAAGGATTCAGGAGTGACTCCGCAGTGAATCGGGAGGGACTGGTGAGTGAATAAGTAGCGACAGGAAGTTTATCAGAAGTGATATGTGAACCAATTATGGATGGATTATGTATGTAATCCAAATCTGTGTGGAATACATGTGTAATCGAATTATGGATGGATTACGTATGAAATCCTAATCTGTGTGGATTACAAATCTGTGTGGAATACACCTGTAATCCAATTATGGATGGTTTACGTATGGAATCCAAATCTGCGTGGATTACATATGTGATCCAATTATGGATGGATTACGTACGTAATCCAAATCTGTGTGGATTACATATGTGATTCAATTATGGATGGATTACATACGTAATCCAAATTTGTGTGGATCACATATGTGATCCAATTATGGATGGATTACATACGTAATCCAAATCTGTGTGGATTACATATGTAATCCAATTATGGATGGATTACATATGTGATCCAAATACGTGGAATACTTATCTTATCCAATTATGGATGGATTACATACGTAATCCAAATCTGTGTGGATTACATGTGATCCAATTATGGATGGATTACATACGTAATCCAAATCTGTGTGGATTACATATGTAATCCAATTATGGATGGATTACATATGTGATCCAAATACGTGGATTACATATGTGATCCAAATACGTGGATTACATATGTAATCCAAATCTGTGTGGAATACATATGTAATCCAATTATGAATGGATTACATACGTAATCCAGAGCTGTGTGGATTACACACGTAATCCAATTATGGATTGATTACATATGTGATCCATATACGTGGATTACATATGTTATCAAATTATGGATGGATTACGTATGTAATCCAATAATGGATGGGTTACATATGTGATCCAAATACGTGGATACATATGTGATCCAATTATGAATGGATTACTTACGTAATCATTTCTTTTATTTATTTAATATTTTAAGTTAACATATTTTAAATTATTTTATTACAATTTATCTTAATTTTAATTTATGTTATTTTTTAATTTAATTTATTTAATTTTAATTCCATTTTTTATTTCAATCTAATTTAATTTAATGTACTTTATTTTAGTTCAGATTATTTTAATTTAGTTAATTTTCTTTAATTGTTTTTATTTTATATGAATATAATTTAGTTTTTAATTTATTTTTAGTTATTTTACTATATTTTAATTTATTTTAATTTGTTTTATTTCAATTTAGTTTATTTTAATTGAATTCATTTTAATTTATGTTTGTAATTTAATTTAATTTAATGTTTAGTATATTCAGTGTTGTGCAGTCAGAGCACATAACATTGTGCAATTGATATTGCATTGTAATTTAATATATTTTAATTTAATTTAATATAATATATTCTATTTTATTATCATTTATTTTAATTCAATTTATTATAATTTAATTCATTTTATTTATTTTTATGTTACGTTAATTGAATTAATTCCATTTTTTTCATTTATTTTAATTGAATTTAATTTATTTCATTTTGATTTATTTTAATTTAATTTATATCGATGTAATTTATATTAACTTAAACTCATTTATTTTAATTTGATTTATTTTATTTCATTTCATTTATTGTAATTTATTTTATTTTATTTTATTTCAATTTGTTTTATTTTAATTTAAATTATTTTTTTAATTTAATTTAATTTTGTTTATTTTATTTTAATTTATTAAAAGTCATTTTATTTTAGTTTAATTTATTTCACTTTATTTTATTATGTTTTACTTCAGTTTACTTTACATCAATTTAATATATTTTAATCTATATAAATTTACTTTAATTTAATTTGTTTTATTTTAATTTTATTTTAATTCATTTTATTTATTTTAACTTAATTCAATTTATTTTATTCTAATTAATTCAATTTATTTACTTTAATTTAATATAATATATTTCAATTTATGTAATTAATTTTTATGTGTATTTTATTTAATTTATACCATTAACCAAATTTCATTCGCTATGGCTGCTGCACCCCTGCTAGAATTGTATAACCTGACACTTTGTAACAAAGAAAATAAATCATCTATGTTTTCAAAACTGAGTGTCATTTGTAAACGTAAATCCTAAGCTTAATCTTGCTTGGCAATGATTCCCTTCCCAAATAAATATATTCTGTTCCTACATTCCTTAATAAAATTACAAAACCACACATGTAATGTTACCGTCACTATACTGAAGGTAATCCATGAAGTTGAATGTCATTTATTGCATCATCATGTATAGTGATAGCTCTTAAGTTCGACATCCTATAGCTCGACTGTTTACGTAGGAGAATTAGACACGTCCCTATAAGGGCACTAAGAAATGCGTTTGCCATTTGAATGGAATTTGGTCCTGTGTCTTGTAGTGATACTTTTGTTAAAGGAAAACAGAATATTTTATTGATTAGGACATCCATATTGATCACTGAGTTTAAATTAATGAACTCTTCTTTTTCCATTTGAGAATTGTGCTGTTGTGAGACGGAACTGTCGAAACCCACTGTGGTACGAGTCTCGAGGTGGGCAGGAAATGCAAGTACAGTAATGTATTCGTTGATGGATAACCAATAACAATTTGTATTCATTTCACCTGTCACATCCACTACCCTTATTGGTCAGAGATTTCCGTTCTGTTCTGTCGAACTTAGGAGAGACCACTGTACTAGGCTTAATCACGTCGAACATTCTATACTGTGAGCCTCCTATTAACATGTTGGTTAGTGAATATCATTGACAATGAAATTAGCTTTTACACAGTTTACAATATGTCTTTTATTGTTAAGAATTATTTCTCCTACCCTATATACATAGATACACACACGTATTTATAGCACAATTAAAGTGTTTAATACATTTCATGAAATAAACTGATATTATTTACCTAACCCACTCATTCTTTCAACCTTGTCTTCTCACATTGCAACTCTACGTGTTCAGCTGTATCATGCCACCAGGACACTGCTGCAATATGATCACTCCAATCTGCGAGTGAAGGAAACATCACTGCCAGGCAATCCAGCGAAATACTGCCATCTACCCAAAGAATCAGCCTGCAAACATAAGAAATGTTATACTTGAAATATCTCTACTATGTTTCAAATCAACAATGCAACAAAGACATCATGAAATATATAAATCAGACAAACCAAATGAAGAAAGCGAAAGGAAAAATATTCATAACTATAAAATCAAACCTTACAAAATGAAGAAAAGATGAACAGCCAAAGAGAAACAGACCCGGACAAGGACTGGGAAAAGTGAAAGACAAATAAAAAAAGTTACAGTACTGAAATGGAGTCAATCACTTTCCACAATTCCATCATGCTACATGAATATCTAGTATTTGTGGAACTGCTGACAGTGAAGTTTCAACATTCCTCACAATTGCGAAGTACATAAACAGCTTCAAAGCTAGAATAATTCAACCAGATATGCTGTTACGTGCTTCTGACTCCTTGGCAATGCGAGCTAATAAGGTAAACTGATATGTCTCTCATAAATAACTACCATTCAATTCACTTCCTGCTACTCAACAAAAATCTGCCAAATCTCTGTAGAATTTATCAATATCCATTCATTTAGGAGGAAAAAGCTCCACCAAACTTTCCGAGATTAGTCAATTCTATTATTCATTGCTCTTGTTCCCAATTCCTTCTTATTAACTACTAAGAACCTCAACACGAAACTCTGTCAACAAGCTCTCGTTATTGCATATCCTGCAATGTCAGTGGCATACATTAATGCTAACAACAGTTAACAGTACATTGCAACAGAAAGTACATTACATGTGATTCAGACTCTGCAGTTGCGGTCAAAACTGCCTATCATAACGAACTCATTCACTATAGACACGGATGACGGTGCTATAGCACCAAGAATTTTTAAACACAAACATATTTTGTTTTAAAATGAATTACATTTTAAGCAGACTTCATTCCTTCACAAATTGAATTACTCAAAACTCGACTCACTTGGAAGAAAACAAGAAAACCAAAAGAGTCCACATTTTTTCCTCAATGAATTTCTAACTTTGCTGATATGATTCTTTGGAGCAAACTAAGCAATTTTTATTATTCACATTTGAAAATAGAATTTGCAGCCACAAACATATGTTTTTTAATGAATAACATTTTGAGCAGACTTCATTCCATTACTGAATGACCTGCTGGAAAACTTCTGTCGCCAAAATCATCACCTACATACGAACAGTTGTACATACAATTATTTATCCTCAAATATTCAAAACATATTCCTCATTAGAATACATCTGCACATTCCCGGAATTAAATAATTATAATCAATTAAAAATCATAATTTTAGCTTGCACTATAGTCCCAATTTTGACCTTAGACTTGGTACCTCAATGAAGTCTTTTGCCCAACTTGAAGTCTACATTTTGACTCTTGCAACGATAATAATTGTCAGAGAATGTGAAATAGGAGAAAACAGACACTGAAGGCAGTGTAAGATATCCAAAGTATAGTATGCTTATTACTACTATAAATGTCCAAATAATTATGAAATTATTTTGATAATGAGAAAAAGATATATATTTTTAAGAGACTACAACAAAGCATCTTACAGCTTAGACAAACACAACATTATTTGCCAAAATTTTGAGGACATCTGTCATTTATAAAGTCGATGTGTACCTTATGGCAAATAAGAGTCACTACCAAGAGCAATTCACTCACTGCAAAGGATGAAAAATGCACAGCTGAAGACAACAAGTCTACAAAAGTGCAACAGATTTTTTCGATTTTATGGGTGATTATTAGTACACACGCAGGGATGCTACATTGAAAAGGATTGATCTCTGAGAACTTTCGTTCTCCTTGAGTAGAGAAAGTTCTGTTTTGGAAGGTCAAAATGATTGTTTTTATAAACTTTGCCGGACTCTACCGCCCATAAGCCTGGGGGCAAAGAGTTGTGCTTCACACCACAGCCACAGACCGTGGAGCTCTATCCGCGGCACTACTCAGCTTTGTCCTCACTACAATAACGGCTGAGTTATGGTGACGAGAATGATTGCGGAATACAAGTTTAAAAGCCTTGGTATTTTTTCTGGATAATCAGTTAGTGTTCGACATTCCCATTTTGATGATATCGTGTCCGAAATAAGTCAAGGTGGAATAAAAGAATACATCCAGTTCATCGATATGACTATTATTTTCGAAAATAATGGCCATACCGAGGAACGGGGTGCGGCCCTGTATTCCCCTTGACTTCCTTCTTACACGATAGCATCAAAATGGCAATCGCGAACACTTTCTGATTTTCGAGAAAAAAAGGGGAAGGGTTTAAACCACCCTTCCGCCGACATTCTTGCCGCAATAACTCCGCAGTACGCGTGGTGACAACAAAGCCGATGAGTGCGTTGAATACAGCTCGTCGAACTCTATCTCCAGTATAAAGGACAACTCTCTATCCTCCTGCGTTTGGACGGGAGAGGCCGGCAAAATTTCAAAAAATGGTCATTTTGACCTTCCAAAACAGACTTTTTTCTACACAAGGAGAACGAAGCGGCTCAGAGGCCCGCCCTTTTAACTGTAGCATCCACGCATCTCCCCTAGTAATCACCGCTAAAATCCGGAATATCCGCCGCACTTTTTTCCAGCCTTAATTTTTGGGTACCTAAAATATTTGGGTCTCTAATTCCGGAAATAATGGCCATACTGAGGAACGGGGTGCGGCCCTGTATTCCCCCTTGACTTACTTCTTACACGATAGCATCAAAATGGCAATCGCGAACACTTTCTGATTTTCGAGAAAAAAAGGGGAACCACCCTTCCGCCGACATTCTTGCCGCAATAACTCCGCAGTACGCGTGGTGACAACAAAGCCGATGAGTGCGTTGAATACAGCTCGTCGAACTCTATCTCCAGTATAAAGGACAACTCTCTATCCTCCTGCGTTTGGACGGGAGAGGCCGGCAAAATTTCAAAAAATGGTCATTTTGACCTTCCAAAACAGACTTTTTTCTACACAAGGAGAACGAAGCGGCTCAGAGGCCCGCCCTTTTAACTGTAGCATCCACGCATCTCCCCTAGTAATCACCGCTAAAATCCGGAATATCCGCCGCACTTTTTTCCAGCCTTAATTTTTGGGTACCTAAAATATTTGAGTCTCTAATTCCGGAAATAATGGCCATACCGAGGAACGGGGTGCGGCCCTGTATTCCCCCTTGACTTACTTCTTACACGATAGCATCAAAATGGGAATCGCGAACACTTTCTGATTTTCCAGAAAAAAAGGGGAAGGGTTTAAACCACCCTTCCGCCGACATTCTTGCCGCAATAACTCCGCAGTACGCGTGGTGACAACAAAGCCGATGAGTGCGTTGAATACAGCTCGTCGAACTCTATCTCCAGTATACAGGACAACTCTCTATCCTCCTGCGTTTGGACGGGAGAGGCCGGCAAAATTTCAAAAAATGGTCATTTTGACCTTCCAAAACAGACTTTTTTCTACACAAGGAGAACGAAGCGGCTCAGAGGCCCGCCCTTTTAACTGTAGCATCCACGCATCTCCCCAAGTAATCACCGCTAAAATCCGGAATATCCGCCGCACTTTTTTCCAGCCTTAATTTTTGGGTACCTAAAATATTTCGGTCTCTAATTCCGGAAATAATGGCCATACTGAGGAACGGGGTGCGGCCCTGTATTCCCCCTTGACTTACTTCTTACACGATAGCATCAAAATGGCAATCGCGAACACTTTCTGATTTTCGAGAAAAAAAGGGGAAGGGTTTAAACCACCCTTCCGCCGACATTCTTGCCGCAATAACTCCGCAGTACGCGTAGTGACAACAAAGCCGATGAGTGCGTTGAATACAGCTCGTCGAACTCTATCTCCAGTATAAAGGACAACTCTCTATCCTCCTGCGTTTGGACGGGAGAGGCCGGCAAAATTTCAAAAAATGGTCATTTTGACCTTCCAAAACAGACTTTTTTCTACACAAGGAGAACGAAGCGGCTCAGAGGCCCGCCCTTTTAACTGTAGCATCCACGCATCTCCCCAAGTAATCACCGCTAAAATCCGAAATATCCGCCGCACTTTTTTCCAGCCTTAATTTTTGGGTACCTAAAATATTTGGGTCTCTAATTCCGGAAATAATGGCCATACCGAGGAACGGGGTGCGGCCCTGTATTCCCCCTTGACTTACTTCTTACACGATAGCATCAAAATGGCAATCGCGAACACTTTCTGATTTTCGAGAAAAAAAGGGGAAGGGTTTAAACCACCCTTCCGCCGACATTCTTGCCGCAATAACTCCGCAGTACGCGTGGTGACAACAAAGCCGATGAGTGCGTTGAATACAGCTCGTCGAACTCTATCTCCAGTATAAAGGACAACTCTCTATCCTCCTGCGTTTGGACGGGAGAGGCCGGCAAAATTTCAAAAAATGAATTTCAAAAAATGGTCATTTTGACCTTCCAAAACAGACTTTTTTCTACACAAGGAGAACGAAGCGGCTCAGAGGCCCGCCCTTTTAACTGTAGCATCCACGCATCTCCCCAAGTAATCACCGCTAAAATCCGGAATATCCGCCGCACTTTTTTCCAGCCTTAATTTTTGGGTACCTAAAATATTTGGGTCTCTAATTCCGGAAATAATGGCCATACCGAGGAACGGGGTGCGGCCCTGTATTCCCCCTTGACTTACTTCTTACACGATAGCATCAAAATGGCAATCGCGAACACTTTCTGATTTTCGAGAAAAAAAGGGGAAAGGTTTAAACCACCCTTCCGCCGACATTCTTGCCGCAATAACTCCGCAGTACGCGTGGTGACAACAAAGCCGATGAGTGCGTTGAATACAGCTCGTCGAACTCTATCTCCAGTATAAAGGACAGCTCTCCATCCTCCTGCGTTTGGACGGGAGAGGCCGGCAAAATTTCAAAAAATGGTCATTTTGACCTTCCAAAACAGACTTTTTTCTACACAAGGAGAACGAAGCGGCTCAGAGGCCCGCCCTTTTAACTGTAGCATCCACGCATCTCCCCAAGTAATCACCGCTAAAATCCGGAATATCCGCCGCACTTTTTTCCAGCCTTAATTTTTGGGTACCTAAAATATTTGGGTCTCTAATTCCGGAAATAATGGCCATACCGAGGAACGGGGTGCGGCCATGTATTCCCCCTTGACTTACTTCTTACACGATAGCATCAAAATGGCAATCGCGAACACTTTCTGATTTTCGAGAAAAAAACCCTTCCGCCGACATTCTTGCCGCAATAACTCCGCAGTACGCGTGGTGACAACAAAGCCGATGAGTGCGTTGAATACAGCTCGTCGAACTCTATCTCCAGTATAAAGGACAACTCTCTATCCTCCTGCGTTTGGACGGGAGAGGCCGGCAAAATTTCAAAAAATGGTCATTTTGACCTTCCAAAACAGACTTTTTTCTACACAAGGAGAACGAAGCGGCTCAGAGGCCCGCCCTTTTAACTGTAGCATCCACGCATCTCCCCTAGTAATCACCGCTAAAATCCGGAATATCCGCCGCACTTTTTTCCAGCCTTAATTTTTGGGTACCTAAAATAATTGAGTCTCTAATTCCGGAAAAAATGGCCATACCGAGGAACGGGGTGCGGCCCTGTATTCCCCCTTGACTTACTTCTTACACGATAGCATCAAAATGGCAATCGCGAACACTTTCTGATTTTCGAGAAAAAAAGGGGAAGGGTTTAAACCACCCTTCCGCCGACATTCTTGCCGCAATAACTCCGCAGTACGCGTGGTGACAACAAAGCCGATGAGTGCGTTGAATACAGCTCGTCGAACTCTATCTCCAGTATAAAGGACAACTCTCTATCCTCCTGCGTTTGGACGGGAAAGGCCGGCAAAATTTCAAAAAATGGTCATTTTGACCTTCCAAAACAGACTTTTTTCTACACAAGGAGAACGAAGCGGCTCAGAGGCCCGCCCTTTTAACTGTAGCATCCACGCATCTGCCCTAGTAATCACCGCTAAAATCCGGAATATCCGCCGCACTTTCTTCCAGCCTTAATTTTTGGGTACCTAAAATATTTGGGTCTCTAATTCCGGAAATAATGGCCATACAGAGGAACGGGGTGCGGCCCTGTACTCCCCCTTGACTTACTTCTTACACGATAGCATCAAAATGGCAATCGCGAACACTTTCTGATTTTCGAGAAAAAAAGGGGAAGGTTTTAAACCACCCTTCCGCCGACATTCTTGCCGCAATAAATCCGCAGTACGCGTGGTGACAACAAAGCCGATGAGTGCGTTGAATACAGCTCGTCGAACTCTATCTCCAGTATAAAGGACAACTCTCTGTCCTCCTGCGTTTGGACGGGAGAGGCCGGCAAAATTTCAAAAAATGGTCATTTTGACCTTCCAAAACAGACTTTTTTCTACACAAGGAGAACGAAGCGGCTCAGAGGCCCGCCCTTTTAACTGTAGCACCCACGCATCTCCCCAAGTAATCACCGCTAAAATCCGGAATATCCGCCGCACTTTTTTCCAGCCTTAATTTTTGGGTACCTAAAATATTTGGGTCTCTAATTCCGGAAATAATGGCCATACCGAGGAACGGGGTGCGGCCCTGTATTCCCCCTTGACTTACTTCTTACACGATAGCATCAAAATGGCAATCGCGAACACTTTCTGATTTTCGAGAAAATCTTCCGCCGACATTCTTGCCGCAATAACTCCGCAGTACGCGTGGTGACAACAAAGCCGATGAGTGCGTTGAATACAGCTCGTCGAACTCTATCTCCAGTATAAAGGACAACTCTCTATCCTCCTGCGTTTGGACGGGAGAGGCCGGCAAAATTTCAAAAAATGGTCATTTTGACCTTCCAAAACAGACTTTTTTCTACACAAGGAGAACGAAGCGGCTCAGAGGCCCGCCCTTTCAACTGTAGCATCCACGCATCTCCCCAAGTAATCACCGCTAAAATCCGGAATATCCGCCGCACTTTTTTCCAGCCTTAATTTTTGGGTACCTAAAATATTTGGGTCTCTAATTTCGGAAATAACGGCCATACCGAGGAACGGGGTGCGGCCCTGTATTCCCCCTTGACTTACTTCTTACACGATAGCATCAAAATGGGAATCGCGAACACTTTCTGATTTTCGAGAAAAAAAGGGGAAGGGTTTAAACCACCCTTCCGCCGACATTCTTGCCGCAATAACTCCGCAGTACGCGTGGTGACAACAAAGCCGATGAGTGCGTTGAATACAGCTCGTCGAACTCTATCTCCAGTATAAAGGACAACTCTCTATCCTCCTGCGTTTGGACGGGAGAGGCCGGCAAAATTTCAAAAAATGGTCATTTTGACCTTCCAAAACAGACTTTTTTCTACACAAGGAGAACGAAGCGGCTCAGAGGCCCGCCCTTTTAACTGTAGCATCCACGCATCTCCCCAAGTAATCACCGCTAAAATCCGGAAAATTCGCCGCACTTTTTTCCAGCCTTAATTTTTGGGTACCTAAAATATTTGAGTCTCTAATTCCGGAAATAATGGCCATACCGAGGAACGAGGTGCGGCCCTGTATTCCCCTTTGACATACTTCTTACACGATAGCATCAAAATGGGAATCGCGAACACTTTCTGATTTTCGAGAAAAAAAGGGGAAGGGTTTAAACCACCCTTCCGCCGACATTCTTGCCGCAATAACTCCGCAGTACGCGTGGTGACAACAAAGCCGATGAGTGCGTTGAATACAGCTCGTCGAACTCTATCTCCAGTATAAAGGACAACTCTCTATCCTCCTGCGTTTGGACGGGAGAGGCCGGCAAAATTTCAAAAAATGGTCATTTTGACCTTCCAAAACAGACTTTTTTCTACACAAGGAGAACGAAGCGGCTCAGAGGCCCGCCCTTTTAACTGTAGCATCCACGCATCTGCCCTAGTAATCACCGCTAAAATCCGGAATATCCGCCGCACTTTCTTCCAGCCTTAATTTTTGGGTACCTAAAATATTTGGGTCTCTAATTCCGGAAATAATGGCCATACAGAGGAACGGGGTGCGGCCCTGTACTCCCCCTTGACTTACTTCTTACACGATAGCATCAAAATGGCAATCGCGAACACTTTCTGATTTTCGAGAAAAAAAGGGGAAGGTTTTAAACCACCCTTCCGCCGACATTCTTGCCGCAATAAATCCGCAGTACGCGTGGTGACAACAAAGCCGATGAGTGCGTTGAATACAGCTCGTCGAACTCTATCTCCAGTATAAAGGACAACTCTCTGTCCTCCTGCGTTTGGACGGGAGAGGCCGGCAAAATTTCAAAAAATGGTCATTTTGACCTTCCAAAACAGACTTTTTTCTACACAAGGAGAACGAAGCGGCTCAGAGGCCCGCCCTTTTAACTGTAGCACCCACGCATCTCCCCAAGTAATCACCGCTAAAATCCGGAATATCCGCCGCACTTTTTTCCAGCCTTAATTTTTGGGTACCTAAAATATTTGGGTCTCTAATTCCGGAAATAATGGCCATACCGAGGAACGGGGTGCGGCCCTGTATTCCCCCTTGACTTACTTCTTACACGATAGCATCAAAATGGCAATCGCGAACACTTTCTGATTTTCGAGAAAATCTTCCGCCGACATTCTTGCCGCAATAACTCCGCAGTACGCGTGGTGACAACAAAGCCGATGAGTGCGTTGAATACAGCTCGTCGAACTCTATCTCCAGTATAAAGGACAACTCTCTATCCTCCTGCGTTTGGACGGGAGAGGCCGGCAAAATTTCAAAAAATGGTCATTTTGACCTTCCAAAACAGACTTTTTTCTACACAAGGAGAACGAAGCGGCTCAGAGGCCCGCCCTTTTAACTGTAGCATCCACGCATCTCCCCAAGTAATCACCGCTAAAATCCGGAATATCCGCCGCACTTTTTTCCAGCCTTAATTTTTGGGTACCTAAAATATTTGGGTCTCTAATTTCGGAAATAACGGCCATACCGAGGAACGGGGTGCGGCCCTGTATTCCCCCTTGACTTACTTCTTACACGATAGCATCAAAATGGGAATCGCGAACACTTTCTGATTTTCGAGAAAAAAAGGGGAAGGGTTTAAACCACCCTTCCGCCGACATTCTTGCCGCAATAACTCCGCAGTACGCGTGGTGACAACAAAGCCGATGAGTGCGTTGAATACAGCTCGTCGAACTCTATCTCCAGTATAAAGGACAACTCTCTATCCTCCTGCGTTTGGACGGGAGAGGCCGGCAAAATTTCAAAAAATGGTCATTTTGACCTTCCAAAACAGACTTTTTTCTACACAAGGAGAACGAAGCGGCTCAGAGGCCCGCCCTTTTAACTGTAGCATCCACGCATCTCCCCAAGTAATCGACATTCCGACATTTCGACATTCGACATTCTTGCCGCAATAACTCCGCAGTACGCGTGGTTACAACAAAGCCGATGAGTGCGTTGAATACAGCTCGTCGAACTCTATCTCCAGTATAAAGGACAACTCTCTATCCTCCTGCGTTTGGACGGCAGAGGCCGGCAAAATTTCAAAAAATGGTCATTTTGACCTTCCAAAACAGACTTTTTTCTACACAAGGAGAACGAAGCGGCTCAGAGGCCCGCCCTTTTAACTGTAGCATCCACGCATCTCCCCAAGTAATCACCGCTAAAATCCGGAATATCCGCCGCACTTTTTTCCAGCCTTAATTTTTGGGTACCTAAAATATTTGGGTCTCTAATTCCGGAAATAATGGCCATACCGAGGAACGGGGTGCGGCCCTGTATTCCCCCTTGACTTACTTCTTACACGATAGCATCAAAATGGCAATCGCGAACACTTTCTGATTTTCGAGAAAAAAAGGGGAAAGGTTTAAACCACCCTTCCGCCGACATTCTTGCCGCAATAACTCCGCAGTACGCGTGGTGACAACAAAGCCGATGAGTGCGTTGAATACAGCTCGTCGAACTCTATCTCCAGTATAAAGGACAGCTCTCCATCCTCCTGCGTTTGGACGGGAGAGGCCGGCAAAATTTCAAAAAATGGTCATTTTGACCTTCCAAAACAGACTTTTTTCTACACAAGGAGAACGAAGCGGCTCAGAGGCCCGCCCTTTTAACTGTAGCATCCACGCATCTCCCCAAGTAATCACCGCTAAAATCCGGAATATCCGCCGCACTTTTTTCCAGCCTTAATTTTTGGGTACCTAAAATATTTGGGTCTCTAATTCCGGAAATAATGGCCATACCGAGGAACGGGGTGCGGCCATGTATTCCCCCTTGACTTACTTCTTACACGATAGCATCAAAATGGCAATCGCGAACACTTTCTGATTTTCGAGAAAAAAACCCTTCCGCCGACATTCTTGCCGCAATAACTCCGCAGTACGCGTGGTGACAACAAAGCCGATGAGTGCGTTGAATACAGCTCGTCGAACTCTATCTCCAGTATAAAGGACAACTCTCTATCCTCCTGCGTTTGGACGGGAGAGGCCGGCAAAATTTCAAAAAATGGTCATTTTGACCTTCCAAAACAGACTTTTTTCTACACAAGGAGAACGAAGCGGCTCAGAGGCCCGCCCTTTTAACTGTAGCATCCACGCATCTCCCCTAGTAATCACCGCTAAAATCCGGAATATCCGCCGCACTTTTTTCCAGCCTTAATTTTTGGGTACCTAAAATAATTGAGTCTCTAATTCCGGAAAAAATGGCCATACCGAGGAACGGGGTGCGGCCCTGTATTCCCCCTTGACTTACTTCTTACACGATAGCATCAAAATGGCAATCGCGAACACTTTCTGATTTTCGAGAAAAAAAGGGGAAGGGTTTAAACCACCCTTCCGCCGACATTCTTGCCGCAATAACTCCGCAGTACGCGTGGTGACAACAAAGCCGATGAGTGCGTTGAATACAGCTCGTCGAACTCTATCTCCAGTATAAAGGACAACTCTCTATCCTCCTGCGTTTGGACGGGAAAGGCCGGCAAAATTTCAAAAAATGGTCATTTTGACCTTCCAAAACAGACTTTTTTCTACACAAGGAGAACGAAGCGGCTCAGAGGCCCGCCCTTTTAACTGTAGCATCCACGCATCTGCCCTAGTAATCACCGCTAAAATCCGGAATATCCGCCGCACTTTCTTCCAGCCTTAATTTTTGGGTACCTAAAATATTTGGGTCTCTAATTCCGGAAATAATGGCCATACAGAGGAACGGGGTGCGGCCCTGTACTCCCCCTTGACTTACTTCTTACACGATAGCATCAAAATGGCAATCGCGAACACTTTCTGATTTTCGAGAAAAAAAGGGGAAGGTTTTAAACCACCCTTCCGCCGACATTCTTGCCGCAATAAATCCGCAGTACGCGTGGTGACAACAAAGCCGATGAGTGCGTTGAATACAGCTCGTCGAACTCTATCTCCAGTATAAAGGACAACTCTCTGTCCTCCTGCGTTTGGACGGGAGAGGCCGGCAAAATTTCAAAAAATGGTCATTTTGACCTTCCAAAACAGACTTTTTTCTACACAAGGAGAACGAAGCGGCTCAGAGGCCCGCCCTTTTAACTGTAGCACCCACGCATCTCCCCAAGTAATCACCGCTAAAATCCGGAATATCCGCCGCACTTTTTTCCAGCCTTAATTTTTGGGTACCTAAAATATTTGGGTCTCTAATTCCGGAAATAATGGCCATACCGAGGAACGGGGTGCGGCCCTGTATTCCCCCTTGACTTACTTCTTACACGATAGCATCAAAATGGCAATCGCGAACACTTTCTGATTTTCGAGAAAATCTTCCGCCGACATTCTTGCCGCAATAACTCCGCAGTACGCGTGGTGACAACAAAGCCGATGAGTGCGTTGAATACAGCTCGTCGAACTCTATCTCCAGTATAAAGGACAACTCTCTATCCTCCTGCGTTTGGACGGGAGAGGCCGGCAAAATTTCAAAAAATGGTCATTTTGACCTTCCAAAACAGACTTTTTTCTACACAAGGAGAACGAAGCGGCTCAGAGGCCCGCCCTTTCAACTGTAGCATCCACGCATCTCCCCAAGTAATCACCGCTAAAATCCGGAATATCCGCCGCACTTTTTTCCAGCCTTAATTTTTGGGTACCTAAAATATTTGGGTCTCTAATTTCGGAAATAACGGCCATACCGAGGAACGGGGTGCGGCCCTGTATTCCCCCTTGACTTACTTCTTACACGATAGCATCAAAATGGGAATCGCGAACACTTTCTGATTTTCGAGAAAAAAAGGGGAAGGGTTTAAACCACCCTTCCGCCGACATTCTTGCCGCAATAACTCCGCAGTACGCGTGGTGACAACAAAGCCGATGAGTGCGTTGAATACAGCTCGTCGAACTCTATCTCCAGTATAAAGGACAACTCTCTATCCTCCTGCGTTTGGACGGGAGAGGCCGGCAAAATTTCAAAAAATGGTCATTTTGACCTTCCAAAACAGACTTTTTTCTACACAAGGAGAACGAAGCGGCTCAGAGGCCCGCCCTTTTAACTGTAGCATCCACGCATCTCCCCAAGTAATCACCGCTAAAATCCGGAAAATTCGCCGCACTTTTTTCCAGCCTTAATTTTTGGGTACCTAAAATATTTGAGTCTCTAATTCCGGAAATAATGGCCATACCGAGGAACGAGGTGCGGCCCTGTATTCCCCTTTGACATACTTCTTACACGATAGCATCAAAATGGGAATCGCGAACACTTTCTGATTTTCGAGAAAAAAAGGGGAAGGGTTTAAACCACCCTTCCGCCGACATTCTTGCCGCAATAACTCCGCAGTACGCGTGGTGACAACAAAGCCGATGAGTGCGTTGAATACAGCTCGTCGAACTCTATCTCCAGTATAAAGGACAACTCTCTATCCTCCTGCGTTTGGACGGGAGAGGCCGGCAAAATTTCAAAAAATGGTCATTTTGACCTTCCAAAACAGACTTTTTTCTACACAAGGAGAACGAAGCGGCTCAGAGGCCCGCCCTTTTAACTGTAGCATCCACGCATCTGCCCTAGTAATCACCGCTAAAATCCGGAATATCCGCCGCACTTTCTTCCAGCCTTAATTTTTGGGTACCTAAAATATTTGGGTCTCTAATTCCGGAAATAATGGCCATACAGAGGAACGGGGTGCGGCCCTGTACTCCCCCTTGACTTACTTCTTACACGATAGCATCAAAATGGCAATCGCGAACACTTTCTGATTTTCGAGAAAAAAAGGGGAAGGTTTTAAACCACCCTTCCGCCGACATTCTTGCCGCAATAAATCCGCAGTACGCGTGGTGACAACAAAGCCGATGAGTGCGTTGAATACAGCTCGTCGAACTCTATCTCCAGTATAAAGGACAACTCTCTGTCCTCCTGCGTTTGGACGGGAGAGGCCGGCAAAATTTCAAAAAATGGTCATTTTGACCTTCCAAAACAGACTTTTTTCTACACAAGGAGAACGAAGCGGCTCAGAGGCCCGCCCTTTTAACTGTAGCACCCACGCATCTCCCCAAGTAATCACCGCTAAAATCCGGAATATCCGCCGCACTTTTTTCCAGCCTTAATTTTTGGGTACCTAAAATATTTGGGTCTCTAATTCCGGAAATAATGGCCATACCGAGGAACGGGGTGCGGCCCTGTATTCCCCCTTGACTTACTTCTTACACGATAGCATCAAAATGGCAATCGCGAACACTTTCTGATTTTCGAGAAAATCTTCCGCCGACATTCTTGCCGCAATAACTCCGCAGTACGCGTGGTGACAACAAAGCCGATGAGTGCGTTGAATACAGCTCGTCGAACTCTATCTCCAGTATAAAGGACAACTCTCTATCCTCCTGCGTTTGGACGGGAGAGGCCGGCAAAATTTCAAAAAATGGTCATTTTGACCTTCCAAAACAGACTTTTTTCTACACAAGGAGAACGAAGCGGCTCAGAGGCCCGCCCTTTTAACTGTAGCATCCACGCATCTCCCCAAGTAATCACCGCTAAAATCCGGAATATCCGCCGCACTTTTTTCCAGCCTTAATTTTTGGGTACCTAAAATATTTGGGTCTCTAATTTCGGAAATAACGGCCATACCGAGGAACGGGGTGCGGCCCTGTATTCCCCCTTGACTTACTTCTTACACGATAGCATCAAAATGGGAATCGCGAACACTTTCTGATTTTCGAGAAAAAAAGGGGAAGGGTTTAAACCACCCTTCCGCCGACATTCTTGCCGCAATAACTCCGCAGTACGCGTGGTGACAACAAAGCCGATGAGTGCGTTGAATACAGCTCGTCGAACTCTATCTCCAGTATAAAGGACAACTCTCTATCCTCCTGCGTTTGGACGGGAGAGGCCGGCAAAATTTCAAAAAATGGTCATTTTGACCTTCCAAAACAGACTTTTTTCTACACAAGGAGAACGAAGCGGCTCAGAGGCCCGCCCTTTTAACTGTAGCATCCACGCATCTCCCCAAGTAATCACCGCTAAAATCCGGAAAATTCGCCGCACTTTTTTCCAGCCTTAATTTTTGGGTACCTAAAATATTTGAGTCTCTAATTCCGGAAATAATGGCCATACCGAGGAACGGGGTGCGGCCCTGTATTCCCCTTTGACATACTTCTTACACGATAGCATCAAAATGGGAATCGCGAACACTTTCTGATTTTCGAGAAAAAAAGGGGAAGGGTTTAAACCACCCTTCCGCCGACATTCTTGCCGCAATAACTCCGCAGTACGCGTGGTGACAACAAAGCCGATGAGTGCGTTGAATACAGCTCGTCGAACTCTATCTCCAGTATAAAGGACAACTCTCTATCCTCCTGCGTTTGGACGGGAGAGGCCGGCAAAATTTCAAAAAATGGTCATTTTGACCTTCCAAAACAGACTTTTTTCTACACAAGGAGAACGAAGCGGCTCAGAGGCCCGCCCTTTTAACTGTAGCATCCACGCATCTCCCCAAGTAATCACCGCTAAAATCCGGAATATCCGCCGCACTTTTTTCCAGCCTTAATTTTTGGGTACCTAAAATATTTGGGTCTCTAATTCCGGAAATAATGGCCATACCGAGGAACGGGGTGCGGCCCTGTATTCCCCCTTGACTTACTTCTTACACGATAGCATCAAAATGGCAATCGCGAACACTTTCTGATTTTCGAGAAAAAAAGGGGAAAGGTTTAAACCACCCTTCCGCCGACATTCTTGCCGCAATAACTCCGCAGTACGCGTGGTGACAACAAAGCCGATGAGTGCGTTGAATACAGCTCGTCGAACTCTATCTCCAGTATAAAGGACAACTCTCTATCCTCCTGCGTTTGGACGGGAGAGGCCGGCAAAATTTCAAAAAATGGTCATTTTGACCTTCCAAAACAGACTTTTTTCTACACAAGGAGAACGAAGCGGCTCAGAGGCCCGCCCTTTTAACTGTAGCATCCACGCATCTCCCCAAGTAATCACCGCTAAAATCCGGAATATCCGCCGCACATTTTTCCAGCCTTAAATTTTGGGTACCTAAAATATTTGGGTCTCTAATTCCGGAAATAATGGCCATACCGAGGAACGGGGTGCGGCCCTGTATTCCCCCTTGACTTACTTCTTACACGATAGCATCAAAATGGCAATCGCGAACACTTTCTGATTTTCGAGAAAAAAAGGGGAAGGGTTTAAACCACCCTTCCGCCGACATTCTTGCCGCAATAACTCCGCAGTACGCGTGGTGACAACAAAGCCGATGAGTGCGTTGAATACAGCTCGTCGAACTCTATCTCCAGTATAAAGGACAGCTCTCCATCCTCCTGCGTTTGGACGGGAGAGGCCGGCAAAATTTCAAAAAATGGTCATTTTGACCTTCCAAAACAGACTTTTTTCTACACAAGGAGAACGAAGCGGCTCAGAGGCCCGCCCTTTTAACTGTAGCATCCACGCATCTCCCCAAGTAATCACCGCTAAAATCCGGAATATCCGCCGCACTTTTTTCCAGCCTTAATTTTTGGGTACCTAAAATATTTGGGTCTCTAATTCCGGAAATAATGGCCATACCGAGGAACGGGGTGCGGCCATGTATTCCCCCTTGACTTACTTCTTACACGATAGCATCAAAATGGCAATCGCGAACACTTTCTGATTTTCGAGAAAAAAAGGGGAAGGGTTTAAACCACCCTTCCGCCGACATTCTTGCCGCAATAACTCCGCAGTACGCGTGGTGACAACAAAGCCGATGAGTGCGTTGAATACAGCTCGTCGAACTCTATCTCCAGTATAAAGGACAACTCTCTATCCTCCTGCGTTTGGACGGGAGAGGCCGGCAAAATTTCAAAAAATGGTCATTTTGACCTTCCAAAACAGACTTTTTTCTAAACAAGGAGAACGAAGCGGCTCAGAGGCCCGCCCTTTTAACTGTAGCATCCACGCATCTCCCCTAGTAATCACCGCTAAAATCCGGATTATCCGCCGCACTTTTTTCCAGCCTTAATTTTTGGGTACCTAAAATATTTGAGTCTCTAATTCCGGAAATAATGGCCATACCGAGGAACGGGGTGCGGCCCTGTATTCCCCCTTGACTTACTTCTTACACGATAGCATCAAAATGGCAATCGCGAACACTTTCTGATTTTCGAGAAAAAAAGGGGAAGGGTTTAAACCACCCTTCCGCCGACATTCTTGCCGCAATAACTCCGCAGTACGCGTGGTGACAACAAAGCCGATGAGTGCGTTGAATACAGCTCGTCGAACTCTATCTCCAGTATAAAGGACAACTCTCTATCCTCCTGCGTTTGGACGGGAAAGGCCGGCAAAATTTCAAAAAATGGTCATTTTGACCTTCCAAAACAGACTTTTTTCTACACAAGGAGAACGAAGCGGCTCAGAGGCCCGCCCTTTTAACTGTAGCATCCACGCATCTGCCCTAGTAATCACCGCTAAAATCCGGAATATCCGCCGCACTTTTTTCCAGCCTTAATTTTTGGGTACCTAAAATATTTGGGTCTCTAATTCCGGAAATAATGGCCATACCGAGGAACGGGGTGCGGCCCTGTATTCCCCCTTGATTTACTTCTTACACGATAGCATCAAAATGGCAATCGCGAACACTTTCTGATTTTCGAGAAAAAAAGGGGAAGGGTTTAAACCACCCTTCCGCCGACATTCTTGCCGCAATAACTCCGCAGTACGCGTGGTGACAACAAAGCCGATGAGTGCGTTGAATACAGCACGTCGAACTATCTCCAGTATAAAGGACAACTCTCTATCCTCCTGCGTTTGGACGGGAGAGGCCGGCAAAATTTCAAAAAATGGTCATTTTGACCTTCCAAAACAGACTTTTTTCTACACAAGGAGAACGAAGCGGCTCAGAGGCCCGCCCTTTTAACTGTAGCATCCACGCATCTCCCCAAGTAATCACCGCTAAAGTCCGGAATATCCGCCGCACTTTTTTCCAGCCTTAATTTTTGGGTACCTAAAATATTTGGGTCTCTAATTCCGGAAATAATGGCCATACCGAGGAACGGGGTGCGCCCTGTATTCCCCCTTGACTTACTTCTTACACGATAGCATCAAAATGGCAATCGCGAACACTTTCTGATTTTCGAGACATTTTCCGCCGACATTCTTGCCGCAATAACTCCGCAGTACGCGTGGTGACAACAAAGCCGATGAGTGCGTTGAATACAGCTCGTCGAACTCTATTTCCAGTATAAAGGACAACTCTCTATCCTCCTGCGTTTGGACGGGAGAGGCCGGCAAAATTTCAAAAAATGGTCATTTTGACCTTCCAAAACAGACTTTTTTCTACACAAGGAGAACGAAGCGGCTCAGAGGCCCGCCCTTTTAACTGTAGCATCCACGCATCTCCCCTAGTAATCACCGCTAAAATCCGGAATATCCGCCGCACTTTTTTCCAGCCTTAATTTTTGGGTACCTAAAATATTTGGGTCTCTAATTCCGGAAATAATGGCCATACCGAGGAACGGGGTGCGGCCCTGTATTCCCCCTTGACTTACTTCTTACACGATAGCATCAAAATGGCAATCGCGAACACTTTCTGATTTTCGAGAAAAAAAGGGGAAGGGTTTAAACCACCCTTCCGCCGACATTCTTGCCGCAATAACTCCGCAGTACGCGTGGTTACAACAAAGCCGATGAGTGCGTTGAATACAGCTCGTCGAACTCTATCTCCAGTATAAAGGACAACTCTCTATCCTCCTGCGTTTGGACGGCAGAGGCCGGCAAAATTTCAAAAAATGGTCATTTTGACCTTCCAAAACAGACTTTTTTCTACACAAGGAGAACGAAGCGGCTCAGAGGCCCGCCCTTTTAACTGTAGCATCCACGCATCTCCCCAAGTAATCACCGCTAAAATCCGGAATATCCGCCGCACTTTTTTCCAGCCTTAATTTTTGGGTACCTAAAATATTTGGGTCTCTAATTCCGGAAATAATGGCCATACCGAGGAACGGGTTGCGGCCCTGTATTCCCCCTTGACTTACTTCTTACACGATAGCATCAAAATGGCAATCGCGAACACTTTCTGATTTTCGAGAAAAAAAGGGGAAAGGTTTTAACCACCCTTCCGCCGACATTCTTGCCGCAATAACTCCGCAGTACGCGTGGTGACAACAAAGCCGATGAGTGCGTTGAATACAGCTCGTCGAACTCTATCTCCAGTATAAGGGACAACTCTCTATCCTCCTGCGTTTGGACGGGAGAGGCCGGCAAAATTTCAAAAAATGGTCATTTTGACCTTCCAAAACAGACTTTTTTCTACACAAGGAGAACGAAGCGGCTCAGAGGCTCGCCCTTTTAAGTGTAGCATCCCCGCATCTCCCCAAGTAATCACCGCTAAAATCCGGAAAATTCGCCGCACGTTTTTCCAGCCTTAATTTTTGGGTACCTAAAATATTTGAGTCTCTAATTCCGGAAATAATGGCCATACCGAGGAACGGGGTGCGGCCCTGTATTTAACCTTGACTTACTTCTTACACGATAGCATCAAAATGGCAATCGCGAACACTTTCTGATTTTCGAGAAAAAAAGGGGAAGGGTTTTAAACCACACTTCCGCCGACATTCTTGCCGCAATAACTCCGCAGTACGCGTGGTGACAACAAAGCCGATGAGTGCGTTGAATACAGCTCGTCGAACTCTATCTCCAGTATAAAGGACAACTCTCTATCCTCCTGCGTTTGGACGGGAGAGGCCGGCAAAATTTCAAAAAATGGTCATTTTGACCTTCCAAAACAGACTTTTTTCTACACAAGGAGAACGAAGCGGCTCAGAGGCCAGCCCTTTTAACTGTAGCATCCACGCATCTCCCCTAGTAATCACCGCTAAAATCCGGAATATCCGCCGCACTTTTTTCCAGCCTTAATTTTTGGGTACCTAAAATATTTGAGTCTCTAATTCCGGAAATAATGGCCATACCGAGGAACGGGGTGCGGCCCTGTATTCCCCCTTGACTTACTTCTTACACGATAGCATCAAAATGGCAATCGCGAACACTTTCTGATTTTCGAGAAAAAAAGGGGAAGGGTTTAAACCACCCTTCCGCCGACATTCTTGCCGCAATAACTCCGCAGTACGCGTGGTGACAACAAAGCCGATGAGTGCGTTGAATACACCTCGTCGAACTCTATCTCCAGTATAAAGGACAACTCTCTATCCTCCTGCGTTTGGACGGGAGAGGCCGGCAAAATTTCAAAAAATGGTCATTTTGACCTTCCAAAACAGACTTTTTTCTACACAAGGAGAACGAAGCGGCTCAGAGGCCCGCCCTCTTAACTGTAGCATCCACGCATCTCCCCAAGTAATCACCGCTAAAATCCGGAATATCCGTCGCACTTTTTTCCAGCCTTAATTTTTTGGGAACCTAAAATATTTGGGTCTCTAATTCCGGAAATAATGGCCATACCGAGGAACGGGGTGCGGCCCTGTATTCCCCCTTGACTTACTTCTTACACGATAGCATCAAAATGGCAATCGCGAACACTTTCTGATTTTCGAGAAAAAAAGGGGAAGGGTTTAAACCACCCTTCCGCCGACATTCTTGCCGCAATAACTCCGCAGTACGCGTGGTGACAACAAAGCCGATGAGTGCGTTGAATACAGCTCGTCGAACTCTATCTCCAGTATAAAGGACAACTCTCTATCCTCCTGCGTTTGGACGGGAGAGGCCGGCAAAATTTCAAAAAATGGTCATTTTGACCTTCCAAAACAGACCTTTTTCTACACAAGGAGAACGAAGCGGCTCAGAGGCCCGCCCTTTTAACTGTAGCATCCACGCATCTCCCCTAGTAATCACCGCTAAAATCCGGAATATCCGCCGCACTTTTTTCCAGCTTTAATTTTTGGGTACCTAAAATATTTGGGTCTCTAATTCCGGAAATAATGGCCATACCGAGGAACGGGGTGCGGCCCTGTATTCCCCCTTGACTTACTTCTTACACGATAGCATCAAAATGGCAATCGCGAACACTTTCTGATTTTCGAGAAAAAAAGGGGAAGGGTTTAAACCACCCTTCCGCCGACATTCTTGCCGCAATAACTCCGCAGTACGCGTGGTGACAACAAAGCCGATGAGTGCGTTGAATACAGCTCGTCGAACTATCTCCAGTATAAAGGACAACTCTCTATCCTCCTGCGTTTGGACGGGAGAGGCCGGCAAAATTTCAAAAAATGGTCATTTTGACCTTCCAAAACAGACTTTTTTCTACACAAGGAGAACGAAGCGGCTCAGAGGCCCGCCCTTTTAACTGTAGCATCCACGCATCTCCCCAAGTAATCACCGCTAAAGTCCGGAATATCCGCCGCACTTTTTTCCAGCCTTAATTTTTGGGTACCTAAAATAACTGGGTCTCTAATTCCGGAAATAATGGCCATACCGAGGAACGGGGTGCGCCCTGTATTCCCCCTTGACTTACTTCTTACACGATAGCATCAAAGTGGCAATCGCGAACACTTTCTGATTTTCGAGACATTTTCCGCCGACATTCTTGCCGCAATAACTCCGCAGTACGCGTGGTGACAACAAAGCCGATGAGTGCGTTGAATACAGCTCGTCGAACTCTATTTCCAGTATAAAGGACAACTCTCTATCCTCCTGCGTTTGGACGGGAGAGGCCGGCAAAATTTCAAAAAATGGTCATTTTGACCTTCCAAAACAGACTTTTTTCTACACAAGGAGAACGAAGCGGCTCAGAGGCCCGCCCTTTTAACTGTAGCATCCACGCATCTCCCCTAGTAATCACCGCTAAAATCCGGAATATCCGCCGCACTTTTTTCCAGCCTTAATTTTTGGGTACCTAAAATATTTGGGTCTCTAATTCCGGAAATAATGGCCATACCGAGGAACGGGGTGCGGCCCTGTATTCCCCCTTGACTTACTTCTTACACGATAGCATCAAAATGGCAATCGCGAACACTTTCTGATTTTCGACATTCCGACATTTCGACATTCGACATTCTTGCCGAAATAACTCCGCAGTACGCGTGGTTACAACAAAGCCGATGAGTGCGTTGAATACAGCTCGTCGAACTCTATCTCCAGTATAAAGGACAACTCTCTATCCTCCTGCGTTTGGACGGCAGAGGCCGGCAAAATTTCAAAAAATGGTCATTTTGACCTTCCAAAACAGACTTTTTTCTACACAAGGAGAACGAAGCGGCTCAGAGGCCCGCCCTTTTAACTGTAGCATCCACGCATCTCCCCAAGTAATCACCGCTAAAATCCGGAATATCCGCCGCACTTTTTTCCAGCCTTAATTTTTGGGTACCTAACATATTTGGGTCTCTAATTCCGGAAATAATGGCCATACCGAGGAACGGGTTGCGGCCCTGTATTCCCCCTTGACTTACTTCTTACACGATAGCATCAAAATGGCAATCGCGAACACTTTCTGATTTTCGAGAAAAAAAGGGGAAAGGTTTTAACCACCCTTCCGCCGACATTCTTGCCGCAATAACTTCGCAGTACGCGTGGTGACAACAAAGCCGATGAGTGCGTTGAATACAGCTCGTCGAACTCTATCTCCAGTATAAAGGACAACTCTCTATCCTCCTGCGTTTGGACGGGAGAGGCCGGCAAAATTTCAAAAAATGGTCATTTTGACCTTCCAAAACAGACTTTTTTCTACACAAGGAGAACGAAGCGGCTCAGAGGCTCGCCCTTTTAAGTGTAGCATCCCCGCATCTCCCCAAGTAATCACCGCTAAAATCCGGAAAATTCGCCGCACGTTTTTCCAGCCTTAATTTTTGGGTACCTAAAATATTTGAGTCTCTAATTCCGGAAATAATGGCCATACCGAGGAACGGGGTGCGGCCCTGTATTCAACCTTGACTTACGTCTTACACGATAGCATCAAAATGGCAATCGCGAACACTTTCTGATTTTCGAGAAAAAAAGGGGAAGGGTTTTAAACCACACTTCCGCCGACATTCTTGCCGCAATAACTCCGCAGTACGCGTGGTGACAACAAAGCCGATGAGTGCGTTGAATACAGCTCGTCGAACTCTATCTCCAGTATAAAGGACAACTCTCTATCCTCCTGCGTTTGGACGGGAGAGGCCGGCAAAATTTCAAAAAATGGTCATTTTGACCTTCCAAAACAGACTTTTTCTACACAAGGAGAACGAAGCGGCTCAGAGGCCCGCCCTTTTAACTGTAGCATCCACGCATCTCCCCTAGTAATCACCGCTAAAATCCGGAATATCCGCCGCACTTTTTTCCAGCCTTAATTTTTGGGTACCTAAAATATTTGAGTCTCTAATTCCGGAAATAATGGCCATACCGAGGAACGGGGTGCGGCCCTGTATTCCCAATTGACTTACTTCTTACACGATAGCATCAAAATGGCAATTGCGAACACTTTCTGATTTTCGAGAAAAAAAGGGGAAGGGTTTAAACCACCCTTCCGCCGACATTCTTGCCGCAATAACTCCGCAGTACGCGTGGTGACAACAAAGCCGATGAGTGCGTTGAATACAGCTCGTCGAACTCTATCTCCAGTATAAAGGACAACTCTCTATCCTCCTGCGTTTGGACGGGAGAGGCCGGCAAAATTTCAAAAAATGGTCATTTTGACCTTCCAAGCAGACTTTTTTCTACACAAGGAGAAGGAAGCGGCTCAGATGCCCGCCCTTTTAACTCTAGCATCCACGCATCTCCCCAAGTAATCACCGCTAAAATCCGGAATATCCGTCGCACTTTTTTCCAGCCTTAATTTTTGGGTACCTAAAATATTTGGGTCTCTAATTCCGGAAATAATGGCCATAACGAGGAACGGGGTGCGGCCCTGTATTCCCCCTTGACTTACTTCTTACACGATAGCATCAAAATGACAATCGCGAACACTTTCTGATTTTCGAGAAAAAAAGGGGAAGGGTTTAAACCACCCTTCCGCCGACATTCTTGCCGCAATAACTCCGCAGTACGCGTGGTGAAAACAAAGCCGATGAGTGCGTTGAATACAGCTCGTCGAACTCTATCTCCAGTATAAAGGACAACTCTCTATCCTCCTGCGTTTGGAAGGGAGAGGCCGGCAAAATTTCAAAAAATGGTCATTTTGACCTTCCAAAACAGACCTTTTTCTACACAAGGAGAACGAAGCGGCTCAGAGGCCCGCCCTTTTAACTGTAGCATCCACGCATCTCCCCTAGTAATCACCGCTAAAATCCGGAATATCCGCCGCACTTTTTTCCAGCCTTAATTTTTGGGTACCTAAAATATTTGGGTCTCTAATTCCGGAAATAATGGCCATACCGAGAAACGGGGTGCGGCCCTGTATTCCCCCTTGATTTACTTCTTACACGATAGCATCAAAATGGCAATCGCGAACACTTTCTGATTTTCGAGAAAAAAAGGGGAAGGGTTTAAACCACCCTTCCGCCGACATTCTTGCCGCAATAACTCCGCAGTACGCGTGGTGACAACAAAGCCGATGAGTGCGTTGAATACAGCTCGTCGAACTATCTCCAGTATAAAGGACAACTCTCTATCCTCCTGCGTTTGGACGGGAGAGGCCGGCAAAATTTCAAAAAATGGTCATTTTGACCTTCCAAAACAGACTTTTTTCTACACAAGGAGAACGAAGCGGCTCAGAGGCCCGCCCTTTTAACTGTAGCATCCACGCATCTCCCCAAGTAATCACCGCTAAAGTCCGGAATATCCGCCGCACTTTTTTCCAGCCTTAATTTTTGGGTACCTAAAATATTTGGGTCTCTAATTCCGGAAATAATGGCCATACCGAGGAACGGGGTGCGCCCTGTATTCCCCCTTGACTTACTTCTTACACGATAGCATCAAAGTGGCAATCGCGAACACTTTCTGATTTTCGAGACATTTTCCGCCGACATTCTTGCCGCAATAACTCCGCAGTACGCGTGGAGACAACAAAGCCGATGAGTGCGTTGAATACAGCTCGTCGAACTCTATTTCCAGTATAAAGGACAACTCTCTATCCTCCTGCGTTTGGACGGGAGAGGCCGGCAAAATTTCAAAAAATGGTCATTTTGACCTTCCAAAACAGACTTTTTTCTACACAAGGAGAACGAAGCGGCTCAGAGGCCCGCCCTTTTAACTGTAGCATCCACGCATCTCCCCTAGTAATCACCGCTAAAATCCGGAATATCCGCCGCACTTTTTTCCAGCCTTAATTTTTGGGTACCTAAAATATTTGGGTCTCTAATTCCGGAAATAATGGCCATACCGAGGAACGGGGTGCGGCCCTGTATTCCCCCTTGACTTACTTCTTACACGATAGCATCAAAATGGCAATCGCGAACACTTTCTGATTTTCGAGAAAAAAAGGGGAAGGGTTTAAACCACCCTTCCGCCGACATTCTTGCCGCAATAACTCCGCAGTACGCGTGGTTACAACAAAGGCGATGAGTGCGTTGAATACAGCTCGTCGAACTCTATCTCCAGTATAAAGGACAACTCTCTATCCTCCTGCGTTTGGACGGCAGAGGCCGGCAAAATTTCAAAAAATGGTCATTTTGACCTTCCAAAACAGACTTTTTTCTACACAAGGAGAACGAAGCGGCTCAGAGGCCCGCCCTTTTAACTGTAGCATCCACGCATCTCCCCAAGTAATCACCGCTAAAATCCGGAATATCCGCCGCACTTTTTTCCAGCCTTAATTTTTGGGTACCTAACATATTTGGGTCTCTAATTCCAAAAATAATGGCCATACCGAGGAACGGGTTGCGGCCCTGTATTCCCCCTTGACTTACTTCTTACACGATAGCATCAAAATGGCAATCGCGAACACTTTCTGATTTTCGAGAAAAAAAGGGGAAAGGTTTTAACCACCCTTCCCCCGACATTCTTGCCGCAATAACTCCGCAGTACGCGTGGTGACAACAAAGCCGATGAGTGCGTTGAATACAGCTCGTCGAACTCTATCTCCAGTATAAAGGACAACTCTCTATCCTCCTGCGTTAGGACGGGAGAGGCCGGCAAAATTTCAAAAAATGGTCATTTTGACCTTCCAAAACAGACTTTTTTCTACACAAGGAGAACGAAGCGGCTCAGAGGCTCGCCCTTTTAAGTGTAGCATCCCCGCATCTCCCCAAGTAATCACCGCTAAAATCCGGAAAATTCGCCGCACGTTTTTCCAGCCTTAATTTTTGGGTACCTAAAATATTTGAGTCTCTAATTCCGGAAATAATGGCCATACCGAGGAACGGGGTGCGGCCCTGTATTCAACCTTGACTTACTTCTTACACGATAGCATCAAAATGGCAATCGCGAACACTTTCTGATTTTCGAGAAAAAAAGGGGAAGGGTTTTAAACCACACTTCCGCCGACATTCTTGCCGCAATAACTCCGCAGTACGCGTGGTGACAACAAAGCCGATGAGTGCGTTGAATACAGCTCGTCGAACTCTATCTCCAGTATAAAGGACAACTCTCTATCCTCCTGCGTTTGGACGGGAGAGGCCGGCAAAATTTCAAAAAATGGTCATTTTGACCTTCCAAAACAGACTTTTTTCTACACAAGGAGAACGAAGCGGCTCAGAGGCCCGCCCTTTTAACTGTAGCATCCACGCATCTCCCCAAGTAATCACCGCTAAAATCCGGAATATCCGCCGCACTTTTTTCCAGCCTTAATTTTTGGGTACCTAAAATATTTGGGTCTCTAATTCCGGAAATAATGGCCATACCGAGGAACGGGGTGCGGCCCTGTATTCCCCCTTGACTTACTTCTTACACGATAGCATCAAAATGGCAATCGCGAACACTTTCTGATTTTCGAGAAAAAAAGGTGAAGGGTTTAAACCACCCTTCCGCCGACATTCTTGCCGCAATAACTCCGCAGTACGCGTGGTGACAACAAAGCCGATGAGTGCGTTGAATACAGCTCGTCGAACTCTATCTCCAGTATAAAGGACAACTCTCTATCCTCCTGCGTTTGGACGGGAGAGGCCGGCAAAATTTCAAAAAATGGTCATTTTGACCTTCCAAAACAGACTTTTTTCTACACAAGGAGAACAAAGCGGCTCAGAGGCCAGCCCTTTTAACTGTAGCATCCACTCATCTCCCCTAGTAATCACCGCTAAAATCCGGAATATCCGCCGCACTTTTTTCCAGCCTTAATTTTTGGGTACCTAAAATATTTGAGTCTCTAATTCCGGAAATAATGGCCATACCGAGGAACGGGGTGCGGCCCTGTATTCCCCCTTGACTTACTTCTTACACGATAGCATCAAAATGGCAATCGCGAACACTTTCTGATTTTCGAGAAAAAAAGGGGAAGGGTTTAAACCACCCTTCCGCCGACATTCTTGCCGCAATAACTCCGCAGTACGCGTGGTGACAACAAAGCCGATGAGTGCGTTGAATACAGCTCGTCGAACTCTATCTCCAGTATAAAGGACAACTCTCTATCCTCCTGCGTTTGGACGGGAGAGGCCGGCAAAATTTCAAAAAATGGTCATTTTGACCTTCCAAAACAGACTTTTTCTACACAAGGAGAACGAAGCGGCTCAGAGGCCCGCCCTCTTAACTGTAGCATCCACGCATCTCCCCAAGTAATCACCGCTAAAATCCGGAATATCCGTCGCACTTTTTTCCAGCCTTAATTTTTGGGTACCTAAAATATTTGGGTCTCTAATTCCGGAAATAATGGCCATACCGAGGAACGGGGTGCGGCCCTGTATTCCCCCTTGACTTACTTCTTACACGATAGCATCAAAATGGCAATCGCGAACACTTTCTGATTTTCGTGAAAAAAAGGGGAAGGGTTTAAACCACCCTTCCGCCGACATTCTTGCCGCAATAACTCCGCAGTACGCGTGGTGACAACAAAGCCGATGAGTGCGTTGAATACAGCTCGTCGAACTCTATCTCCAGTATAAAGGACAACTCTCTATCCTCCTGCGTTTGGACGGGAGAGGCCGGCAAAATTTCAAAAAATGGTCATTTTGAACTTCCAAAACAGACTTTTTTCTACACAAGGAGAACGAAGCGGCTCAGAGGCCCGCCCTTTTAACTGTAGCATCCACGCATCTCCCCAAGTAATCACCGCTAAAATCCGGAATATCCGCCGCACTTTTTTCCAGCCTTAATTTTTTGGGAACCTAAAATATTTGGGTCTCTAATTCCGGAAATAATGGCCATACCGAGGAACGGGGTGCGGCCCTGTATTCCCCATTGACTTACTTCTTACACGATAGCATCAAAATGGCAATCGCGAACACTTTCTGATTTTCGAGAAAAAAAAAGGGGAAGGGTTTAAACCACCCTTCCGCCGACATTCTTGCCGCAATAACTCCGCAGTACGCCTGGTGACAACAAAGCCGATGAGTGCGTTGAATACAGCTCGTCGAACTCTATCTCCAGTATAAAGGACAACTCTCTATCCTCCTGCGTTTGGACGGGAGAGGCCAGCAAAATTTCAAAAAATGGTCATTTTGACCTTCCAAAACAGACCTTTTTCTACACAAGGAGAACGAAGCGGCTCAGAGGCCCGCCCTTTTAACTGTAGCATCCACGCATCTCCCCTAGTAATCACCGCTAAAATCCGGAATATCCGCCGCACTTTTTTCCAGCCTTAATTTTTGGGTACCTAAAATATTTGGGTCTCTAATTCCGGAAATAATGGCCATACCGAGAAACGGGGTGCGGCCCTGTATTCCCCCTTGATTTACTTCTTACACGATAGCATCAAAATGGCAATCGCGAACACTTTCTGATTTTCGAGAAAAAAAGGGGAAGGGTTTAAACCACCCTTCCGCCGACATTCTTGCCGCAATAACTCCGCAGTACGCGTGGTGACAACAAAGCCGATGAGTGCGTTGAATACAGCTCGTCGAACTATCTCCAGTATAAAGGACAACTCTCTATCCTCCTGCGTTTGGACGGGAGAGGCCGGCAAAATTTCAAAAAATGGTCATTTTGACCTTCCAAAACAGACTTTTTTCTACACAAGGAGAACGAAGCGGCTCAGAGGCCCGCCCTTTTAACTGTAGCATCCACGCATCTCCCCAAGTAATCACCGCTAAAGTCCGGAATATCCGCCGCACTTTTTTCCAGCCTTAATTTTTGGGTACCTAAAATATTTGGGTCTCTAATTCCGGAAATAATGGCCATACCGAGGAACGGGGTGCGCCCTGTATTCCCCCTTGACTTACTTCTTACACGATAGCATCAAAGTGGCAATCGCGAACACTTTCTGATTTTCGAGACATTTTCCGCCGACATTCTTGCCGCAATAACTCCGCAGTACGCGTGGAGACAACAAAGCCGATGAGTGCGTTGAATACAGCTCGTCGAACTCTATTTCCAGTATAAAGGACAACTCTCTATCCTCCTGCGTTTGGACGGGAGAGGCCGGCAAAATTTCAAAAAATGGTCATTTTGACCTTCCAAAACAGACTTTTTTCTACACAAGGAGAACGAAGCGGCTCAGAGGCCCGCCCTTTTAAATGTAGCATCCACGCATCTCCCCAAGTAATCACCGCTAAAATCCGGAATATCCGCCGCACTTTTTTCCAGCCTTAATTTTTGGGTACCTAACATATTTGGGTCTCTAATTCCGGAAATAATGGCCATACCGAGGAACAGGGTGCGGCCCTGTATTCCCCCTTGACTTACTTCTTACACGATAGCATCAAAATGGCAATCGCGAACACTTTCTGATTTTCGAGAAAAAAAGGTGAAGGGTTTAAACCACCCTTCCGCCGACATTCTTGCCGCAATAACTCCGCAGTACGCGTGGTGACAACAAAGCCGATGAGTGCGTTGAATACAGCTCGTCGAACTCTATCTCCAGTATAAAGGACAACTCTCTATCCTCCTGCGTTTGGACGGGAGAGGCCGGCAAAATTTCAAAATATGGTCATTTTGACCTTCCAAAACAGACTTTTTTCTACACAAGGAGAACGAAGCGGCTCAGAGGCCAGCCCTTTTAACTGTAGCATCCACTCATCTCCCCTAGTAATCACCGCTAAAATCCGGAATATCCGCCGCACTTTTTTCCAGCCTTAATTTTTGGGTACCTAAAATATTTGAGTCTCTAATTCCGGAAATAATGGCCATACCGAGGAACGGGGTGCGGCCCTGTATTCCCCCTTGACTTACTTCTTACACGATAGCATCAAAATGGCAATCGCGAACACTTTCTGATTTTCGAGAAAAAAAGGGGAAGGGTTTAAACCACCCTTCCGCCGACATTCTTGCCGCAATAACTCCGCAGTACGCGTGGTGACAACAAAGCCGATGAGTGCGTTGAATACAGCTCGTCGAGCTCTATCTCCAGTATAAAGGACAACTCTCTATCCTCCTGCGTTTGGACGGGAGAGGCCGGCAAAATTTCAAAAAATGGTCATTTTGACCTTCCAAAACAGACTTTTTCTACACAAGGAGAACGAAGCGGCTCAGAGGCCCGCCCTCTTAACTGTTGCATCCACGCATCTCCCCAAGTAATCACCGCTAAAATCCGGAATATCCGTCGCACTTTTTTCCAGCCTTAATTTTTGGGTACCTAAAATATTTGGGTCTCTAATTCCGGAAATAATGGCCATACCGAGGAACGGGGTGCGGCCCTGTATTCCCCCTTGACTTACTTCTTACACGATAGCATCAAAATGGCAATCGCGAACACTTTCTGATTTTCGTGAAAAAAAGGGGAAGGGTTTAAACCACCCTTCCGCCGACATTCTTGCCGCAATAACTCCGCAGTACGCGTGGTGACAACAAAGCCGATGAGTGCGTTGAATACAGCTCGTCGAACTCTATCTCCAGTATAAAGGACAACTCTCTATCCTCCTGCGTTTGGACGGGAGAGGCCGGCAAAATTTCAAAAAATGGTCATTTTGACCTTCCAAAACAGACTTTTTTCTACACAAGGAGAACGAAGCGGCTCAGAGGCCCGCCCTTTTAACTGTAGCATCCACGCATCTCCCCAAGTAATCACCGCTAAAATCCGGAATATCCGCCGCACTTTTTTCCAGCCTTAATTTTTTGGGAACCTAAAATATTTGGGTCTCTAATTCCGGAAATAATGGCCATACCGAGGAACGGGGTGCGGCCCTGTATTCCCCATTGACTTACTTCTTACACGATAGCATCAAAATGGCAATCGCGAACACTTTCTGATTTTCGAGAAAAAAAAAGGGGAAGGGTTTAAACCACCCTTCCGCCGACATTCTTGCCGCAATAACTCCGCAGTACGCGTGGTGACAACAAAGCCGATGAGTGCGTTGAATACAGCTCGTCGAACTCTATCTCCAGTATAAAGGACAACTCTCTATCCTCCTGCGTTTGGACGGGAGAGGCCGGCAAAATTTCAAAAAATGGTCATTTTGACCTTCCAAGCAGACTTTTTTCTACACAAGGAGAACGAAGCGGCTCAGATGCCCGCCCTTTTAACTGTAGCATCCACGCATCTCCCCAAGTAATCACCGCTAAAATCCGGAATATCCGTCGCACTTTTTTCCAGCCTTAATTTTTGGGTACCTAAAATATTTGGGTCTCTAATTCCGGAAATAATGGCCATACCGAGGAACGGGGTGCGGCCCTGTATTCCCCCTTGACTTACTTCTTACACGATAGCATCAAAATGGCAATCGCGAACACTTTCTGATTTTCGAGAAAAAAAGGGGAAGGGTTTAAACCACCCTTCCGCCGACATTCTTGCCGCAATAACTCCGCAGTACGCGTGGTGACAACAAAGCCGATGAGTGCGTTGAATACAGCTCGTCGAACTCTATCTCCAGTATAAAGGACAACTCTCTATCCTCCTGCGTTTGGACGGGAGAGGCCGGCAAAATTTCAAAAAATGGTCATTTTGACCTTCCAAAACAGACCTTTTTCTACACAAGGAGAACGAAGCGGCTCAGAGGCCAGCCCTTTTAACTGTAGCATCCACGCATCTCCCCTAGTAATCACCGCTAAAATCCGGAATATCCGCCGCACTTTTTTCCAGCCTTAATTTTTGGGTACCTAAAATATTTGAGTCTCTAATTCCGGAAATAATGGCCATACCGAGGAACGGGGTGCGGCCCTGTATTCCCCCTTGACTTACTTCTTACACGATAGCATCAAAATGGCAATCGCGAACACTTTCTGATTTTCGAGAAAAAAAGGGGAAGGGTTTAAACCACCCTTCCGCCGACATTCTTGCCGCAATAACTCCGCAGTACGCGTGGTGACAACAAAGCCGATGAGAGAGTTGAATACAGCTCGTCGAACTCTATCTCCAGTATAAAGGACAACTCTCTATCCTCCTGCGTTTGGACGGGAGAGGCCGGCAAAATTTCAAAAAATGGTCATTTTGACCTTCCAAAACAGACTTTTTTCTACGCAAGGAGAACGAAGCGGCTCAGAGGCCCGCCCTCTTAACTGTAGCATCCACGCATCTCCCCAAGTAATCACCGCTAAAATCCGGAATATCCGCCGCACTTTTTTCCAGCCTTAATTTTTTGGGAACCTAAAATATTTGGGTCTCTAATTCCGGAAATAATGGCCATACCGAGGAACGGGGTGCGGCCCTGTATTCCCCATTGACTTACTTCTTACACGATAGCATCAAAATGGCAATCGCGAACACTTTCTGATTTTCGAGAAAAAAAAAAGGGGAAGGGTTTAAACCACCCTTCCGCCGACATTCTTGCCGCAATAACTCCGCAGTACGCGTGGTGACAACAAAGCCGATGAGTGCGTTGAATACAGCTCGTCGAACTCTATCTCCAGTATAAAGGACAACTCTCTATCCTCCTGCGTTTGGACGGGAGAGGCCGGCAAAATTTCAAAAAATGGTCATTTTGACCTTCCAAGCAGACTTTTTTCTACACAAGGAGAACGAAGCGGCTCAGATGCCCGCCCTTTTAACTGTAGCATCCACGCATCTCCCCAAGTAATCACCGCTAAAGTCCGGAATATCCGTCGCACTTTTTTCCAGCCTTAATTTTTGGGTACCTAAAATATTTGGGTCTCTAATTCCGGAAATAATGGCCATACCGAGGAACGGGGTGCGGCCCTGTATTCCCCCTTGACTTACTTCTTACACGATAGCATCAAAATGGCAATCGCGAACACTTTCTGATTTTCGAGAAAAAAAGGGGAAGGGTTTAAACCACCCTTCCGCCGACATTCTTGCCGCAATAACTCCGCAGTACGCGTGGTGACAACAAAGCCGATGAGTGCGTTGAATACAGCTCGTCGAACTCTATCTCCAGTATAAAGGACAACTCTCTATCCTCCTGCGTTTGGACGGGAGAGGCCGGCAAAATTTCAAAAAATGGTCATTTTGACCTTCCAAAACAGACCTTTTTCTACACAAGGAGAACGAAGCGGCTCAGAGGCCCGCCCTTTTAACTGTAGCATCCACGCATCTCCCCTAGTAATCACCGCTAAAATCCGGAATATCCGCCGCACTTTTTTCCAGCCTTAATTTTTCGGTACCTAAAATATTTGGGTCTCTAATTCCGGAAATAATGGCCATACCGAGGAACGGGGTGCGGCCCTGTATTCCCCCTTGATTTACTTCTTACACGATAGCATCAAAATGGCAATCGCGAACACTTTCTGATTTTCGAGACATTTTCCGCCGACATTCTTGCCGCAATAACTCCGCAGTACGCGTGGTGACAACAAAGCCGATGAGTGCGTTGAATACAGCTCGTCGAACTCTATTTCCAGTATAAAGGACAACTCTCTATCCTTCTGCGTTTGGATGGCAGAGGCCGGCAAAATTTCAAAAAATGGTCATTTTGACCTTCCAAAACAGACTTTTTTTCTACACAAGGAGAACGAAGCGGCTCAGAGGCCCGCCCTTTTAACTGTAGCATCCACGCATCTCCCCAAGTAATCACCGCTAAAATCCGGAATATCCGCCGCACTTTTTTCCAGCCTTAATTTTTGGGTACCTAAAATATTTGGGTCTCTAATTCCGGAAATAATGGCCATACCGAGGAACGGGGTGCGGCCCTGTATTCCCCCTTGACTTACTTCTTACACGATAGCATCAAAATGGCAATCGCGAACACTTTCTGATTTTCGAGAAAAAAAGGGGAAGGGTTTAAAACCACCCTTCCGCCGACATTCTTGCCGCAATAACTCCGCAGTACGCGTGGTGACAACAAAGCCGATGAGTGCGTTGAATACAGCTCGTCGAACTCTATCTCCAGTATAAAGGACAACTCTCTATCCTCCTGCGTTTGGACGGGAGAGGCCGGCAAAATTTCAAAAAATGGTCATTTTGACCTCCCAAAACAGACTTTTTTCTACACAAGGAGAACGAAGCGGCTCAGAGGCCCGCCCTTTTAACTGTAGCATCCACGCATCTCCCCAAGTAATCACCGCTAAAATCCGGAATATCCGCCGCACTTTTTTCCAGCCTTAATTTTTGGGTACCTAAAATATTTGGGTCTCTAATTCCGGAAATAATGGCCATACCGAGGAACGGGGTGCGGCCCTGTATTCCCCCTTGACTTACTTCTTACACGATAGCATCAAAATGGCAATCGCGAACACTTTCTGATTTTCGAGAAAAAAAGGGGAAGCTAAAACCACCCTTCCGCCGACATTCTTGCCGCAATAACTCCGCAGTACGCGTGGTGACAACAAAGCCGATGAGTGCGTTGAATACAGCTCGTCGAACTCTATCTCCAGTATAAAGGACAACTCTCTATTCTCCTGCGTTTGGACGGGAGAGGCCGGCAAAATTTCAAAAAATGGTCATTTTGACCTTCCAAAACAGACTTTTTTCTACACAAGGAGAACGAAGCGGCTCAGAGGCCCGCCCTTTTAACTGTAGCATCCACGCATCTCCCCAAGTAATCACCGCTAAAATCCGGAATATCCGCCGCACTTTTTTCCAGCCTTAATTTTTGGGTACCTAAAAGATTTGGGTCTCTAATTCCGGAAATAATGGCCATACCGAGGAACGGGGTGCGGCCCTGTATTCCCCCTTGACTTACTTCTTACACGATAGCATCAAAATGGCAATCGCGAACACTTTCTGATTTTCGAGAAAAAAAGGGGAAGGGTTTAAACCACCCTTCCGCCGACATTCTTGCCGCAATAACTCCGCAGTACGCGTGGTGACAACAAAGCCGATGAGTGCGTTGAATACAGCTCGTCGAACTCTATCTCCAGTATAAAGGACAACTCTCTATCCTCCTGCGTTTGGACGGGAGAGGCCGGCAAAATTTCAAAAAATGGTCATTTTGACCTTCCAAAACAGACTTTTTTCTACACAAGGAGAACGAAGCGGCTCAGAGGCCCGCCCTTTTAACTGTAGCATCCACGCATCTCCCCAAGTAATCACCGCTAAAATCCGGAATATCCGCCGCACTTTTTTCCAGCCTTAATTTTTGGGTACCTAAAATATTTGGGTCTCTAATTCCGGAAATAATGGCCATAAGGAGGAACGGGGTGCGGCCCTGTATTCCCCCTTGACTTACTTCTTACACGATAGCATCAAAATGGCAATCGCGAACACTTTCTGATTTTCGAGAAAAAAAGGGGAAGGGTTTAAACCACCCTTCCGCCGACATTCTTGCCGCAATAACTCCGCAGTACGCGTGGTGAAAACAAAGCCGATGAGTGCGTTGAATACAGCTCGTCGAACTCTATCTCCAGTATAAAGGACAACTCTCTATCCTCCTGCGTTTGGACGGGAGAGGCCGGCAAAATTTCAAAAAATGGTCATTTTGACCTTCCAAAACAGACTTTTTTCTACACAAGGAGAACGAAGCGGCTCAGAGGCCCGCCCTTTTAACTGTAGCATCCAGGCATCTCCCCAAGTAATCACCGATAAAATCCGGAAAATCCGCCGCACTTTTTTCCAGCCTTAATTTTTGGCTACCTAAAGTATTTGAGTCTCTAATTCCGGAAATAATGCCCATACCGAGGAACGGGGTTCGGCCCTGTATACCCCCTTGACTTACTTCTTACACGATAGCATCAAAATGGCAATCGCGAACACTTTCTGATTTTCGAGAAAAAAAGGGGAAGAGTGTCGTGTAAGAAGTAAGTCGCCGACACTCTTGCCGCAATAACTCCGCAGTACGCGTGGTGACAACAAAGCCGATGAGTGCGTTGAATACAGCTCGTCGAACTCTATCTCCAGTATAATGGACAACTCTCTATCCTCCTGCGTTTGGACGGGAGAGGTCGGCAAAATTTCAAAAAATGGTCATTTTGACCTTCCAAAACAGACTTTTTTCTATCAAAGGAGAACGAAGCGGCTCAGAGGCCCGCCCTTTTCACTGTAGCATCCCCGCATCTCCCCAAGTAATCACCGCTAAAATCCGGAAAATCCGCCGCACTTTTTTCCAGCCTTAATTTTTGGGTACCTAAAATATTTGGGTCTCTAATTCCGGAAATAATGGCCATACCGAGGAATGGGGTGCGGCCCTGTATTCCCCCTTGACATACTTCTTACACGATAGCATCAAAATGGGAATCGCGAACACTTTCTGATTTTCGAGAAAATCCGCCGACATTCTTGCCGCAATAACTCCGCAGTACGCGTGGTGACAACAAAGCCGATGAGTGCGTTGAATACAGCTCGTCGAACTCTATCTCCAGTATAAAGGACAACTCTCTATCCTCCTGCGTTTGGACGGGAGAGGCCGGCAAAATTTAAAAAAATGGTCATTTTGACCTTCCAAAACAGACTTTTTTCTACACAAGGAGAACCAAGCGGCTCAGAGGCCCGCCCTTTTAACTGTAGCATCCCCGCATCTCCCCAAGTAATCGCCGCTAAAATCCGGAAAATCCGCCGCACTTTTTTCCAGCCTTAATTTTTGTGTACCTAAAATATTTGAGTCTCTAATTCCGGAAATAATGGCCATACCGAGGAATGGGGTGCGGCCCTGTATTCCCCCTTGACTTACTTCTTACACGATAGCATCAAAATGGCAATCGCGAACACTTTCTGATTTTCGAGAAAAAAAGGGGAAGAGTGTCGTGTAAGAAGTAAGTCGAAGACACTCTTGCCGCAATAACTCCGCAGTACGCGTGGTGACAACAAAGCCGATGAGTGCGTTGAATACAGCTCGTCGAACTCTATCTCCAGTATAAAGGACAACTCTCTATCCTCCTGCGTTTGGACGGGAGAGGCCGGCAAAATTTCAAAAAATGGTCATTTTGACCTTCCAAAACAGACTTTTTTCTACACAAGGAGAACGAAGCGGCTCAGAGGCCCGCCCTTTTAACTGTAGCATCCACGCATCTCCCCAAGTAATCACCGCTAAAATCCGGAATATCCGCCGCACTTTTTTCCAGCCTTAATTTTTGGGTACCTAAAAGATTTGGGTCTCTAATTCCGGAAATAAAGGCCATACCGAGGAACGGGGTGCGGCCCTGTATTGCCCCTTGTCTTACTTCTTACACGATAGCATCAAAATGGCAATCGCGAACACTTTCTGATTTTCGAGAAAAAAAGGGGAAGGTAAAACCACCCTTCCGCCGACATTCTTGCCGCAATAACTCCGCAGTACGCGTGGTGACAACAAAGCCGATGAGTGCGTTGAATACAGCTCGTCGAACTCTATCTCCAGTATAAAGGATAACTCTCTATCCTCCTGCGTTTGGACGGGAGAGGCCGGCAAAATTTCAAAAAATGGTCATTTTGACCTTCCAAAACAGACTTTTTTCTACACAAGGAGAACGAAGCGGCTCAGAGGCCCGCCCTTTTAACTGTAGCATCCACGCATCTCCCCAAGTAATCACCGCTAAAATCCGGAATATCCGCCGCACTTTTTTCCAGCCTTAATTTTTGGGTACCTAAAATATTTGGGTCTCTAATTCCGGAAATAATGGCCATACCGAGGAACGGGGTGCGGCCCTGTATTCCCCCTTGACTTACTTCTTACACGATAGCATCAAAAATGGCAATCGCGAACACTTTCTGATTTTCGAGAAAAAAAGGGGAAGGGTTTAAACCACCCTTCCGCCGACATTCTTGCCGCAATAACTCCGCAGTACGCGTGGTGACAACAAAGCCGATGAGTGCGTTGAATACAGCTCGTCGAACTCTATCTCCAGTATAAAGGACAACTCTCTATCCTCCTGCGTTTGGACGGGAGAGGCCGGCAAAATTTCAAAAAATGGTCATTTTGACCTCCCAAAACAGACTTTTTTCTACACAAGGAGAACGAAGCGGCTCAGAGGCCCGCCCTTTTAACTGTAGCATCCACGCATCTCCCCAAGTAATCACCGCTAAAATCCGGAATATCCGCCGCACTTTTTTCCAGCCTTAATTTTTGGGTACCTAAAAGATTTGGGTCTCTAATTCCGGAAATAAAGGCCATACCGAGGAACGGGGTGCGGCCCTGTATTGCCCCTTGTCTTACTTCTTACACGATAGCATCAAAATGGCAATCGCGAACACTTTCTGATTTTCGAGAAAAAAAGGGGAAGGGTTTAAACCACCCTTCCGCCGACATTCTTGCCGCAATAACTCCGCAGTACGCGTGGTGACAACAAAGCCGATGAGTGCGTTGAATACAGCTCGTCGAACTCTATCTCCAGTATAAAGGATAACTCTCTATCCTCCTGCGTTTGGACGGGAGAGGCCGGCAAAATTTCAAAAAATGGTCATTTTGACCTTCCAAAACAGACTTTTTTCTACACAAGGAGAACGAAGCGGCTCAGAGGCCCGCCCTTTTAACTGTAGCATCCACGCATCTCCCCAAGTAATCACCGCTAAAATCCGGAATATCCGCCGCACTTTTTTCCAGCCTTAATTTTTGGGTACCTAAAATATTTGGGTCTCTAATTCCGGAAATAATGGCCATACCGAGGAACGGGGTGCGGCCCTGTATTCCCCCTTGACTTACTTCTTACACGATAGCATCAAAAATGACAATCGCGAACACTTTCTGATTTTCGAGAAAAAAAGGGGAAGGGTTTAAACCACCCTTCCGCCGACATTCTTGCCGCAATAACTCCGCAGTACGCGTGGTGAAAACAAAGCCGATGAGTGCGTTGAATACAGCTCGTCGAACTCTATCTCCAGTATAAAGGACAACTCTCTATCCTCCTGCGTTTGGACGGGAGAGGCCGGCAAAATTTCAAAAAATGGTCATTTTGACCTCCCAAAACAGACTTTTTTCTACACAAGGAGAACGAAGCGGCTCAGAGGCCCGCCCTTTTAACTGTAGCATCCACGCATCTCCCCAAGTAATCACCGCTAAAATCCGGAATATCCGCCGCACTTTTTTCCAGCCTTAATTTTTGGGTACCTAAAATATTTGGGTCTCTAATTCCGGAAATAATGGCCATACCGAGGAACGGGGTGCGGCCCTGTATTCCCCCTTGACTTACTTCTTACACGATAGCATCAAAATGGCAATCGCGAACACTTTCTGATTTTCGAGAAAAAAAGGGGAAGGGTTTAAACCACCCTTCCGCCTACATTCTTGCCGCAATAACTCCGCAGTACGCGTGGTGACAACAAAGCCGATGAGTGCGTTGAATACAGCTCGTCGAACTCTATCTCCAGTATAAAGGACACCTCTCTATCCTCCTGCGTTTGGAGGGGAGAGGCCGGCAAAATTAAAAAAAAATGGTCATTTTGACCTTCCAAAACAGAGTTTTTTCTACACAAGGAGAACGAAGCGGCTCAGAGGCCCGCCCTTTTAACTGTAGCATCCACGCATCTCCCCAAGTAATCACCGATAAAATCCGGAAAATCCGCCGCACTTTTTTCCAGCCTTAATTTTTGGCTACCTAAAGTATTTGAGTCTCTAATTCCGGAAATAATGGCCATACCGAGGAACGGGGTTCGGCCCTGTATTCCCCCTTGACTTACTTCTTACACGATAGCATCAAAATGGCAATCGCGAACACTTTCTGATTTTCGAGAAAAAAAGGGGAAGAGTGTCGTGTAAGAAGTAAGTCGCCGACACTCTTGCCGCAATAACTCCGCAGTACGCGTGGTGACAACAAAGCCGATGAGTGCGTTGAATACAGCTCGTCGAACTCTATCTCCAGTATAATGGACAACTCTCTATCCTCCTGCGTTTGGAAGGGAGAGGTCGGCAAAATTTCAAAAAATGGTCATTTTGACCTTCCAAAACAGACTTTTTTCTATCAAAGGAGAACGAAGCGGCTCAGAGGCCCGCCCTTTTCACTGTAGCATCCCAGCATCTCCCCAAGTAATCACCGCTAAAATCCGGAAAATCCGCCGCACTTTTTTCCAGCCTTAATTTTTGGGTACCTAAAATATTTGGGTCTCTAATTCCGGAAATAATGGCCATACCGAGGAATGGGGTGCGGCCCTGTATTCCCCCTTGACATAGTTCTTACACGATAGCATCAAAATGGGAATCGCGAACACTTTCTGATTTTCGAGAAAATCCGCCGACATTCTTGCCGCAATAACTCCGCAGTACGCGTGGTGACAACAAAGCCGATGAGTGCGTTGAATACAGCTCGTCGAACTCTATCTCCTGTATAAAGGACAACTCTCTATCCTCCTGCGTTTGGACGGGAGAGGCCGGCAAAATTTAAAAAAATGGTCATTTTGACCTTTCAAAACAGACTTTTTTCTACACAAGGAGAACGAAGCGGCTCAGAGGCCCGCCCTTTTAACTGTAGCATCCACGCATCTCCCCAAGTAATCACCGCTAAAATCCGGAATATCCGCCGCACTTTTTTCCAGCCTTAATTTTTGGGTACCTAAAATATTTGGGTCTCTAATTCCGGAAATAATGGCCATACCGAGGAACGGGGTGCGGCCCTGTATTCCCCCTTGACTTACTTCTTACACGATAGCATCAAAATGGCAATCGCGAACACTTTCTGATTTTCGAGAAAAAAAGGGGAAGGCCCTTCCGCCGACATTCTTGCCGCAATAACTCCGCAGTACGCGTGGTGACAACAAAGCCGATGAGTGCGTTGAATACAGCTCGTCGAACTCTATCTCCAGTATAAAGGACAACTCTCTATCCTCCTGCGTTTGGACGGGAGAGGCCGGCAAAATTTCAAAAAATGGTCATTTTGACCTTCCAAAACAGACTTTTTTCTACACAAGGAGAACGAAGCGGCTCAGAGGCCCGCCCTTTTAACTGTAGCATCCACGCATCTCCCCAAGTAATCACCGCTAAAATCCGGAATATCCGCCGCACTTTTTTCCAGCCTTAATTTTTGGGTACCTAAAATATTTGGGTCTCTAATTCCGGAAATAATGGCCATACCGAGGAACGGGGTGCGGCCCTGTATTCCCCCTTGACTTACTTCTTACACGATAGCATCAAAAATGGCAATCGCGAACACTTTCTGATTTTCGAGAAAAAAAGGGGAAGGGTTTAAACCACCCTTCCGCCGACATTCTTGCCGCAATAACTCCGCAGTACGCGTGGTGACAACAAAGCCGATGAGTGCGTTGAATACAGCTCGTCGAACTCTATCTCCAGTATAAAGGACAACTCTCTATCCTCCTGCGTTTGGACGGGAGAGGCCGGCAAAATTTCAAAAAATGGTCATTTTGACCTCCCAAAACAGACTTTTTTCTACACAAGGAGAACGAAGCGGCTCAGAGGCCCGCCCTTTTAACTGTAGCATCCACGCATCTCCCCAAGTAATCACCGCTAAAATCCGGAATATCCGCCGCACTTTTTTCCAGCCTTAATTTTTGGGTACCTAAAAGATTTGGGTCTCTAATTCCGGAAATAAAGGCCATACCGAGGAACGGGGTGCGGCCCTGTATTGCCCCTTGTCTTACTTCTTACACGATAGCATCAAAATGGCAATCGCGAACACTTTCTGATTTTCGAGAAAAAAAGGGGAAGGGTTTAAACCACCCTTCCGCCGACATTCTTGCCGCAATAACTCCGCAGTACGCGTGGTGACAACAAAGCCGATGAGTGCGTTGAATACAGCTCGTCGAACTCTATCTCCAGTATAAAGGATAACTCTCTATCCTCCTGCGTTTGGACGGGAGAGGCCGGCAAAATTTCAAAAAATGGTCATTTTGACCTTCCAAAACAGACTTTTTTCTACACAAGGAGAACGAAGCGGCTCAGAGGCCCGCCCTTTTAACTGTAGCATCCACGCATCTCCCCAAGTAATCACCGCTAAAATCCGGAATATCCGCCGCACTTTTTTCCAGCCTTAATTTTTGGGTACCTAAAATATTTGGGTCTCTAATTCCGGAAATAATGGCCATACCGAGGAACGGGGTGCGGCCCTGTATTCCCCCTTGACTTACTTCTTACACGATAGCATCAAAAATGACAATCGCGAACACTTTCTGATTTTCGAGAAAAAAAGGGGAAGGGTTTAAACCACCCTTCCGCCGACATTCTTGCCGCAATAACTCCGCAGTACGCGTGGTGAAAACAAAGCCGATGAGTGCGTTGAATACAGCTCGTCGAACTCTATCTCCAGTATAAAGGACAACTCTCTATCCTCCTGCGTTTGGACGGGAGAGGCCGGCAAAATTTCAAAAAATGGTCATTTTGACCTCCCAAAACAGACTTTTTTCTACACAAGGAGAACGAAGCGGCTCAGAGGCCCGCCCTTTTAACTGTAGCATCCACGCATCTCCCCAAGTAATCACCGCTAAAATCCGGAATATCCGCCGCACTTTTTTCCAGCCTTAATTTTTGGGTACCTAAAATATTTGGGTCTCTAATTCCGGAAATAATGGCCATACCGAGGAACGGGGTGCGGCCCTGTATTCCCCCTTGACTTACTTCTTACACGATAGCATCAAAATGGCAATCGCGAACACTTTCTGATTTTCGAGAAAAAAAGGGGAAGGGTTTAAACCACCCTTCCGCCTACATTCTTGCCGCAATAACTCCGCAGTACGCGTGGTGACAACAAAGCCGATGAGTGCGTTGAATACAGCTCGTCGAACTCTATCTCCAGTATAAAGGACACCTCTCTATCCTCCTGCGTTTGGAGGGGAGAGGCCGGCAAAATTAAAAAAAAATGGTCATTTTGACCTTCCAAAACAGAGTTTTTTCTACACAAGGAGAACGAAGCGGCTCAGAGGCCCGCCCTTTTAACTGTAGCATCCACGCATCTCCCCAAGTAATCACCGATAAAATCCGGAAAATCCGCCGCACTTTTTTCCAGCCTTAATTTTTGGCTACCTAAAGTATTTGAGTCTCTAATTCCGGAAATAATGGCCATACCGAGGAACGGGGTTCGGCCCTGTATTCCCCCTTGACTTACTTCTTACACGATAGCATCAAAATGGCAATCGCGAACACTTTCTGATTTTCGAGAAAAAAAGGGGAAGAGTGTCGTGTAAGAAGTAAGTCGCCGACACTCTTGCCGCAATAACTCCGCAGTACGCGTGGTGACAACAAAGCCGATGAGTGCGTTGAATACAGCTCGTCGAACTCTATCTCCAGTATAATGGACAACTCTCTATCCTCCTGCGTTTGGAAGGGAGAGGTCGGCAAAATTTCAAAAAATGGTCATTTTGACCTTCCAAAACAGACTTTTTTCTATCAAAGGAGAACGAAGCGGCTCAGAGGCCCGCCCTTTTCACTGTAGCATCCCCGCATCTCCCCAAGTAATCACCGCTAAAATCCGGAAAATCCGCCGCACTTTTTTCCAGCCTTAATTTTTGGGTACCTAAAATATTTGGGTCTCTAATTCCGGAAATAATGGCCATACCGAGGAATGGGGTGCGGCCCTGTATTCCCCCTTGACATAGTTCTTACACGATAGCATCAAAATGGGAATCGCGAACACTTTCTGATTTTCGAGAAAATCCGCCGACATTCTTGCCGCAATAACTCCGCAGTACGCGTGGTGACAACAAAGCCGATGAGTGCGTTGAATACAGCTCGTCGAACTCTATCTCCTGTATAAAGGACAACTCTCTATCCTCCTGCGTTTGGACGGGAGAGGCCGGCAAAATTTAAAAAAATGGTCATTTTGACCTTTCAAAACAGACTTTTTTCTACACAAGGAGAACGAAGCGGCTCAGAGGCCCGCCCTTTTAACTGTAGCATCCACGCATCTCCCCAAGTAATCACCGCTAAAATCCGGAATATCCGCCGCACTTTTTTCCAGCCTTAATTTTTGGGTACCTAAAATATTTGGGTCTCTAATTCCGGAAATAATGGCCATACCGAGGAACGGGGTGCGGCCCTGTATTCCCCCTTGACTTACTTCTTACACGATAGCATCAAAATGGCAATCGCGAACACTTTCTGATTTTCGAGAAAAAAAGGGGAAGGCCCTTCCGCCGACATTCTTGCCGCAATAACTCCGCAGTACGCGTGGTGACAACAAAGCCGATGAGTGCGTTGAATACAGCTCGTCGAACTCTATCTCCAGTATAAAGGACAACTCTCTATCCTCCTGCGTTTGGACGGGAGAGGCCGGCAAAATTTCAAAAAATGGTCATTTTGACCTTCCAAAACAGACTTTTTTCTACACAAGGAGAACGAAGCGGCTCAGAGGCCCGCCCTTTTAACTGTAGCATCCACGCATCTCCCCAAGTAATCACCGCTAAAATCCGGAATATCCGCCGCACTTTTTTCCAGCCTTAATTTTTGAGTACCTAAAATATTTGGGTCTCTAATTCCGGAAATAATGGCCATACCGAGGAACGGGGTGCGGCCCTGTATTCCCCCTTGACTTACTTCTTACACGATAGCATCAAAATGGCAATCGCGAACACTTTCTGATTTTCGAGAAAAAAAGGGGAAGGGTTTAAACCACCCTTCCGCCGACATTCTTGCCGCAATAACTCCGCAGTACGCGTGGTGACAACAAAGCCGACGAGTGCGTTGAATACAGCTCGTCGAACTCTATCTCCAGTATAAAGGACAACTCTCTATCCTCCTGCGTTTGGACGGGAGAGGCCGGCAAAATTTCAAAAAATGGTCATTTTGACCTTCCAAAACAGACTTTTTTCTACACAAGGAGAACGAAGCGGCTCAGAGGCCCGCCCTTTTAACTGTAGCATCCACGCATCTCCCCAAGTAATCACCGCTAAAATCCGGAATATCCGCCGCACTTTTTTCCAGCCTTAATTTTTGGGTACCTAAAATATTTGGGTCTCTAATTCCGGAAATAATGGCCATACCGAGGAACGGGGTGCGGCCCTGTATTCCCCCTTGACTTACTTCTTACACGATAGCATCAAAATGGGAATCGCGAACACTTTCTGATTTTCGAGAAAAAAAGGGGAAGGGTTTAAACCACCCTTCCGCCGACATTCTTGCCGCAATAACTCCGTAGTACGCGTGGTGACAACAAAGCCGATGAGTGCGTTGAATACAGGTCGTCGAACTCTATCTCCAGTATAAAGGACACCTCTCTATCCTCCTGCGTTTGGAGGGGAGAGGCCGGCAAAATTAAAAAAAAATGGTCATTTTGACCTTCCAAAACAGAGTTTTTTCTACACAAGGAGAACGAAGCGGCTCAGAGGCCCGCCCTTTTAACTGTAGCATCCACGCATCTCCCCAAGTAATCACCGATAAAATCCGGAAAATCCGCCGCACTTTTTTCCAGCCTTAATTTTTGGCTACCTAAAGTATTTGAGTCTCTAATTCCGGAAATAATGGCCATACCGAGGAACGGGGTTCGGCCCTGTATTCCCCCTTGACTTACTTCTTACACGATAGCATCAAAATGGCAATCGCGAACACTTTCTGATTTTCGAGAAAAAAAGGGGAAGAGTGTCGTGTAAGAAGTAAGTCGCCGACACTCTTGCCGCAATAACTCCGCAGTACGCGTGGTGACAACAAAGCCGATGAGTGCGTTGAATACAGCTCGTCGAACTCTATCTCCAGTATAATGGACAACTCTCTATCCTCCTGCGTTTGGACGGGAGAGGCCGGCAAAATTTCAAAAAATGGTCATTTTGACCTTCCAAAACAGACTTTTTTCTACACAAGGAGAACGAAGCGGCTCAGAGGCCCGCCCTTTTAACTGTAGCATCCACGCATCTCCCCAAGTAATCACCGCTAAAATCCGGAATATCCGCCGCACTTTTTTCCAGCCTTAATTTTTGGGTACCTAAAATATTTGGGTCTCTAATTCCGGAAATAATGGCCATACCGAGGAACGGGGTGCGGCCCTGTATTCCCCCTTGACTTACTTCTTACACGATAGCATCAAAATGGCAATCGCGAACACTTTCTGATTTTCGAGAAAAAAAGGGGAAGGGTTTAAACCACCCTTCCGCCGACATTCTTGCCGCAATAACTCCGCAGTACGCGTGGTGACAACAAAGCCGATGAGTGCGTTGAATACAGCTCGTCGAACTCTATCTCCAGTATAAAGGACAACTCTCTATCCTCCTGCGTTTGGACGGGAGAGGCCGGCAGAATTTCAAAAAATGGTCATTTTGACCTTTCAAAACAGACTTTTTTCTACACAAGGAGAACGAAGCGGCTCAGAGGCCCGCCCTTTTAACTGTAGCATCCACGCATCTCCCCAAGTAATCACCGCTAAAATCCGGAATATCCGCCGCACTTTTTTCCAGCCTTAATTTTTGGGTACCTAAAATATTTGGGTCTCTAATTCCGGAAATAATGGCCATACCGAGGAACGGGGTGCGGCCCTGTATTCCCCCTTGACTTACTTCTTACACGATAGCATCAAAATGGGAATCGCGAACACTTTCTGATTTTCGAGAAAAAAAGGGGAAGGGTTTAAACCACCCTTCCGCCGACATTCTTGCCGCAATAACTCCGCAGTACGCGTGGTGACAACAAAGCCGATGAGTGCGTTGAATACAGCTCGTCGAACTCTATCTCCAGTATAAAGGACAACTCTCTATCCTCCTGCGTTTGGACGGGAGAGGCCGGCAAAATTTCAAAAAATGGTCATTTTGACCTTCCAAAACAGACTTTTTTCTACACAAGGAGAACGAAGCGGCTCAGAGGTCCGCCCTTTTAACTGTAGCATCCACGCATCTCCCCAAGTAATCACCGCTAAAATCCGGAATATCCGCCGCACTTTTTTCCAGCCTTAATTTTTGGGTACCTAAAATATTTGGGTCTCTAATTCCGGAAATAATGGCCATACCGAGGAACGGGGTGCGGCCCTGTATTCCCCCTTGACTTACTTCTTACACGATAGCATCAAAATGGGAATCGCGAACACTTTCTGATTTTCGAGAAAAAAAGGGGAAGGGTTTAAACCACCCTTCCGCCGACATTCTTGCCGCAATAACTCCGCAGTACGCGTGGTGACAACAAAGCCGATGAGTGCGTTGAATACAGCTCGTCGAACTCTATCTCCAGTATAAAGGACAACTCTCTATCCTCCTGCGTTTGGACGGGAGAGGCCGGCAAAATTTCAAAAAATGGTCATTTTGACCTTCCAAAACAGACTTTTTTCTACACAAGGAGAACGAAGCGGCTCAGAGGCCCGCCCTTTTAACTGTAGCATCCACGCATCTCCCCAAGTAATCACCGCTAAAATCCGGAATATCCGCCGCACTTTTTTCCAGCCTTAATTTTTGGGTACCTAAAATATTTGGGTCTCTAATTCCGGAAATAATGGCCATACCGAGGAACGGGGTGCGGCCCTGTATTCCCCCTTGACTTACTTCTTACACGATAGCATCAAAATGGGAATCGCGAACACTTTCTGATTTTCGAGAAAAAAAGGGGAAGGGTTTAAACCACCCTTCCGCCGACATTCTTGCCGCAATAACTCCGCAGTACGCGTGGTGACAACAAAGCCGATGAGTGCGTTGAATCGGCTCGTCGAACTCTATCTCCAGTATAAAGGACAACTCTCTATCCTCCTGCGTTTGGACGGGAGAGGCCGGCAAAATTTCAAAAAATGGTCATTTTGACCTTCCAAAACAGACTTTTTTCTACACAAGGAGAACGAAGCGGCTCAGAGGCCCGCCCTTTTAACTGTAGCATCCACGCATCTCCCCAAGTAATCACCGCTAAAATCCGGAATATCCGCCGCACTTTTTTCCAGCCTTAATTTTTGGGTACCTAAAATATTTGGGTCTCTAATTCCGGAAATAATGGCCATACCGAGGAACGGGGTGCGGCCCTGTATTCCCCCTTGACTTACTTCTTACACGATAGCATCAAAATGGCAATCGCGAACACTTTCTGATTTTCGAGAAAAAAAGGGGAAAGTAAAACCACCCTTCCGCCGACATTCTTGCCGCAATAACTCCGCAGTACGCGTGGTGACAACAAAGCCGATGAGTGCGTTGAATACAGCTCGTCGAACTCTATCTCCAGTATAAAGGACAACTCTCTATCCTCCTGCGTTTGGACGGGAGAGGCCGGCAAAATTTCAAAAAATGGTCATTTTGACCTTCCAAAACAGACTTTTTTCTACACAAGGAGAACGAAGCGGCTCAGAGGCCCGCCCTTTTAACTGTAGCATCCACGCATCTCCCCAAGTAATCACCGCTAAAATCCGGAATATCCGCCGCACTTTTTTCCAGCCTTAATTTTTGGGTACCTAAAATATTTGGGTCTCTAATTCCGGAAATAATGGCCATACCGAGGAACGGGGTGCGGCCCTGTATTCCCCCTTGACTTACTTCTTACACGATAGCATCAAAATGGCAATCGCGAACACTTTCTGATTTTCGAGAAAAAAAGGGGAAGGCCCTTCCGCCGACATTCTTGCCGCAATAACTCCGCAGTACGCGTGGTGACAACAAAGCCGATGAGTGCGTTGAATACAGCTCGTCGAACTCTATCTCCAGTATAAAGGACAACTCTCTATCCTCCTGCGTTTGGACGGAAGAGGCCGGCAAAATTTCAAAAAATGGTCATTTTGACCTTCCAAAACAGACTTTTTTCTACACAAGGAGAACGAAGAGGCTCAGAGGCCCGCCCTTTTAACTGTAGCATCCACGCATCTCCCCAAGTAATCACCGCTAAAATCCGGAATATCCGCCGCACTTTTTTCCAGCCTTAATTTTTGGTTACCTAAAATATTTGGGTCTCTAATTCCGGAAATAATGGCCATACCGAGGAACGGGGTGCGGCCCTGTATTCCCCCTTGACTTACTTCTTACACGATAGCATCAAAATGGCAATCGCGAACACTTTCTGATTTTCGAGAAAAAAAGGGGAAGGGTTTAAACCACCCTTCCGCCGACATTCTTGCCGCAATAACTCCGCAGTACGCGTGGTGACAACAAAGCCGATGAGTGCGTTGAATACAGCTCGTCGAACTCTATCTCCAGTATAAAGGACAACTCTCTATCCTCCTGCGTTTGGACGGGAGAGGCCGGCAAAATTTCAAAAAATGGTCATTTTGACCTTCCAAAACAGACTTTTTTCTACACAAGGAGAACGAAGCGGCTCAGAGGCCCGCCCTTTTAACTGTAGCATCCACGCATCTCCCCAAGTAATCACCGCTAAAATCCGGAATATCCGCCGCACTTTTTTCCAGCCTTAATTTTTGGGTACCTAAAATATTTGGGTCTCTAATTCCGGAAATAATGGCCATACCGAGGAACGGGGTGCGGCCCTGTATTCCCCCTTGACTTACTTCTTACACGATAGCATCAAAATGGCAATCGCGAACACTTTCTGATTTTCGAGAAAAAAAGGGGAAGGGTTTAAACCACCCTTCCGCCGACATTCTTGCCGCAATAACTCCGCAGTACGCGTGGTGACAACAAAGCCGATGAGTGCGTTGAATACAGCTCGTCGAACTCTATCTCCAGTATAAAGGACAGCTCTCTATCCTCCTGCGTTTGGACGGGAGAGGCCGGCAAAATTTCAAAAAATGGTCATTTTGACCTTCCAAAACAGACTTTTTTCTACACAAGGAGAACGAAGCGGCTCAGAGGCCCGCCCTTTTAACTGTAGCATCCACGCATCTCCCCAAGTAATCACCGCTAAAATCCGGAATATCCGCCGCACTTTTTTCCAGCCTTAATTTTTGGGTACCTAAAATATTTGGGTCTCTAATTCCGGAAATAATGGCCATACCGAGGAACGGGGTGCGGCCCTGTATTCCCCCTTGACTTACTTCTTACACGATAGCATCAAAATGGCAATCGCGAACACTTTCTGATTTTCGAGAAAAAAAGGGGAAGGCCCTTCCGCCGACATTCTTGCCGCAATAACTCCGCAGTACGCGTGGTGACAACAAAGCCGATGAGTGCGTTGAATACAGCTCGTCGAACTCTATCTCCAGTATAAAGGACAACTCTCTATCCTCCTGCGTTTGGACGGAAGAGGCCGGCAAAATTTCAAAAAATGGTCATTTTGACCTTCCAAAACAGACTTTTTTCTACACAAGGAGAACGAAGAGGCTCAGAGGCCCGCCCTTTTAACTGTAGCATCCACGCATCTCCCCAAGTAATCACCGCTAAAATCCGGAATATCCGCCGCACTTTTTTCCAGCCTTAATTTTTGGGTACCTAAAATATTTGGGTCTCTAATTCCGGAAATAATGGCCATACCGAGGAACGGGGTGCGGCCCTGTATTCCCCCTTGACTTACTTCTTACACGATAGCATCAAAATGGCAATCGCTAACACTTTCTGATTTTCGAGAAAAAAAGGGGAAGGGTTTAAACCACCCTTCCGCCGACATTCTTGCCGCAATAACTCCGCAGTACGCGTGGTGACAACAAAGCCGATGAGTGCGTTGAATCGGCTCGTCGAACTCTATCTCCAGTATAAAGGACAACTCTCTATCCTCCTGCGTTTGGACGGGAGAGGCCGGCAAAATTTCAAAAAATGGTCATTTTGACCTTCCAAAACAGACTTTTTTCTACACAAGGAGAACGAAGCGGCTCAGAGGCCCGCCCTTTTAACTGTAGCATCCACGCATCTCCCCAAGTAATCACCGCTAAAATCCGGAATATCCGCCGCACTTTTTTCCAGCCTTAATTTTTGGGTACCTAAAATATTTGGGTCTCTAATTCCGGAAATAATGGCCATACCGAGGAACGGGGTGCGGCCCTGTATTCCCCCTTGACTTACTTCTTACACGATAGCATCAAAATGGCAATCGCGAACACTTTCTGATTTTCGAGAAAAAAAGGGGAAGGGTTTAAACCACCCTTCCGCCGACATTCTTGCCGCAATAACTCCGCAGTACGCGTGGTGACAACAAAGCCGATGAGTGCGTTGAATACAGCTCGTCGAACTCTATCTCCAGTATAAAGGACAACTCTCTATCCTCCTGCGTTTGGACGGGAGAGGCCGGCAAAATTTCAAAAAATGGTCATTTTGACCTTCCAAAACAGACTTTTTTCTACACAAGGAGAACGAAGCGGCTCAGAGGCCCGCCCTTTTAACTGTAGCATCCACGCATCTCCCCAAGTAATCACCGCTAAAATCCGGAATATCCGCCGCACTTTTTTCCAGCCTTAATTTTTGGGTACCTAAAATATTTGGGTCTCTAATTCCGGAAATAATGGCCATACCGAGGAACGGGGTGCGGCCCTGTATTGCCCCTTGACTTACTTCTTACACGATAGCATCAAAATGGCAATCGCGAACACTTTCTGATTTTCGAGAAAAAAAGGGGAAGGCCCTTCCGCCGACATTCTTGCCGCAATAACTCCGCAGTACGCGTGGTGACAACAAAGCCGATGAGTGCGTTGAATACAGCTCGTCGAACTCTATCTCCAGTATAAAGGACAGCTCTCTATCCTCCTGCGTTTGGACGGGAGAGGCCGGCAAAATTTCAAAAAATGGTCATTTTGACCTTCCAAAACAGACTTTTTTCTACACAAGGAGAACGAAGCGGCTCAGAGGCCCGCCCTTTTAACTGTAGCATCCACGCATCTCCCCAAGTAATCACCGCTAAAATCCGGAATATCCGCCGCACTTTTTTCCAGCCTTAATTTTTGGGTACCTAAAATATTTGGGTCTCTAATTCCGGAAATAATGGCCATACCGAGGAACGGGGTGCGGCCCTGTATTCCCCCTTGACTTACTTCTTACACGATAGCATCAAAATGGCAATCGCGAACACTTTCTGATTTTCGAGAAAAAAAGGGGAAGGGTTTAAACCACCCTTCCGCCGACATTCTTGCCGCAATAACTCCGCAGTACGCGTGGTGACAACAAAGCCGATCAGTGCGTTGAATACAGCTCGTCGAACTCTATCTCCAGTATAAAGGACAACTCTCTATCCTCCTGCGTTTGGACGGGAGAGGCCGGCAAAATTTCAAAAAATGGTCATTTTGACCTTCCAAAACAGACTTTTTTCTACACAAGGAGAACGAAGAGGCTCAGAGGCCCGCCCTTTTAACTGTAGCATCCACGCATCTCCCCAAGTAATCACCGCTAAAATCCGGAATATCCGCCGCACTTTTTTCCAGCCTTAATTTTTGGGTACCTAAAATATTTGGGTCTCTAATTCCGGAAATAATGGCCATACCGAGGAACGGGGTGCGGCCCTGTATTCCCCCTTGACTTACTTCTTACACGATAGCATCAAAATGGCAATCGCGAACACTTTCTGATTTTCGAGAAAAAAAGGGGAAGGGTTTAAACCACCCTTCCGCCGACATTCTTGCCGCAATAACTCCGCAGTACGCGTGGTGACAACAAAGCCGATGAGTGCGTTGAATACAGCTCGTCGAACTCTATCTCCAGTATAAAGGACAACTCTCTATCCTCCTGCGTTTGGACGGGAGAGGCCGGCAAAATTTCAAAAAATGGTCATTTTGACCTTCCAAAACAGACTTTTTTCTACACAAGGAGAACGAAGCGGCTCAGAGGCCCGCCCTTTTAACTGTAGCATCCACGCATCTCCCCAAGTAATCACCGCTAAAATCCGGAATATCCGCCGCACTTTTTTCCAGCCTTAATTTTTGGGTACCTAAAATATTTGGGTCTCTAATTCCGGAAATAATGGCCATACCGAGGAACGGGGTGCGGCCCTGTATTCCCCCTTGACTTACTTCTTACACGATAGCATCAAAATGGCAATCGCGAACACTTTCTGATTTTCGAGAAAATCTTCCGCCGACATTCTTGCCGCAATAACTCCGCAGTACGCGTGGTGACAACAAAGCCGATGAGTGCGTTGAATACAGCTCGTCGAACTCTATCTCCAGTATAAAGGACAACTCTCTATCCTCCTGCGTTTGGACGGGAGAGGCCGGCAAAATTTCAAAAAATGGTCATTTTGACCTTCCAAAACAGACTTTTTTCTACACAAGGAGAACGAAGCGGCTCAGAGGCTCGCCCTTTTAACTGTAGCATCCACGCATCTCCCCAAGTAATCACCGCTAAAATCCGGAATATCCGCCGCACTTTTTTCCAGCCTTAATTTTTGGGTACCTAAAATATTTGGGTCTCTAATTCCGGAAATAATGGCCATACCGAGGAACGGGGTGCGGCCCTGTATTCCCCCTTGACTTACTTCTTACACGATAGCATCAAAATGGGAATCGCGAACACTTTCTGATTTTCGAGAAAAAAAGGGGAAGGGTTTAAACCACCCTTCCGCCGACATTCTTGCCGCAATAACTCCGCAGTACGCGTGGTGACAACAAAGCCGATGAGTGCGTTGAATACAGCTCGTCGAACTCTATCTCCAGTATAAAGGACAACTCTCTATCCTCCTGCGTTTGGACGGGAGAGGACGGCAAAATTTCAAAAAATGGTCATTTTGACCTTCCAAAACAGACTTTTTTCTACACAAGGAGAACGAAGCGGCTCAGAGGCCCGCCCTTTTAACTGTAGCATCCACGCATCTCCCCAAGTAATCACCGCTAAAATCCGGAATATCCGCCGCACTTTTTTCCAGCCTTAATTTTTGGGTACCTAAAATATTTGGGTCTCTAATTCCGGAAATAATGGCCATACCGAGGAACGGGGTGCGGCCCTGTATTCCCCCTTGACTTACTTCTTACACGATAGCATCAAAATGGCAATCGCGAACACTTTCTGATTTTCGAGAAAAAAAGGGGATGGGTTTAAACCACCCTTCCGCCGACATTCTTGCCGCAATAACTCCGCAGTACGCGTGGTGACAACAAAGCCGATGAGTGCGTTGAATACAGCTCGTCGAACTCTATCTCCAGTATAAAGGACAACTCTCTATCCTCCTGCGTTTGGACGGGAGAGGCCGGCAAAATTTCAAAAAATGGTCATTTTGACCTTCCAAAACAGACTTTTTTCTACACAAGGAGAACGAAGCGGCTCAGAGGCCCGCCCTTTTAACTGTAGCATCCACGCATCTCCCCAAGTAATCACCGCTAAAATCCGGAATATCCGCCGCACTTTTTTCCAGCCTTAATTTTTGGGTACCTAAAATATTTGGGTCTCTAATTCCGGAAATAATGGCCATACCGAGGAACGGGGTGCGGCCCTGTATTCCCCCTTGACTTACTTCTTACACGATAGCATCAAAATGGCAATCGCGAACACTTTCTGATTTTCGAGAAAAAAAGGGGAAGGGTTTAAACCACCCTTCCGCCGACATTCTTGCCGCAATAACTCCGCAGTACGCGTGGTGACAACAAAGCCGATCAGTGCGTTGAATACAGCTCGTCGAACTCTATCTCCAGTATAAAGGACAACTCTCTATCCTCCTGCGTTTGGACGGGAGAGCCCGGCAAAATTTCAAAAAATGGTCATTTTGACCTTCCAAAACAGACTTTTTTCTACACAAGGAGAACGAAGCGGCTCAGAGGCCCGCCCTTTTAACTGTAGCATCCACGCATCTCCCCAAGTAATCACCGCTAAAATCCCGAATATCCGCCGCACTTTTTTCCAGCCTTAATTTTTGGGTACCTAAAATATTTGGGTCTCTAATTCCGGAAATAATGGCCATACCGAGGAACGGGGTGCGGCCCTGTATTCCCCCTTGACTTACTTCTTACACGATAGCATCAAAATGGCAATCGCGAACACTTTCTGATTTTCGAGAAAAAAAGGGGAAGGGTTTAAACCACCCTTCCGCCGACATTCTTGCCGCAATAACTCCGCAGTACGCGTGGTGTCAACAAAGCCGATGAGTGCGTTGAATACAGCTCGTCGAACTCTATCTCCAGTATAAAGGACAGCTCTCTATCCTCCTGCGTTTGGACGGGAGAGGCAGGCAAAATTTCAAAAAATGGTCATTTTGACCTTCCAAAACAGACTTTTTTCTACACAAGGAGAACGAAGCGGCTCAGAGGCCCGCCCTTTTAACTGTAGCATCCACGCATCTCCCCAAGTAATCACCGCTAAAATCCGGAATATCCGCCGCACTTTTTTCCAGCCTTAATTTTTGGGTACCTAAAATATTTGGGTCTCTAATTCCGGAAATAATGGCCATACCGAGGAACGGGGTGCGGCCCTGTATTCCCCCTTGACTTACTTCTTACACGATAGCATCAAAATGGCAATCGCGAACACTTTCTGATTTTCGAGAAAAACTTCCGCCGACATTCTTGCCGCAATAACTCCGCAGTACGCGTGGTGACAACAAAGCCGATGAGTGCGTTGAATACAGCTCGTCGAACTCTATCTCCAGTATAAAGGACAACTCTCTATCCTCCTGCGTTTGGACGGGAGAGACCGGCAAAATTTCAAAAAATGGTCATTTTGACCTTCCAAAACAGACTTTTTTCTACACAAGGAGAACGAAGCGGCTCAGAGGCCCGCCCTTTTAACTGTAGCATCCACGCATCTCCCCAAGTAATCACCGCTAAAATCCGGAATATCCGCCGCACTTTTTTCCAGCCTTAATTTTTGGGTACCTAAAATATTTGGGTCTCTAATTCCGGAAATAATGGCCATACAGAGGAACGGGGTGCGGCCCTGTATTCCCCCTTGACTTACTTCTTACACGATAGCATCAAAATGGCAATCGCGAACACTTTCTGATTTTCGAGAAAAAAAGGGGAAGGGTTTAAACCACCCTTCCGCCGACATTCTGGCCGCAATAACTCCGCAGTACGCGTGGTGACAACAAAGCCGATGAGTGCGTTGAATACAGCTCGTCGAACTCTATCTCCAGTATAAAGGACAACTCTCTATCCTCCTGCGTTTGGACGGGAGAGGCCGGCAAAATTTAAAAAAATGGTCATTTTGACCTTCCAAAACAGACTTTTTTCTACACAAGGAGAACGAAGCGGCTCAGAGGCCCGCCCTTTTAACTGTAGCATCCACGCATCTCCCCAAGTAATCACCGCTAAAATCCGGAAAATTCGCCGCACTTTTTTCCAGCCTTAATTTTTGGGTACCTAAAATATTTGAGTCTCTAATTCCGGAAATAATGGCCATACCGAGGAACGGGGTGCGGCCCTGTATTCCCCTTTGACATACTTCTTACACGATAGCATCAAAATGGGAATCGCGAACACTTTCTGATTTTCGAGAAAAAAAGGGGAAGGGTTTAAACCACCCTTCCGCCGACATTCTTGCCGCAATAACTCCGCAGTACGCGTGGTGACAACAAAGCCGATGAGTGCGTTGAATACAGCTCGTCGAACTCTATCTCCAGTATAAAGGACAACTCTCTATCCTCCTGCGTTTGGACGGGAGAGGCCGGCAAAATTTCAAAAAATGGTCATTTTGACCTTCCAAAACAGACTTTTTTCTACACAAGGAGAACGAAGCGGCTCAGAGGCCCGCCCTTTTAACTGTAGCATCCACGCATCTCCCCAAGTAATCACCGCTAAAATCCGGAATATCCGCCGCACTTTTTTCCAGCCTTAATTTTTGGGTACCTAAAATATTTGGGTCTCTAATTCCGGAAATAATGGCCATACCGAGGAACGGGGTGCGGCCCTGTATTCCCCCTTGACTTACTTCTTACACGATAGCATCAAAATGGCAATCGCGAACACTTTCTGATTTTCGAGAAAAAAAGGGGAAGGGTTTAAACCACCCTTCCGCCGACATTCTTGCCGCAATAACTCCGCAGTACGCGTGGTGACAACAAAGCCGATGAGTGCGTTGAATACAGCTCGTCGAACTCTATCTCCAGTATAAAGGACAGCTCTCCATCCTCCTGCGTTTGGACGGGAGAGGCCGGCAAAATTTCAAAAAATGGTCATTTTGACCTTCCAAAACAGACTTTTTTCTACACAAGGAGAACGAAGCGGCTCAGAGGCCCGCCCTTTTAACTGTAGCATCCACGCATCTCCCCAAGTAATCACCGCTAAAATCCGGAATATCCGCCGCACTTTTTTCCAGCCTTAATTTTTGGGTACCTAAAATATTTGGGTCTCTAATTCCGGAAATAATGGCCATACCGAGGAACGGGGTGCGGCCATGTATTCCCCCTTGACTTACTTCTTACACGATAGCATCAAAATGGCAATCGCGAACACTTTCTGATTTTCGAGAAAAAAAGGGGAAGGGTTTAAACCACCCTTCCGCCGACATACTTGCCGCAATAACTCCGCAGTACGCGTGGTGACAACAAAGCCGATGAGTGCGTTGAATACAGCTCGTCGAACTCTATCTCCAGTATAAAGGACAACTCTCTATCCTCCTGCGTTTGGACGGGAGAGGCCGGCAAAATTTCAAAAAATGGTCATTTTGACCTTCCAAAACAGACTTTTTTCTACACAAGGAGAACGAAGCGGCTCAGAGGCCCGCCCTTTTAACTGTAGCATCCACGCATCTCCCCTAGTAATCACCGCTAAAATCCGGAATATCCGCCGCACTTTTTTCCAGCCTTAATTTTTGGGTACCTAAAATATTTGAGTCTCTAATTCCGGAAATAATGGCCATACCGAGGAACGGAGTGCGGCCCTGTATTCCCCCTTGACTTACTTCTTACACGATAGCATCAAAATGGCAATCGCGAACACTTTCTGATTTTCGAGAAAAAAAGGGGAAGGGTTTAAACCACCCTTCCGCCGACATTCTTGCCGCAATAACTCCGCAGTACGCGTGGTGACAACAAAGCCGATGAGTGCGTTGAATACAGCTCGTCGAACTCTATCTCCAGTATAAAGGACAACTCTCTATCCTCCTGCGTTTGGACGGGAGAGGCCGGCAAAATTTCAAAAAATGGTCATTTTGACCTTCCAAAACAGACTTTTTTCTACACAAGGAGAACGAAGCGGCTCAGAGGCCCGCCCTTTTAACTGTAGCATCCCCGCATCTCCCCAAGAAATCACCGCTAAAATCCGGAATATCCGCCGCACTTTTTTCCAGCCTTAATTTTTGGGTACCTAAAATATTTGGGTCTCTAATTCCGGAAATAATGGCCATACAGAGGAACGGGTTGCGGCCCTGTATTCCCCCTTGACTTACTTCTTACACGATAGCATCAAAATGGCAATCGCGAACACTTTCTGATTTTCGAGAAAAAAAGGGGAAAGGTTTTAACCACCCTTCCGCCGACATTCTTGCCGCAATAACTCCGCAGTACGCGTGGTGTCAACAAAGCCGATGAGTGCGTTGAATACAGCTCGTCGAACTCTATCTCCAGTATAAAGGACAGCTCTCTATCCTCCTGCGTTTGGACGGGAGAGGCAGGCAAAATTTCAAAAAATGGTCATTTTGACCTTCCAAAACAGACTTTTTTCTACACAAGGAGAACGAAGCGGCTCAGAGGCCCGCCCTTTTAACTGTAGCATCCACGCATCTCCCCAAGTAATCACCGCTAAAATCCGGAATATCCGCCGCACTTTTTTCCAGCCTTAATTTTTGGGTACCTAAAATATTTGGGTCTCTAATTCCGGAAATAATGGCCATACCGAGGAACGGGGTGCGGCCCTGTATTCCCCCTTGACTTACTTCTTACACGATAGCATCAAAATGGCAATCGCGAACACTTTCTGATTTTCGAGAAAAACTTCCGCCGACATTCTTGCCGCAATAACTCCGCAGTACGCGTGGTGACAACAAAGCCGATGAGTGCGTTGAATACAGCTCGTCGAACTCTATCTCCAGTATAAAGGACAACTCTCTATCCTCCTGCGTTTGGACGGGAGAGACCGGCAAAATTTCAAAAAATGGTCATTTTGACCTTCCAAAACAGACTTTTTTCTACACAAGGAGAACGAAGCGGCTCAGAGGCCCGCCCTTTTAACTGTAGCATCCACGCATCTCCCCAAGTAATCACCGCTAAAATCCGGAATATCCGCCGCACTTTTTTCCAGCCTTAATTTTTGGGTACCTAAAATATTTGGGTCTCTAATTCCGGAAATAATGGCCATACAGAGGAACGGGGTGCGGCCCTGTATTCCCCCTTGACTTACTTCTTACACGATAGCATCAAAATGGCAATCGCGAACACTTTCTGATTTTCGAGAAAAAAAGGGGAAGGGTTTAAACCACCCTTCCGCCGACATTCTGGCCGCAATAACTCCGCAGTACGCGTGGTGACAACAAAGCCGATGAGTGCGTTGAATACAGCTCGTCGAACTCTATCTCCAGTATAAAGGACAACTCTCTATCCTCCTGCGTTTGGACGGGAGAGGCCGGCAAAATTTAAAAAAATGGTCATTTTGACCTTCCAAAACAGACTTTTTTCTACACAAGGAGAACGAAGCGGCTCAGAGGCCCGCCCTTTTAACTGTAGCATCCACGCATCTCCCCAAGTAATCACCGCTAAAATCCGGAAAATTCGCCGCACTTTTTTCCAGCCTTAATTTTTGGGTACCTAAAATATTTGAGTCTCTAATTCCGGAAATAATGGCCATACCGAGGAACGGGGTGCGGCCCTGTATTCCCCTTTGACATACTTCTTACACGATAGCATCAAAATGGGAATCGCGAACACTTTCTGATTTTCGAGAAAAAAAGGGGAAGGGTTTAAACCACCCTTCCGCCGACATTCTTGCCGCAATAACTCCGCAGTACGCGTGGTGACAACAAAGCCGATGAGTGCGTTGAATACAGCTCGTCGAACTCTATCTCCAGTATAAAGGACAACTCTCTATCCTCCTGCGTTTGGACGGGAGAGGCCGGCAAAATTTCAAAAAATGGTCATTTTGACCTTCCAAAACAGACTTTTTTCTACACAAGGAGAACGAAGCGGCTCAGAGGCCCGCCCTTTTAACTGTAGCATCCACGCATCTCCCCAAGTAATCACCGCTAAAATCCGGAATATCCGCCGCACTTTTTTCCAGCCTTAATTTTTGGGTACCTAAAATATTTGGGTCTCTAATTCCGGAAATAATGGCCATACCGAGGAACGGGGTGCGGCCCTGTATTCCCCCTTGACTTACTTCTTACACGATAGCATCAAAATGGCAATCGCGAACACTTTCTGATTTTCGAGAAAAAAAGGGGAAGGGTTTAAACCACCCTTCCGCCGACATTCTTGCCGCAATAACTCCGCAGTACGCGTGGTGACAACAAAGCCGATGAGTGCGTTGAATACAGCTCGTCGAACTCTATCTCCAGTATAAAGGACAGCTCTCCATCCTCCTGCGTTTGGACGGGAGAGGCCGGCAAAATTTCAAAAAATGGTCATTTTGACCTTCCAAAACAGACTTTTTTCTACACAAGGAGAACGAAGCGGCTCAGAGGCCCGCCCTTTTAACTGTAGCATCCACGCATCTCCCCAAGTAATCACCGCTAAAATCCGGAATATCCGCCGCACTTTTTTCCAGCCTTAATTTTTGGGTACCTAAAATATTTGGGTCTCTAATTCCGGAAATAATGGCCATACCGAGGAACGGGGTGCGGCCATGTATTCCCCCTTGACTTACTTCTTACACGATAGCATCAAAATGGCAATCGCGAACACTTTCTGATTTTCGAGAAAAAAAGGGGAAGGGTTTAAACCACCCTTCCGCCGACATACTTGCCGCAATAACTCCGCAGTACGCGTGGTGACAACAAAGCCGATGAGTGCGTTGAATACAGCTCGTCGAACTCTATCTCCAGTATAAAGGACAACTCTCTATCCTCCTGCGTTTGGACGGGAGAGGCCGGCAAAATTTCAAAAAATGGTCATTTTGACCTTCCAAAACAGACTTTTTTCTACACAAGGAGAACGAAGCGGCTCAGAGGCCCGCCCTTTTAACTGTAGCATCCACGCATCTCCCCTAGTAATCACCGCTAAAATCCGGAATATCCGCCGCACTTTTTTCCAGCCTTAATTTTTGGGTACCTAAAATATTTGAGTCTCTAATTCCGGAAATAATGGCCATACCGAGGAACGGAGTGCGGCCCTGTATTCCCCCTTGACTTACTTCTTACACGATAGCATCAAAATGGCAATCGCGAACACTTTCTGATTTTCGAGAAAAAAAGGGGAAGGGTTTAAACCACCCTTCCGCCGACATTCTTGCCGCAATAACTCCGCAGTACGCGTGGTGACAACAAAGCCGATGAGTGCGTTGAATACAGCTCGTCGAACTCTATCTCCAGTATAAAGGACAACTCTCTATCCTCCTGCGTTTGGACGGGAGAGGCCGGCAAAATTTCAAAAAATGGTCATTTTGACCTTCCAAAACAGACTTTTTTCTACACAAGGAGAACGAAGCGGCTCAGAGGCCCGCCCTTTTAACTGTAGCATCCCCGCATCTCCCCAAGAAATCACCGCTAAAATCCGGAATATCCGCCGCACTTTTTTCCAGCCTTAATTTTTGGGTACCTAAAATATTTGGGTCTCTAATTCCGGAAATAATGGCCATACAGAGGAACGGGTTGCGGCCCTGTATTCCCCCTTGACTTACTTCTTACACGATAGCATCAAAATGGCAATCGCGAACACTTTCTGATTTTCGAGAAAAAAAGGGGAAAGGTTTTAACCACCCTTCCGCCGACATTCTTGCCGCAATAACTCCGCAGTACGAGTGGTGACAACAAAGCCGATGAGTGCGTTGAATACAGCTCGTCGAACTCTATCTCCAGTATAAAGGACAACTCTCTATCCTCCTGCGTTTGGACGGGAGAGGCCGGCAAAATTTCAAAAAATGGTCATTTTGACCTTCCAAAACAGACTTTTTTCTACACAAGGAGAACGAAGCGGCTCAGAGGCTCGCCCTTTTAAGTGTAGCATCCCCGCATCTCCCCAAGTAATCACCGCTAAAATCCGGAAAATTCGCCGCACGTTTTTCCAGCCTTAATTTTTGGGTACCTAAAATATTTGAGTCTCTAATTCCGGAAATAATGGCCATACCGAGGAACGGGGTGCGGCCCTGTATTCAACCTTGACTTACTTCTTACACGATAGCATCAAAATGGCAATCGCGAACACTTTCTGATTTTCGAGAAAAAAAGGGGAAGGGTTTTAAACCACACTTCCGCCGACATTCTTGCCGCAATAACTCCGCAGTACGCGTGGTGACAACAAAGCCGATGAGTGCGTTGAATACAGCTCGTCGAACTCTATCTCCAGTATAAAGGACAACTCTCTATCCTCCTGCGTTTGGACGGGAGAGGCCGGCAAAATTTCAAAAAATGGTCATTTTGACCTTCCAAAACAGACTTTTTTCTACACAAGGAGAACGAAGCGGCTCAGAGGCCCGCCCTTTTAACTGTAGCATCCACGCATCTCCCCAAGTAATCACCGCTAAAATCCGGAATATCCGCCGCACTTTTTTCCAGCCTTAATTTTTGGGTACCTAAAATATTTGGGTCTCTAATTCCGGAAATAATGGCCATACCGAGGAACAGGGTGCGGCCCTGTATTCCCCCTTGACTTACTTCTTACACGATAGCATCAAAATGGCAATCGCGAACACTTTCTGATTTTCGAGAAAAAAAGGTGAAGGGTTTAAACCACCCTTCCGCCGACATTCTTGCTGCAATAACTCCGCAGTACGCGTGGTGACAACAAAGCCGATGAGTGCGTTGAATACAGCTCGTCGAACTCTATCTCCAGTATAAAGGACAACTCTCTATCCTCCTGCGTTTGGACGGGAGAGGCCGGCAAAATTTCAAAAAATGGTCATTTTGACCTTCCAAAACAGACTTTTTTCTACACAAGGAGAACGAAGCGGCTCAGAGGCCCGCCCTCTTAACTGTAGCATCCACGCATCTCCCCAAGTAATCACCGCTAAAATCCGGAATATCCGTCGCACTTTTTTCCAGCCTTAATTTTTGGGTACCTAAAATATTTGGGTCTCTAATTCCGGAAATAATGGCCATACCGAGGAACGGGGTGCGGCCCTGTATTCCCCCTTGACTTACTTCTTACACGATAGCATCAAAATGGCAATCGCGAACACTTTCTGATTTTCGTGAAAAAAAGGGGAAGGGTTTAAACCACCCTTCCGCCGACATTCTGGCCGCAATAACTCCGCAGTACGCGTGGTGACAACAAAGCCGATGAGTGCGTTGAATACAGCTCGTCGAACTCTATCTCCAGTATAAAGGACAACTCTCTATCCTCCTGCGTTTGGACGGGAGAGGCCGGCAAAATTTCAAAAAATGGTCATTTTGACCTTCCAAAACAGACTTTTTTCTACACAAGGAGAACGAAGCGGCTCAGAGGCTCGCCCTTTTAACTGTAGCATCCACGCATCTCCCCAAGTAATCACCGCTAAAATCCGGAATATCCGCCGCACTTTTTTCCAGCCTTAATTTTTGGGTACCTAAAATATTTGGGTCTCTAATTCCGGAAATAATGGCCATACCGAGGAACGGGGTGCGGCCCTGTATTCCCCCTTGACTTACTTCTTACACGATAGCATCAAAATGGGAATCGCGAACACTTTCTGATTTTCGAGAAAAAAAGGGGAAGGGTTTAAACCACCCTTCCGCCGACATTCTTGCCGCAATAACTCCGCAGTACGCGTGGTGACAACAAAGCCGATGAGTGCGTTGAATACAGCTCGTCGAACTCTATCTCCAGTATAAAGGACAACTCTCTATCCTCCTGCGTTTGGACGGGAGAGGACGGCAAAATTTCAAAAAATGGTCATTTTGACCTTCCAAAACAGACTTTTTTCTACACAAGGAGAACGAAGCGGCTCAGAGGCCCGCCCTTTTAACTGTAGCATCCACGCATCTCCCCAAGTAATCACCGCTAAAATCCGGAATATCCGCCGCACTTTTTTCCAGCCTTAATTTTTGGGTACCTAAAATATTTGGGTCTCTAATTCCGGAAATAATGGCCATACCGAGGAACGGGGTGCGGCCCTGTATTCCCCCTTGACTTACTTCTTACACGATAGCATCAAAATGGCAATCGCGAACACTTTCTGATTTTCGAGAAAAAAAGGGGATGGGTATAACCACCCTTCCGCCGACATTCTTGCCGCAATAACTCCGCAGTACGCGTGGTGACAACAAAGCCGATGAGTGCGTTGAATACAGCTCGTCGAACTCTATCTCCAGTATAAAGGACAACTCTCTATCCTCCTGCGTTTGGACGGGAGAGGCCGGCAAAATTTCAAAAAATGGTCATTTTGACCTTCCAAAACAGACTTTTTTCTACACAAGGAGAACGAAGCGGCTCAGAGGCCCGCCCTTTTAACTGTAGCATCCACGCATCTCCCCAAGTAATCACCGCTAAAATCCGGAATATCCGCCGCACTTTTTTCCAGCCTTAATTTTTGGGTACCTAAAATATTTGGGTCTCTAATTCCGGAAATAATGGCCATACCGAGGAACGGGGTGCGGCCCTGTATTCCCCCTTGACTTACTTCTTACACGATAGCATCAAAATGGCAATCGCGAACACTTTCTGATTTTCGAGAAAAAAAGGGGAAGGGTTTAAACCACCCTTCCGCCGACATTCTTGCCGCAATAACTCCGCAGTACGCGTGGTGACAACAAAGCCGATCAGTGCGTTGAATACAGCTCGTCGAACTCTATCTCCAGTATAAAGGACAACTCTCTATCCTCCTGCGTTTGGACGGGAGAGCCCGGCAAAATTTCAAAAAATGGTCATTTTGACCTTCCAAAACAGACTTTTTTCTACACAAGGAGAACGAAGCGGCTCAGAGGCCCGCCCTTTTAACTGTAGCATCCACGCATCTCCCCAAGTAATCACCGCTAAAATCCCGAATATCCGCCGCACTTTTTTCCAGCCTTAATTTTTGGGTACCTAAAATATTTGGGTCTCTAATTCCGGAAATAATGGCCATACCGAGGAACGGGGTGCGGCCCTGTATTCCCCCTTGACTTACTTCTTACACGATAGCATCAAAATGGCAATCGCGAACACTTTCTGATTTTCGAGAAAAAAAGGGGAAGGGTTTAAACCACCCTTCCGCCGACATTCTTGCCGCAATAACTCCGCAGTACGCGTGGTGTCAACAAAGCCGATGAGTGCGTTGAATACAGCTCGTCGAACTCTATCTCCAGTATAAAGGACAGCTCTCTATCCTCCTGCGTTTGGACGGGAGAGGCAGGCAAAATTTCAAAAAATGGTCATTTTGACCTTCCAAAACAGACTTTTTTCTACACAAGGAGAACGAAGCGGCTCAGAGGCCCGCCCTTTTAACTGTAGCATCCACGCATCTCCCCAAGTAATCACCGCTAAAATCCGGAATATCCGCCGCACTTTTTTCCAGCCTTAATTTTTGGGTACCTAAAATATTTGGGTCTCTAATTCCGGAAATAATGGCCATACCGAGGAACGGGGTGCGGCCCTGTATTCCCCCTTGACTTACTTCTTACACGATAGCATCAAAATGGCAATCGCGAACACTTTCTGATTTTCGAGAAAAAAAGGGGAAAGGTTTTAACCACCCTTCCGCCGACATTCTTGCCGCAATAACTCCGCAGTACGAGTGGTGACAACAAAGCCGATGAGTGCGTTGAATACAGCTCGTCGAACTCTATCTCCAGTATAAAGGACAACTCTCTATCCTCCTGCGTTTGGACGGGAGAGGCCGGCAAAATTTCAAAAAATGGTCATTTTGACCTTCCAAAACAGACTTTTTTCTACACAAGGAGAACGAAGCGGCTCAGAGGCTCGCCCTTTTAAGTGTAGCATCCCCGCATCTCCCCAAGTAATCACCGCTAAAATCCGGAAAATTCGCCGCACGTTTTTCCAGCCTTAATTTTTGGGTACCTAAAATATTTGAGTCTCTAATTCCGGAAATAATGGCCATACCGAGGAACGGGGTGCGGCCCTGTATTCAACCTTGACTTACTTCTTACACGATAGCATCAAAATGGCAATCGCGAACACTTTCTGATTTTCGAGAAAAAAAGGGGAAGGGTTTTAAACCACACTTCCGCCGACATTCTTGCCGCAATAACTCCGCAGTACGCGTGGTGACAACAAAGCCGATGAGTGCGTTGAATACAGCTCGTCGAACTCTATCTCCAGTATAAAGGACAACTCTCTATCCTCCTGCGTTTGGACGGGAGAGGCCGGCAAAATTTCAAAAAATGGTCATTTTGACCTTCCAAAACAGACTTTTTTCTACACAAGGAGAACGAAGCGGCTCAGAGGCCCGCCCTTTTAACTGTAGCATCCACGCATCTCCCCAAGTAATCACCGCTAAAATCCGGAATATCCGCCGCACTTTTTTCCAGCCTTAATTTTTGGGTACCTAAAATATTTGGGTCTCTAATTCCGGAAATAATGGCCATACCGAGGAACAGGGTGCGGCCCTGTATTCCCCCTTGACTTACTTCTTACACGATAGCATCAAAATGGCAATCGCGAACACTTTCTGATTTTCGAGAAAAAAAGGTGAAGGGTTTAAACCACCCTTCCGCCGACATTCTTGCTGCAATAACTCCGCAGTACGCGTGGTGACAACAAAGCCGATGAGTGCGTTGAATACAGCTCGTCGAACTCTATCTCCAGTATAAAGGACAACTCTCTATCCTCCTGCGTTTGGACGGGAGAGGCCGGCAAAATTTCAAAAAATGGTCATTTTGACCTTCCAAAACAGACTTTTTTCTACACAAGGAGAACGAAGCGGCTCAGAGGCCCGCCCTCTTAACTGTAGCATCCACGCATCTCCCCAAGTAATCACCGCTAAAATCCGGAATATCCGTCGCACTTTTTTCCAGCCTTAATTTTTGGGTACCTAAAATATTTGGGTCTCTAATTCCGGAAATAATGGCCATACCGAGGAACGGGGTGCGGCCCTGTATTCCCCCTTGACTTACTTCTTACACGATAGCATCAAAATGGCAATCGCGAACACTTTCTGATTTTCGTGAAAAAAAGGGGAAGGGTTTAAACCACCCTTCCGCCGACATTCTGGCCGCAATAACTCCGCAGTACGCGTGGTGACAACAAAGCCGATGAGTGCGTTGAATACAGCTCGTCGAACTCTATCTCCAGTATAAAGGACAACTCTCTATCCTCCTGCGTTTGGACGGGAGAGGCCGGCAAAATTTCAAAAAATGGTCATTTTGACCTTCCAAAACAGACTTTTTTCTACACAAGGAGAACGAAGCGGCTCAGAGGCCCGCCCTTTTAACTGTAGCATCCACGCATCTCCCCAAGTAATCACCGCTAAAATCCGGAAAATTCGCCGCACTTTTTTCCAGCCTTAATTTTTGGGTACCTAAAATATTTGAGTCTCTAATTCCGGAAATAATGGCCATACCGAGGAACGGGGTGCGGCCCTGTATTCCCCTTTGACATACTTCTTACACGATAGCATCAAAATGGGAATCGCGAACACTTTCTGATTTTCGAGAAAAAAAGGGGAAGGGTTTAAACCACCCTTCCGCCGACATTCTTGCCGCAATAACTCCGCAGTACGCGTGGTGACAACAAAGCCGATGAGTGCGTTGAATACAGCTCGTCGAACTCTATCTCCAGTATAAAGGACAACTCTCTATCCTCCTGCGTTTGGACGGGAGAGGCCGGCAAAATTTCAAAAAATGGTCATTTTGACCTTCCAAAACAGACTTTTTTCTACACAAGGAGAACGAAGCGGCTCAGAGGCCCGCCCTTTTAACTGTAGCATCCACGCATCTCCCCAAGTAATCACCGCTAAAATCCGGAATATCCGCCGCACTTTTTTCCAGCCTTAATTTTTGGGTACCTAAAATATTTGGGTCTCTAATTCCGGAAATAATGGCCATACCGAGGAACGGGGTGCGGCCCTGTATTCCCCCTTGACTTACTTCTTACACGATAGCATCAAAATGGCAATCGCGAACACTTTCTGATTTTCGAGAAAAAAAGGGGAAGGGTTTAAACCACCCTTCCGCCGACATTCTTGCCGCAATAACTCCGCAGTACGCGTGGTGACAACAAAGCCGATGAGTGCGTTGAATACAGCTCGTCGAACTCTATCTCCAGTATAAAGGACAGCTCTCCATCCTCCTGCGTTTGGACGGGAGAGGCCGGCAAAATTTCAAAAAATGGTCATTTTGACCTTCCAAAACAGACTTTTTTCTACACAAGGAGAACGAAGCGGCTCAGAGGCCCGCCCTTTTAACTGTAGCATCCACGCATCTCCCCAAGTAATCACCGCTAAAATCCGGAATATCCGCCGCACTTTTTTCCAGCCTTAATTTTTGGGTACCTAAAATATTTGGGTCTCTAATTCCGGAAATAATGGCCATACCGAGGAACGGGGTGCGGCCATGTATTCCCCCTTGACTTACTTCTTACACGATAGCATCAAAATGGCAATCGCGAACACTTTCTGATTTTCGAGAAAAAAAGGGGAAGGGTTTAAACCACCCTTCCGCCGACATACTTGCCGCAATAACTCCGCAGTACGCGTGGTGACAACAAAGCCGATGAGTGCGTTGAATACAGCTCGTCGAACTCTATCTCCAGTATAAAGGACAACTCTCTATCCTCCTGCGTTTGGACGGGAGAGGCCGGCAAAATTTCAAAAAATGGTCATTTTGACCTTCCAAAACAGACTTTTTTCTACACAAGGAGAACGAAGCGGCTCAGAGGCTCGCCCTTTTAAGTGTAGCATCCCCGCATCTCCCCAAGTAATCACCGCTAAAATCCGGAAAATTCGCCGCACGTTTTTCCAGCCTTAATTTTTGGGTACCTAAAATATTTGAGTCTCTAATTCCGGAAATAATGGCCATACCGAGGAACGGGGTGCGGCCCTGTATTCAACCTTGACTTACTTCTTACACGATAGCATCAAAATGGCAATCGCGAACACTTTCTGATTTTCGAGAAAAAAAGGGGAAGGGTTTTAAACCACACTTCCGCCGACATTCTTGCCGCAATAACTCCGCAGTACGCGTGGTGACAACAAAGCCGATGAGTGCGTTGAATACAGCTCGTCGAACTCTATCTCCAGTATAAAGGACAACTCTCTATCCTCCTGCGTTTGGACGGGAGAGGCCGGCAAAATTTCAAAAAATGGTCATTTTGACCTTCCAAAACAGACTTTTTTCTACACAAGGAGAACGAAGCGGCTCAGAGGCCCGCCCTTTTAACTGTAGCATCCACGCATCTCCCCAAGTAATCACCGCTAAAATCCGGAATATCCGCCGCACTTTTTTCCAGCCTTAATTTTTGGGTACCTAAAATATTTGGGTCTCTAATTCCGGAAATAATGGCCATACCGAGGAACAGGGTGCGGCCCTGTATTCCCCCTTGACTTACTTCTTACACGATAGCATCAAAATGGCAATCGCGAACACTTTCTGATTTTCGAGAAAAAAAGGTGAAGGGTTTAAACCACCCTTCCGCCGACATTCTTGCTGCAATAACTCCGCAGTACGCGTGGTGACAACAAAGCCGATGAGTGCGTTGAATACAGCTCGTCGAACTCTATCTCCAGTATAAAGGACAACTCTCTATCCTCCTGCGTTTGGACGGGAGAGGCCGGCAAAATTTCAAAAAATGGTCATTTTGACCTTCCAAAACAGACTTTTTTCTACACAAGGAGAACGAAGCGGCTCAGAGGCCCGCCCTCTTAACTGTAGCATCCACGCATCTCCCAAAGTAATCACCGCTAAAATCCGGAATATCCGTCGCACTTTTTTCCAGCCTTAATTTTTGGGTACCTAAAATATTTGGGTCTCTAATTCCGGAAATAATGGCCATACCGAGGAACGGGGTGCGGCCCTGTATTCCCCCTTGACTTACTTCTTACACGATAGCATCAAAATGGCAATCGCGAACACTTTCTGATTTTCGTGAAAAAAAGGGGAAGGGTTTAAACCACCCTTCCGCCGACATTCTTGCCGCAATAACTCCGCAGTACGCGTGGTGACAACAAAGCCGATGAGTGCGTTGAATACAGCTCGTCGAACTCTATCTCCAGTATAAAGGACAACTCTCTATCCTCCTGCGTTTGGACGGGAGAGGCCGGCAAAATTTCAAAAAATGGTCATTTTGACCTTCCAAAACAGACTTTTTTCTACACAAGGAGAACGAAGCGGCTCAGAGGCCCGCCCTTTTAACTGTAGCATCCACGCATCTCCCCAAGTAATCACCGCTAAAATCCGGAATATCCGCCGCACTTTTTTCCAGCCTTAATTTTTTGGGAACCTAAAATATTTGGGTCTCTAATTCCGGAAATAATGGCCATACCGAGGAACGGGGTGCGGCCCTGTATTCCCCATTGACTTACTTCTTACACGATAGCATCAAAATGGCAATCGCGAACACTTTCTGATTTTCGAGAAAAAAAAGGGGAAGGGTTTAAACCACCCTTCCGCCGACATTCTTGCCGCAATAACTCCGCAGTACGCGTGGTGACAACAAAGCCGATGAGTGCGTTGAATACAGCTCGTCGAACTCTATCTCCAGTATAAAGGACAACTCTCTATCCTCCTGCGTTTGGACGGGAGAGGCCGGCAAAATTTCAAAAAATGGTCATTTTGACCTTCCAAGCAGACTTTTTTCTACACAAGGAGAACGAAGCGGCTCAGATGCCCGCCCTTTTAACTGTAGCATCCACGCATCTCCCCAAGTAATCACCGCTAAAATCCGGAATATCCGTCGCACTTTTTTCCAGCCTTAATTTTTGGGTACCTAAAATATTTGGGTCTCTAATTCCGGAAATAATGGCCATACCGAGGAACGGGGTGCGGCCCTGTATTCCCCCTTGACTTACTTCTTACACGATAGCATCAAAATGGCAATCGCGAACACTTTCTGATTTTCGAGAAAAAAAGGGGAAGGGTTTAAACCACCCTTCCGCCGACATTCTTGCCGCAATAACTCCGCAGTACGCGTGGTGACAACAAAGCCGATGAGTGCGTTGAATACAGCTCGTCGAACTCTATCTCCAGTATAAAGGACAACTCTCTATCCTCCTGCGTTTGGACGGGAGAGGCCGGCAAAATTTCAAAAAATGGTCATTTTGACCTTCCAAAACAGACCTTTTTCTACACAAGGAGAACGAAGCGGCTCAGAGGCCCGCCCTTTTAAATGTAGCTTCCACGCATCTCCCCTAGTAATCACCGCTAAAATCCGGAATATCCGCCGCACTTTTTTCCAGCCTTAATTTTTGGGTACCTAAAATATTTGGGTCTCTAATTCCGGAAATAATGGCCATACCGAGGAACGGGGTGCGGGCCTGTATTCCCCCTTGATTTACTTCTTACACGATAGCATCAAAATGGCAATCGCGAACACTTTCTGATTTTCGAGAAAAAAAGGGGAAGGGTTTAAACCACCCTTCCGCCGACATTCTTGCCGCAATAACTCCGCAGTACGCGTGGTGACAACAAAGCCGATGAGTGCGTTGAATACAGCTCGTCGCACTATCTCCAGTATAAAGGACAACTCTCTATCCTCCTGCGTTTGGACGGGAGAGGCCGGCAAAATTTCAAAAAATGGTCATTTTGACCTTCCAAAACAGACTTTTTTCTACACAAGGAGAACGAAGCGGCTCAGAGGCCCGCCCTTTTAACTGTAGCATCCACGCATCTCCCCAAGTAATCACCGCTAAAGTCCGGAATATCCGCCGCACTTTTTTCCAGCCTTAATTTTTGGGTACCTAAAATATTTGGGTCTCTAATTCCGGAAATAATGGCCATACCGAGGAACGGGGTGCGCCCTGTATTCCCCCTTGACTTACTTCTTACACGATAGCATCAAAATGGCAATCGCGAACACTTTCTGATTTTCGAGACATTTTCCGCCGACATTCTTGCCGCAATAACTCCGCAGTACGCGTGGTGACAACAAAGCCGATGAGTGCGTTGAATACAGCTCGTCGAACTCTATTTCCAGTATAAAGGACAACTCTCTATCCTCCTGCGTTTGGACGGGAGAGGCCGGCAAAATTTCAAAAAATGGTCATTTTGACCTTCCAAAACAGACTTTTTTCTACACAAGGAGAACGAAGCGGCTCAGAGGCCCGCCCTTTTAACTGTAGCATCCACGCATCTCCCCTAGTAATCACCGCTAAAATCCGGAATATCCGCCGCACTTTTTTCCAGCCTTAATTTTTGGGTACCTAAAATATTTGGGTCTCTAATTCCGGAAATAATGGCCATACCGAGGAACGGGGTGCGGCCCTGTATTCCCCATTGACTTACTTCTTACACGATAGCATCAAAATGGCAATCGCGAACACTTTCTGATTTTCGAGAAAAAAAGGGGAAGGGTTTAAACCACCCTTCCGCCGACATTCTTGCCGCAATAACTCCGCAGTACGCGTGGTTACAACAAAGCCGATGAGTGCGTTGAATACAGCTCGTCGAACTCTATCTCCAGTATAAAGGACAACTCTCTATCCTCCTGCGTTTGGACGGCAGAGGCCGGCAAAATTTCAAAAAATGGTCATTTTGACCTTCCAAAACAGACTTTTTTCTACACAAGGAGAACGAAGCGGCTCAGAGGCCCGCCCTTTTAACTGTAGCATCCACGCATCTCCCCAAGTAATCACCGCTAAAATCCGGAATATCCGCCGCACTTTTTTCCAGCCTTAATTTTTGGGTACCTAAAATATTTGGGTCTCTAATTCCGGAAATAATGGCCATACCGAGGAACGGGGTGCGGCCCTGTATTCCCCCTTGACTTACTTCTTACACGATAGCATCAAAATGGCAATCGCGAACACTTTCTGATTTTCGAGAAAAAAAGGGGAAGGGTTTAAACCACCCTTCCGCCGACATTCTTGCCGCAATAACTCCGCAGTACGCGTGGTGACAACAAAGCCGATGAGTGCGTTGAATACAGCTCGTCGAACTCTATCTCCAGTATAAAGGACAGCTCTCCATCCTCCTGCGTTTGGACGGGAGAGGCCGGCAAAATTTCAAAAAATGGTCATTTTGACCTTCCAAAACAGACTTTTTTCTACACAAGGAGAACGAAGCGGCTCAGAGGCCCGCCCTTTTAACTGTAGCATCCACGCATCTCCCCAAGTAATCACCGCTAAAATCCGGAATATCCGCCGCACTTTTTTCCAGCCTTAATTTTTGGGTACCTAAAATATTTGGGTCTCTAATTCCGGAACCAATGGCCATACCGAGGAACGGGGTGCGGCCATGTATTCCCCCTTGACTTACTTCTTACACGATAGCATCAAAATGGCAATCGCGAACACTTTCTGATTTTCGAGAAAAAAAGGGGAAGGGTTGAAACCACCCTTCCGCCGACATACTTGCCGCAATAACTCCGCAGTACGCGTGGTGACAACAAAGCCGATGAGTGCGTTGAATACAGCTCGTCGAACTCTATCTCCAGTATAAAGGACAACTCTCTATCCTCCTGCGTTTGGACGGGAGAGGCCGGCAAAATTTCAAAAAATGGTCATTTTGACCTTCCAAAACAGACTTTTTTCTACACAAGGAGAACGAAGCGGCTCAGAGGCCCGCCCTTTTAACTGTAGCATCCACGCATCTCCCCTAGTAATCACCGCTAAAATCCGGAATATCCGCCGCACTTTTTTCCAGCCTTAATTTTTGGGTACCTAAAATATTTGAGTCTCTAATTCCGGAAATAATGGCCATACCGAGGAACGGAGTGCGGCCCTGTATTCCCCCTTGACTTACTTCTTACACGATAGCATCAAAATGGCAATCGCGAACACTTTCTGATTTTCGAGAAAAAAAGGGGAAGGGTTTAAACCACCCTTCCGCCGACATTCTTGCCGCAATAACTCCGCAGTACGCGTGGTGACAACAAAGCCGATGAGTGCGTTGAATACAGCTCGTCGAACTCTATCTCCAGTATAAAGGACAACTCTCTATCCTCCTGCGTTTGGACGGGAGAGGCCGGCAAAATTTCAAAAAATGGTCATTTTGACCTTCCAAAACAGACTTTTTTCTACACAAGGAGAACGAAGCGGCTCAGAGGCCCGCCCTTTTAACTGTAGCATCCCCGCATCTCCCCAAGAAATCACCGCTAAAATCCGGAATATCCGCCGCACTTTTTTCCAGCCTTAATTTTTGGGTACCTAAAATATTTGGGTCTCTAATTCCGGAAATAATGGCCATACAGAGGAACGGGTTGCGGCCCTGTATTCCCCCTTGACTTACTTCTTACACGATAGCATCAAAATGGCAATCGCGAACACTTTCTGATTTTCGAGAAAAAAAGGGGAAAGGTTTTAACCACCCTTCCGCCGACATTCTTGCCGCAATAACTCCGCAGTACGAGTGGTGACAACAAAGCCGATGAGTGCGTTGAATACAGCTCGTCGAACTCTATCTCCAGTATAAAGGACAACTCTCTATCCTCCTGCGTTTGGACGGGAGAGGCCGGCAAAATTTCAAAAAATGGTCATTTTGACCTTCCAAAACAGACTTTTTTCTACACAAGGAGAACGAAGCGGCTCAGAGGCTCGCCCTTTTAAGTGTAGCATCCCCGCATCTCCCCAAGTAATCACCGCTAAAATCCGGAAAATTCGCCGCACGTTTTTCCAGCCTTAATTTTTGGGTACCTAAAATATTTGAGTCTCTAATTCCGGAAATAATGGCCATACCGAGGAACGGGGTGCGGCCCTGTATTCAACCTTGACTTACTTCTTACACGATAGCATCAAAATGGCAATCGCGAACACTTTCTGATTTTCGAGAAAAAAAGGGGAAGGGTTTTAAACCACACTTCCGCCGACATTCTTGCCGCAATAACTCCGCAGTACGCGTGGTGACAACAAAGCCGATGAGTGCGTTGAATACAGCTCGTCGAACTCTATCTCCAGTATAAAGGACAACTCTCTATCCTCCTGCGTTTGGACGGGAGAGGCCGGCAAAATTTCAAAAAATGGTCATTTTGACCTTCCAAAACAGACTTTTTTCTACACAAGGAGAACGAAGCGGCTCAGAGGCCCGCCCTTTTAACTGTAGCATCCACGCATCTCCCCAAGTAATCACCGCTAAAATCCGGAATATCCGCCGCACTTTTTTCCAGCCTTAATTTTTGGGTACCTAAAATATTTGGGTCTCTAATTCCGGAAATAATGGCCATACCGAGGAACAGGGTGCGGCCCTGTATTCCCCCTTGACTTACTTCTTACACGATAGCATCAAAATGGCAATCGCGAACACTTTCTGATTTTCGAGAAAAAAAGGTGAAGGGTTTAAACCACCCTTCCGCCGACATTCTTGCTGCAATAACTCCGCAGTACGCGTGGTGACAACAAAGCCGATGAGTGCGTTGAATACAGCTCGTCGAACTCTATCTCCAGTATAAAGGACAACTCTCTATCCTCCTGCGTTTGGACGGGAGAGGCCGGCAAAATTTCAAAAAATGGTCATTTTGACCTTCCAAAACAGACTTTTTTCTACACAAGGAGAACGAAGCGGCTCAGAGGCCCGCCCTCTTAACTGTAGCATCCACGCATCTCCCCAAGTAATCACCGCTAAAATCCGGAATATCCGTCGCACTTTTTTCCAGCCTTAATTTTTGGGTACCTAAAATATTTGGGTCTCTAATTCCGGAAATAATGGCCATACCGAGGAACGGGGTGCGGCCCTGTATTCCCCCTTGACTTACTTCTTACACGATAGCATCAAAATGGCAATCGCGAACACTTTCTGATTTTCGTGAAAAAAAGGGGAAGGGTTTAAACCACCCTTCCGCCGACATTCTGGCCGCAATAACTCCGCAGTACGCGTGGTGACAACAAAGCCGATGAGTGCGTTGAATACAGCTCGTCGAACTCTATCTCCAGTATAAAGGACAACTCTCTATCCTCCTGCGTTTGGACGGGAGAGGCCGGCAAAATTTCAAAAAATGGTCATTTTGACCTTCCAAAACAGACTTTTTTCTACACAAGGAGAACGAAGCGGCTCAGAGGCCCGCCCTTTTAACTGTAGCATCCACGCATCTCCCCAAGTAATCACCGCTAAAATCCGGAAAATTCGCCGCACTTTTTTCCAGCCTTAATTTTTGGGTACCTAAAATATTTGAGTCTCTAATTCCGGAAATAATGGCCATACCGAGGAACGGGGTGCGGCCCTGTATTCCCCTTTGACATACTTCTTACACGATAGCATCAAAATGGGAATCGCGAACACTTTCTGATTTTCGAGAAAAAAAGGGGAAGGGTTTAAACCACCCTTCCGCCGACATTCTTGCCGCAATAACTCCGCAGTACGCGTGGTGACAACAAAGCCGATGAGTGCGTTGAATACAGCTCGTCGAACTCTATCTCCAGTATAAAGGACAACTCTCTATCCTCCTGCGTTTGGACGGGAGAGGCCGGCAAAATTTCAAAAAATGGTCATTTTGACCTTCCAAAACAGACTTTTTTCTACACAAGGAGAACGAAGCGGCTCAGAGGCCCGCCCTTTTAACTGTAGCATCCACGCATCTCCCCAAGTAATCACCGCTAAAATCCGGAATATCCGCCGCACTTTTTTCCAGCCTTAATTTTTGGGTACCTAACATATTTGGGTCTCTAATTCCGGAAATAATGGCCATACCGAGGAACGGGGTGCGGCCCTGTATTCCCCCTTGACTTACTTCTTACACGATAGCATCAAAATGGCAATCGCGAACACTTTCTGATTTTCGAGAAAAAAAGGGGAAGGGTTTAAACCACCCTTCCGCCGACATTCTTGCCGCAATAACTCCGCAGTACGCGTGGTGACAACAAAGCCGATGAGTGCGTTGAATACAGCTCGTCGAACTCTATCTCCAGTATAAAGGACAGCTCTCCATCCTCCTGCGTTTGGACGGGAGAGGCCGGCAAAATTTCAAAAAATGGTCATTTTGACCTTCCAAAACAGACTTTTTTCTACACAAGGAGAACGAAGCGGCTCAGAGGCCCGCCCTTTTAACTGTAGCATCCACGCATCTCCCCAAGTAATCACCGCTAAAATCCGGAATATCCGCCGCACTTTTTTCCAGCCTTAATTTTTGGGTACCTAAAATATTTGGGTCTCTAATTCCGGAAATAATGGCCATACCGAGGAACGGGGTGCGGCCATGTATTCCCCCTTGACTTACTTCTTACACGATAGCATCAAAATGGCAATCGCGAACACTTTCTGATTTTCGAGAAAAAAAGGGGAAGGGTTTAAACCACCCTTCCGCCGACATACTTGCCGCAATAACTCCGCAGTACGCGTGGTGACAACAAAGCCGATGAGTGCGTTGAATACAGCTCGTCGAACTCTATCTCCAGTATAAAGGACAACTCTCTATCCTCCTGCGTTTGGACGGGAGAGGCCGGCAAAATTTCAAAAAATGGTCATTTTGACCTTCCAAAACAGACTTTTTTCTACACAAGGAGAACGAAGCGGCTCAGAGGCCCGCCCTTTTAACTGTAGCATCCACGCATCTCCCCTAGTAATCACCGCTAAAATCCGGAATATCCGCCGCACTTTTTTCCAGCCTTAATTTTTGGGTACCTAAAATATTTGAGTCTCTAATTCCGGAAATAATGGCCATACCGAGGAACGGAGTGCGGCCCTGTATTCCCCCTTGACTTACTTCTTACACGATAGCATCAAAATGGCAATCGCGAACACTTTCTGATTTTCGAGAAAAAAAGGGGAAGGGTTTAAACCACCCTTCCGCCGACATTCTTGCCGCAATAACTCCGCAGTACGCGTGGTGACAACAAAGCCGATGAGTGCGTTGAATACAGCTCGTCGAACTCTATCTCCAGTATAAAGGACAACTCTCTATCCTCCTGCGTTTGGACGGGAGAGGCCGGCAAAATTTCAAAAAATGGTCATTTTGACCTTCCAAAACAGACTTTTTTCTACACAAGGAGAACGAAGCGGCTCAGAGGCCCGCCCTTTTAACTGTAGCATCCCCGCATCTCCCCAAGAAATCACCGCTAAAATCCGGAATATCCGCCGCACTTTTTTCCAGCCTTAATTTTTGGGTACCTAAAATATTTGGGTCTCTAATTCCGGAAATAATGGCCATACAGAGGAACGGGTTGCGGCCCTGTATTCCCCCTTGACTTACTTCTTACACGATAGCATCAAAATGGCAATCGCGAACACTTTCTGATTTTCGAGAAAAAAAGGGGAAAGGTTTTAACCACCCTTCCGCCGACATTCTTGCCGCAATAACTCCGCAGTACGAGTGGTGACAACAAAGCCGATGAGTGCGTTGAATACAGCTCGTCGAACTCTATCTCCAGTATAAAGGACAACTCTCTATCCTCCTGCGTTTGGACGGGAGAGGCCGGCAAAATTTCAAAAAATGGTCATTTTGACCTTCCAAAACAGACTTTTTTCTACACAAGGAGAACGAAGCGGCTCAGAGGCTCGCCCTTTTAAGTGTAGCATCCCCGCATCTCCCCAAGTAATCACCGCTAAAATCCGGAAAATTCGCCGCACGTTTTTCCAGCCTTAATTTTTGGGTACCTAAAATATTTGAGTCTCTAATTCCGGAAATAATGGCCATACCGAGGAACGGGGTGCGGCCCTGTATTCAACCTTGACTTACTTCTTACACGATAGCATCAAAATGGCAATCGCGAACACTTTCTGATTTTCGAGAAAAAAAGGGGAAGGGTTTTAAACCACACTTCCGCCGACATTCTTGCCGCAATAACTCCGCAGTACGCGTGGTGACAACAAAGCCGATGAGTGCGTTGAATACAGCTCGTCGAACTCTATCTCCAGTATAAAGGACAACTCTCTATCCTCCTGCGTTTGGACGGGAGAGGCCGGCAAAATTTCAAAAAATGGTCATTTTGACCTTCCAAAACAGACTTTTTTCTACACAAGGAGAACGAAGCGGCTCAGAGGCCCGCCCTTTTAACTGTAGCATCCACGCATCTCCCCAAGTAATCACCGCTAAAATCCGGAATATCCGCCGCACTTTTTTCCAGCCTTAATTTTTGGGTACCTAAAATATTTGGGTCTCTAATTCCGGAAATAATGGCCATACCGAGGAACAGGGTGCGGCCCTGTATTCCCCCTTGACTTACTTCTTACACGATAGCATCAAAATGGCAATCGCGAACACTTTCTGATTTTCGAGAAAAAAAGGTGAAGGGTTTAAACCACCCTTCCGCCGACATTCTTGCTGCAATAACTCCGCAGTACGCGTGGTGACAACAAAGCCGATGAGTGCGTTGAATACAGCTCGTCGAACTCTATCTCCAGTATAAAGGACAACTCTCTATCCTCCTGCGTTTGGACGGGAGAGGCCGGCAAAATTTCAAAAAATGGTCATTTTGACCTTCCAAAACAGACTTTTTTCTACACAAGGAGAACGAAGCGGCTCAGAGGCCCGCCCTCTTAACTGTAGCATCCACGCATCTCCCCAAGTAATCACCGCTAAAATCCGGAATATCCGTCGCACTTTTTTCCAGCCTTAATTTTTGGGTACCTAAAATATTTGGGTCTCTAATTCCGGAAATAATGGCCATACCGAGGAACGGGGTGCGGCCCTGTATTCCCCCTTGACTTACTTCTTACACGATAGCATCAAAATGGCAATCGCGAACACTTTCTGATTTTCGTGAAAAAAAGGGGAAGGGTTTAAACCACCCTTCCGCCGACATTCTTGCCGCAATAACTCCGCAGTACGCGTGGTGACAACAAAGCCGATGAGTGCGTTGAATACAGCTCGTCGAACTCTATCTCCAGTATAAAGGACAACTCTCTATCCTCCTGCGTTTGGACGGGAGAGGCCGGCAAAATTTCAAAAAATGGTCATTTTGACCTTCCAAAACAGACTTTTTTCTACACAAGGAGAACGAAGCGGCTCAGAGGCCCGCCCTTTTAACTGTAGCATCCACGCATCTCCCCAAGTAATCACCGCTAAAATCCGGAATATCCGCCGCACTTTTTTCCAGCCTTAATTTTTTGGGAACCTAAAATATTTGGGTCTCTAATTCCGGAAATAATGGCCATACCGAGGAACGGGGTGCGGCCCTGTATTCCCCATTGACTTACTTCTTACACGATAGCATCAAAATGGCAATCGCGAACACTTTCTGATTTTCGAGAAAAAAAAGGGGAAGGGTTTAAACCACCCTTCCGCCGACATTCTTGCCGCAATAACTCCGCAGTACGCGTGGTGACAACAAAGCCGATGAGTGCGTTGAATACAGCTCGTCGAACTCTATCTCCAGTATAAAGGACAACTCTCTATCCTCCTGCGTTTGGACGGGAGAGGCCGGCAAAATTTCAAAAAATGGTCATTTTGACCTTCCAAGCAGACTTTTTTCTACACAAGGAGAACGAAGCGGCTCAGATGCCCGCCCTTTTAACTGTAGCATCCACGCATCTCCCCAAGTAATCACCGCTAAAATCCGGAATATCCGTCGCACTTTTTTCCAGCCTTAATTTTTGGGTACCTAAAATATTTGGGTCTCTAATTCCGGAAATAATGGCCATACCGAGGAACGGGGTGCGGCCCTGTATTCCCCCTTGACTTACTTCTTACACGATAGCATCAAAATGGCAATCGCGAACACTTTCTGATTTTCGAGAAAAAAAGGGGAAGGGTTTAAACCACCCTTCCGCCGACATTCTTGCCGCAATAACTCCGCAGTACGCGTGGTGACAACAAAGCCGATGAGTGCGTTGAATACAGCTCGTCGAACTCTATCTCCAGTATAAAGGACAACTCTCTATCCTCCTGCGTTTGGACGGGAGAGGCCGGCAAAATTTCAAAAAATGGTCATTTTGACCTTCCAAAACAGACCTTTTTCTACACAAGGAGAACGAAGCGGCTCAGAGGCCCGCCCTTTTAAATGTAGCTTCCACGCATCTCCCCTAGTAATCACCGCTAAAATCCGGAATATCCGCCGCACTTTTTTCCAGCCTTAATTTTTGGGTACCTAAAATATTTGGGTCTCTAATTCCGGAAATAATGGCCATACCGAGGAACGGGGTGCGGGCCTGTATTCCCCCTTGATTTACTTCTTACACGATAGCATCAAAATGGCAATCGCGAACACTTTCTGATTTTCGAGAAAAAAAGGGGAAGGGTTTAAACCACCCTTCCGCCGACATTCTTGCCGCAATAACTCCGCAGTACGCGTGGTGACAACAAAGCCGATGAGTGCGTTGAATACAGCTCGTCGCACTATCTCCAGTATAAAGGACAACTCTCTATCCTCCTGCGTTTGGACGGGAGAGGCCGGCAAAATTTCAAAAAATGGTCATTTTGACCTTCCAAAACAGACTTTTTTCTACACAAGGAGAACGAAGCGGCTCAGAGGCCCGCCCTTTTAACTGTAGCATCCACGCATCTCCCCAAGTAATCACCGCTAAAGTCCGGAATATCCGCCGCACTTTTTTCCAGCCTTAATTTTTGGGTACCTAAAATATTTGGGTCTCTAATTCCGGAAATAATGGCCATACCGAGGAACGGGGTGCGCCCTGTATTCCCCCTTGACTTACTTCTTACACGATAGCATCAAAATGGCAATCGCGAACACTTTCTGATTTTCGAGACATTTTCCGCCGACATTCTTGCCGCAATAACTCCGCAGTACGCGTGGTGACAACAAAGCCGATGAGTGCGTTGAATACAGCTCGTCGAACTCTATTTCCAGTATAAAGGACAACTCTCTATCCTCCTGCGTTTGGACGGGAGAGGCCGGCAAAATTTCAAAAAATGGTCATTTTGACCTTCCAAAACAGACTTTTTTCTACACAAGGAGAACGAAGCGGCTCAGAGGCCCGCCCTTTTAACTGTAGCATCCACGCATCTCCCCTAGTAATCACCGCTAAAATCCGGAATATCCGCCGCACTTTTTTCCAGCCTTAATTTTTGGGTACCTAAAATATTTGGGTCTCTAATTCCGGAAATAATGGCCATACCGAGGAACGGGGTGCGGCCCTGTATTCCCCATTGACTTACTTCTTACACGATAGCATCAAAATGGCAATCGCGAACACTTTCTGATTTTCGAGAAAAAAAGGGGAAGGGTTTAAACCACCCTTCCGCCGACATTCTTGCCGCAATAACTCCGCAGTACGCGTGGTTACAACAAAGCCGATGAGTGCGTTGAATACAGCTCGTCGAACTCTATCTCCAGTATAAAGGACAACTCTCTATCCTCCTGCGTTTGGACGGCAGAGGCCGGCAAAATTTCAAAAAATGGTCATTTTGACCTTCCAAAACAGACTTTTTTCTACACAAGGAGAACGAAGCGGCTCAGAGGCCCGCCCTTTTAACTGTAGCATCCACGCATCTCCCCAAGTAATCACCGCTAAAATCCGGAATATCCGCCGCACTTTTTTCCAGCCTTAATTTTTGGGTACCTAAAATATTTGGGTCTCTAATTCCGGAAATAATGGCCATACCGAGGAACGGGGTGCGGGCCTGTATTCCCCCTTGATTTACTTCTTACACGATAGCATCAAAATGGCAATCGCGAACACTTTCTGATTTTCGAGAAAAAAGGGGAAGGGTTTAAACCACCCTTCCGCCGACATTCTTGCCGCAATAACTCCGCAGTACGCGTGGTGACAACAAAGCCGATGAGTGCGTTGAATACAGCTCGTCGCACTATCTCCAGTATAAAGGACAACTCTCTATCCTCCTGCGTTTGGACGGGAGAGGCCGGCAAAATTTCAAAAAATGGTCATTTTGACCTTCCAAAACAGACTTTTTTCTACACAAGGAGAACGAAGCGGCTCAGAGGCCCGCCCTTTTAACTGTAGCATCCACGCATCTCCCCAAGTAATCACCGCTAAAGTCCGGAATATCCGCCGCACTTTTTTCCAGCCTTAATTTTTGGGTACCTAAAATATTTGGGTCTCTAATTCCGGAAATAATGGCCATACCGAGGAACGGGGTGCGCCCTGTATTCCCCCTTGACTTACTTCTTACACGATAGCATCAAAATGGCAATCGCGAACACTTTCTGATTTTCGAGACATTTTCCGCCGACATTCCTGCCGCAATAACTCCGCAGTACGCGTGGTGACAACAAAGCCGATGAGTGCGTTGAATACAGCTCGTCGAACTCTATTTCCAGTATAAAGGACAACTCTCTATCCTCCTGCGTTTGGACGGGAGAGGCCGGCAAAATTTCAAAAAATGGTCATTTTGACCTTCCAAAACAGACTTTTTTCTACACAAGGAGAACGAAGCGGCTCAGAGGCCCGCCCTTTTAACTGTAGCATCCACGCATCTCCCCTAGTAATCACCGCTAAAATCCGGAATATCCGCCGCACTTTTTTCCAGCCTTAATTTTTGGGTACCTAAAATATTTGGGTCTCTAATTCCGGAAATAATGGCCATACCGAGGAACGGGGTGCGGCCCTGTATTCCCCATTGACTTACTTCTTACACGATAGCATCAAAATGGCAATCGCGAACACTTTCTGATTTTCGAGAAAAAAAGGGGAAGGGTTTAAACCACCCTTCCGCCGACATTCTTGCCGCAATAACTCCGCAGTACGCGTGGTTACAACAAAGCCGATGAGTGCGTTGAATACAGCTCGTCGAACTCTATCTCCAGTATAAAGGACAACTCTCTATCCTCCTGCGTTTGGACGGCAGAGGCCGGCAAAATTTCAAAAAATGGTCATTTTGACCTTCCAAAACAGACTTTTTTCTACACAAGGAGAACGAAGCGGCTCAGAGGCCCGCCCTTTTAACTGTAGCATCCACGCATCTCCCCAAGTAATCACCGCTAAAATCCGGAATATCCGCCGCACTTTTTTCCAGCCTTAATTTTTGGGTACCTAAAATATTTGGGTCTCTAATTCCGGAAATAATGGCCATACCGAGGAACGGGTTGCGGCCCTGTATTCCCCCTTGACTTACTTCTTACACGATAGCATCAAAATGGCCGACATTCTTGCCGCAATAACTCCGCAGTACGCGTGGTGACAACAAAGCCGATGAGTGCGTTGAATACAGCTCGTCGAACTCTATCTCCAGTATAAAGGACAACTCTCTATCCTCCTGCGTTTGGACGGGAGAGGCCGGCAAAATTTCAAAAAATGGTCATTTTGACCTTCCAAAAGAGACTTTTTTCTACACAAGGAGAACGAAGCGGCTCAGAGGCTCGCCCTTTTAAGTGTAGCATCCCCGCATCTCCCCAAGTAATCACCGCTAAAATCCGGAAAATTCGCCGCACGTTTTTCCAGCCTTAATTTTTGGGTACCTAAAATATTTGAGTCTCTAATTCCGGAAATAATGGCCATACCGAGGAACGGGGTGCGGCCCTGTATTTAACCTTGACTTACTTCTTACACGATAGCATCAAAATGGCAATCGCGAACACTTTCTGATTTTCGAGAAAAAAAGGGGAAGGGTTTTAAACCACACTTCCGCCGACATTCTTGCCGCAATAACTCCGCAGTACGCGTGGTGACAACAAAGCCGATGAGTGCGTTGAATACAGCTCGTCGAACTCTATCTCCAGTATAAAGGACAACTCTCTATCCTCCTGCGTTTGGACGGGAGAGGCCGGCAAAATTTCAAAATATGGTCATTTTGACCTTCCAAAACAGACTTTTTTCTACACAAGGAGAACGAAGCGGCTCAGAGGCCCGCCCTTTTAACTGTAGCATCCACGCATCTCCCCAAGTAATCACCGCTAAAATCCGGAATATCCGCCGCACTTTTTTCCAGCCTTAATTTTTGGGTACCTAAAATATTTGGGTCTCTAATTCCGGAAATAATGGCCATACCGAGGAACAGGGTGCGGCCCTGTATTCCCCCTTGACTTACTTCTTACACGATAGCATCAAAATGGCAATCGCGAACACTTTCTGATTTTCGAGAAAAAAAGGTGAAGGGTTTAAACCACCCTTCCGCCGACATTCTTGCCGCAATAACTCCGCAGTACGCGTGGTGACAACAAAGCCGATGAGTGCGTTGAATACAGCTCGTCGAACTCTATCTCCAGTATAAAGGTCAACTCTCTATCCTCCTGCGTTTGGACGGGAGAGGCCGGCAAAATTTCAAAAAATGGTCATTTTGACCTTCCAAAACAGACTTTTTTCTACACAAGGAGAACGAAGCGGCTCAGAGGCCAGCCCTTTTAACTGTAGCATCCACGCATCTCCCCTAGTAATCACCGCTAATATCCGGAATATCCGCCGCACTTTTTTCCAGCCTTAATTTTTGGGTACCTAAAATATTTGAGTCTCTAATTCCGGAAATAATGGCCATACCGAGGAACGGGGTGCGGCCCTGTATTCCCCCTTGACTTACTTCTTACACGATAGCATCAAAATGGCAATCGCGAACACTTTCTGATTTTCGAGAAAAAAAGGGGAAGGGTTTAAACCACCCTTCCGCCGACATTCTTGCCGCAATAACTCCGCAGTACGCGTGGTGACAACAAAGCCGATGAGTGCGTTGAATACAGCTCGTCGAACTCTATCTCCAGTATAAAGGACAACTCTCTATCCTCCTGCGTTTGGACGGGAGAGGCCGGCAAAATTTCAAAAAATGGTCATTTTGACCTTCCAAAACAGACTTTTTTCTACACAAGGAGAACGAAGCGGCTCAGAGGCCCGCCCTCTTAACTGTAGCATCCACGCATCTCCCCAAGTAATCACCGCTAAAATCCGGAATATCCGTCGCACTTTTTTCCAGCCTTAATTTTTGGGTACCTAAAATATTTGGGTCTCTAATTCCGGAAATAATGGCCATACCGAGGAACGGGGTGCGGCCCTGTATTCCCCCTTGACTTACTTCTTACACGATAGCATCAAAATGGCAATCGCGAACACTTTCTGATTTTCGTGAAAAAAAGGGGACATTCTTGCCGCAATAACTCCGCAGTACGCCTGGTGACAACAAAGCCGATGAGTGCGTTGAATACAGCTCGTCGAACTCTATCTCCAGTATAAAGGTCAACTCTCTATCCTCCTGCGTTTGGACGGGAGAGGCCGGCAAAATTTCAAAAAATGGTCATTTTGACCTTCCAAAACAGACTTTTTTCTACACAAGGAGAACGAAGCGGCTCAGAGGCCAGCCCTTTTAACTGTAGCATCCACGCATCTCCCCTAGTAATCACCGCTAAAATCCGGAATATCCGCCGCACTTTTTTCCAGCCTTAATTTTTGGGTACCTAAAATATTTGAGTCTCTAATTCCGGAAATAATGGCCATACCGAGGAACGGGGTGCGGCCCTGTATTCCCCCTTGACTTACTTCTTACACGATAGCATCAAAATGGCAATCGCGAACACTTTCTGATTTTCGAGAAAAAAAGGGGAAGGGTTTAAACCACCCTTCCGCCGACATTCTTGCCGCAATAACTCCGCAGTACGCGTGGTGACAACAAAGCCGATGAGTGCGTTGAATACAGCTCGTCGAACTCTATCTCCAGTATAAAGGACAACTCTCTATCCTCCTGCGTTTGGACGGGAGAGGCCGGCCAAATTTCAAAAAATGGTCATTTTGACCTTCCAAAACAGACCTTTTTCTACACAAGGAGAACGAAGCGGCTCAGAGGCCCGCCCTTTTAACTGTAGCATCCACGCATCTCCCCTAGTAATCACCGCTAAAATCCGGAATATCCGCCGCACTTTTTTCCAGCCTTAATTTTTGGGTACCTAAAATATTTGGGTCTCTAATTCCGGAAATAATGGCCATACCGAGGAACGGGGTGCGGCCCTGTATTCCCCCTTGATTTACTTCTTACACGATAGCATCAAAATGGCAATCGCGAACACTTTCTGATTTTCGAGAAAAAAAGGGGAAGGGTTTAAACCACCCTTCCGCCGACATTCTTGCCGCAATAACTCCGCAGTACGCGTGGTGACAACAAAGCCGATGAGTGCGTTGAATACAGCTCGTCGAACTATCTCCAGTATAAAGGACAACTCTCTATCCTCCTGCGTTTGGACGGGAGAGGCCGGCAAAATTTCAAAAAATGGTCATTTTGACCTTCCAAAACAGACTTTTTTCTACACAAGGAGAACGAAGCGGCTCAGAGGCCCGCCCTTTTAACTGTAGCATCCACGCATCTCCCCAAGTAATCACCGCTAAAGTCCGGAATATCCGCCGCACTTTTTTCCAGCCTTAATTTTTGGGTACCTAAAATATTTGGGTCTCTAATTCCGGAAATAATGGCCATACCGAGGAACGGGGTGCGCCCTGTATTCCCCCTTGACTTACTTCTTACACGATAGCATCAAAATGGCAATCGCGAACACTTTCTGATTTTCGAGACATTTTCCGCCGACATTCTTGCCGCAATAACTCCGCAGTACGCGTGGTGACAACAAAGCCGATGAGTGCGTTGAATACAGCTCGTCGAACTCTATTTCCAGTATAAAGGACAACTCTCTATCCTCCTGCGTTTGGACGGGAGAGGCCGGCAAAATTTCAAAAAATGGTCATTTTGACCTTCCAAAACAGACTATTTTCTACACAAGGAGAACGAAGCGGCTCAGAGGCCCGCCCTTTTAACTGTAGCATCCACGCATCTCCCCTAGTAATCACCGCTAAAATCCGGAATATCCGCCGCACTTTTTTCCAGCCTTAATTTTTGGGAACCTAAAATATTTGGGTCTCTAATTCCGGAAATAATGGCCATACCGAGGAACGGGGTGCGGCCCTGTATTCCCCCTTGACTTACTTCTTACACGATAGCATCAAAATGGCAATCGCGAACACTTTCTGATTTTCGAGAAAAAAAGGGGAAGGGTTTAAAACCACCCTTCCGCCGACATTCTTGCCGCAATAACTCCGCAGTACGCGTAGTGACAACAAAGCCGATGAGTGCGTTGAATACAGCTCGTCGAACTCTATCTCCAGTATAAAGGACAACTCTCTATCCTCCTGCGTTTGGACGGGAGAGGCCGGCAAAATTTCAAAAAATGGTCATTTTGACCTCCCAAAACAGACTTTTTTCTACACAAGGAGAACGAAGCGGCTCAGAGGCCCGCCCTTTTAACTGTAGCATCCACGCATCTCCCCAAGTAATCACCGCTAAAATCCGGAATATCCGCCGCACTTTTTTCCAGCCTTAATTTTTGGGTACCTAAAATATTTGGGTCTCTAATTCCGGAAATAATGGCCATACCGAGGAACGGGGTGCGGCCCTGTATTCCCCCTTGACTTACTTCTTACACGATAGCATCAAAATGGCAATCGCGAACACTTTCTGATTTTCGAGAAAAAAAGGGGAAGCTAAAACCACCCTTCCGCCGACATTCTTGCCGCAATAACTCCGCAGTACGCGTGGTGACAACAAAGCCGATGAGTGCGTTGAATTCAGCTCGTCGAACTCTATCTCCAGTATAAAGGACAACTCTCTATCCTCCTGCGTTTGGACGGGAGAGGCCGGCAAAATTTCAAAAAATGGTCATTTTGACCTTCCAAAACAGACTTTTTTCTACACAAGGAGAACGAAGCGGCTCAGAGGCCCGCCCTTTTAACTGTAGCATCCACGCATCTCCCCAAGTAATCACCGCTAAAGTCCGGAATATCCGCCGCACTTTTTTCCAGCCTTAATTTTTGGGTACCTAAAATATTTGGGTCTCTAATTCCGGAAATAATGACCATACCGAGGAACGGGGTGCGCCCTGTATTCCCCCTTGACTTACTTCTTACACGATAGCATCAAAATGGCAATCGCGAACACTTTCTGATTTTCGAGAAAAAAAGGGGAAGGGTTTTAAACCACCCTTCCGCCGACATTCTTGCCGCAATAACTCCGCAGTACGCGTGGTTACAACAAAGCCGATGAGTGCGTTGAATACAGCTCGTCGAACTCTATCTCCAGTATAAAGGACAACTCTCTATCCTCCTGCGTTTGGATGGCAGAGGCCGGCAAAATTTCAAAAAATGGTCATTTTGACCTTCCAAAACAGACTTTTTTCTACACAAGGAGAACGAAGCGGCTCAGAGGCCCGCCCTTTTAACTGTAGCATCCACGCATCTCCCCAAGTAATCACCGCTAAAATCCGGAATATCCGCCGCACTTTTTTCCAGCCTTAATTTTTGGGTACCTAAAATATTTGGGTCTCTAATTCCGGAAATAATGGCCATACCGAGGAACGGGGTGCGGCCCTGTATTCCCCCTTGACTTACTTCTTACACGATAGCATCAAAATGGCAATCGCGAACACTTTCTGATTTTCGAGAAAAAAAGGGGAAGGGTTTAAAACCACCCTTCCGCCGACATTCTTGCCGCAATAACTCCGCAGTACGCGTGGTGACAACAAAGCCGATGAGTGCGTTGAATACAGCTCGTCGAACTCTATCTCCAGTATACAGGACAACTCTCTATCCTCCTGCGTTTGGACGGGAGAGGCCGGCAAAATTTCAAAAAATGGTCATTTTGACCTCCCAAAACAGACTTTTTTCTACACAAGGAGAACGAAGCGGCTCAGAGGCCCGCCCTTTTACCTGTAGCATCCACGCATCTCCCCAAGTAATCACCGCTAAAATCCGGAATATCCGCCGCACTTTTTTCCAGCCTTAATTTTTGGGTACCTAAAATATTTGGGTCTCTAATTCCGGAATTAATGGCCATACCGAGGAACGGGGTGCGGCCCTGTATTCCCCCTTGACTTACTTCTTACACGATAGCATCAAAATGGCAATCGCGAACACTTTCTGATTTTCGAGAAAAAAAGGGGAAGGGTTTAAACCACCCTTCCGCCGACATTCTTGCCGCAATAACTCCGCAGTACGCGTGGTGAAAACAAAGCCGATGAGTGCGTTGAATACAGCTCGTCGAACTCTATCTCCAGTATAAAGGACAACTCTCTATCCTCCTGCGTTTGGACGGGAGAGGCCGGCAAAATTTAAAAAAATGGTCATTTTGACCTTCCAAAACAGACTTTTTTCTACACAAGGAGAACGAAGCGGCTCAGAGGCCCGCCCTTTTAACTGCAGCATCCACGCATCTCCCCAAGTAATCACCGCTAAAATCCGGAATATCCGCCGCACTTTTTTCCAGCCTTAATTTTTGGGTACCTAAAATATTTGGGTCTCTAATTCCGGAAATAATGGCCATACCGAGGAACGGGGTGCGGCCCTGTATTCCCCCTTGACTTACTTCTTACACGATAGCATCAAAATGGCAATCGCGAACACTTTCTGATTTTCGAGAAAAAAAGGGGAAGGGTCCGCCGACATTCTTGCCGCAATAACTCCGCAGTACGCGTGGTGAAAACAAAGCCGATGAGTGCGTTGAATACAGCTCGTCGAACTCTAACTCCAGTATAAAGGATAACTCTCTATCCTCCTGCGTTTGGACGGGAGAGGCCGGCAAAATTTCAAAAAATGGTCATTTTGACCTTCCAAAACAGACTTTTTTCTACACAAGGAGAACGAAGCGGCTCAGAGGCCCGCCCTTTTAACTGTAGCATCCACGCATCTCCCCAAGTAATCACCGCTAAAATCCGGAATATCCGCCGCACTTTTTTCCAGCCTTAATTTTTGGGTACCTAAAATATTTGGGTCTCTAATTCCGGAAATAATGGCCATACCGAGGAACGGGGTGCGGCCCTGTATTCCCCCTTGACTTACTTCTTACACGATAGCATCAAAATGGCAATCGCGAACACTTTCTGATTTTCGAGAAAAAAAGGGGAAGGGTTTAAACCACCCTTCCGCCGACATTCTTGCCGCAATAACTCCGCAGTACGCGTGGTGAAAACAAAGCCGATGAGTGCGTTGAATACAGCTCGTCGAACTCTATCTCCAGTATAAAGGACAACTCTCTATCCTCCTGCGTTTGGACGGGAGAGGCCGGCAAAATTTCAAAAAATGGTCATTTTGACCTCCCAAAACAGACTTTTTTCTACACAAGGAGAACGAAGCGGCTCAGAGGCCCGCCCTTTTAACTGTAGCATCCACGCATCTCCCCAAGTAATCACCGCTAAAATCCGGAATATCCGCCGCACTTTTTTCCAGCCTTAATTTTTGGGTACCTAAAATATTTGGGTCTCTAATTCCGGAAATAATGGCCATACCGAGGAACGGGGTGCGGCCCTGTATTCCCCCTTGACTTACTTCTTTCACGATAGCATCAAAATGGCAATCGCGAACACTTTCTGATTTTCGAGAAAAAAAGGGGAAGCTAAAACCACCCTTCCGCCGACATTCTTGCCGCAATAACTCCGCAGTACGCGTGGTGACAACAAAGCCGATGAGTGCGTTGAATTCAGCTCGTCGAACTCTATCTCCAGTATAAAGGACAACTCTCTATCCTCCTGCGTTTGGACGGGAGAGGCCGGCAAAATTTCAAAAAATGGTCATTTTGACCTTCCAAAACAGACTTTTTTCTACACAAGGAGAACGAAGCGGCTCAGAGGCCCGCCCTTTTAACTGTAGCATCCACGCATCTCCCCAAGTAATCACCGCTAAAGTCCGGAATATCCGCCGCACTTTTTTCCAGCCTTAATTTTTGGGTACCTAAAATATTTGGGTCTCTAATTCCGGAAATAATGACCATACCGAGGAACGGGGTGCGCCCTGTATTCCCCCTTGACTTACTTCTTACACGATAGCATCAAAATGGCAATCGCGAACACTTTCTGATTTTCGAGACATTTTCCGCCGACATTCTTGCCGCAATAAATCCGCAGTACGCGTGGTGACAACAAAGCCGATGAGTGCATTGAATACAGCTCGTCGAACTCTATTTCCAGTATAAAGGACAACTCTCTATCCTCCTGCGTTTGGACGGGAGAGGCCGGCAAAATTTCAAAAAATGGTCATTTTGACCTTCCAAAACAGACTATTTTCTACACAAGGAGAACGAAGCGGCTCAGAGGCCCGCCCTTTTGACTGTAGCATCCACGCATCTCCCCTAGTAATCACCGCTAAAATCCGGAATATCCGCCGCACTTTTTTCCAGCCTTAATTTTTGGGTACCTAAAATATTTGGGTCTCTAATTCCGGAAATAATGGCCATACCGAGGAACGGGGTGCGGCCCTGTATTCCCCCTTGACTTACTTCTTACACGATAGCATCAAAATGGCAATCGCGAACACTTTCTGATTTTCGAGAAAAAAAGGGGAAGGGTTTTAAACCACCCTTCCGCCGACATTCTTGCCGCAATAACTCCGCAGTACGCGTGGTTACAACAAAGCCGATGAGTGCGTTGAATACAGCTCGTCGAACTCTATCTCCAGTATAAAGGACAACTCTCTATCCTCCTGCGTTTGGATGGCAGAGGCCGGCAAAATTTCAAAAAATGGTCATTTTGACCTTCCAAAACAGACTTTTTTCTACACAAGGAGAACGAAGCGGCTCAGAGGCCCGCCCTTTTAACTGTAGCATCCACGCATCTCCCCAAGTAATCACCGCTAAAATCCGGAATATCCGCCGCACTTTTTTCCAGCCTTAATTTTTGGGTACCTAAAATATTTGGGTCTCTAATTCCGGAAATAATGGCCATACCGAGGAACGGGGTGCGGCCCTGTATTCCCCCTTGACTTACTTCTTACACGATAGCATCAAAATGGCAATCGCGAACACTTTCTGATTTTCGAGAAAAAAAGGGGAAGGGTTTAAAACCACCCTTCCGCCGACATTCTTGCCGCAATAACTCCGCAGTACGCGTGGTGACAACAAAGCCGATGAGTGCGTTGAATACAGCTCGTCGAACTCTATCTCCAGTATACAGGACAACTCTCTATCCTCCTGCGTTTGGACGGGAGAGGCCGGCAAAATTTCAAAAAATGGTCATTTTGACCTCCCAAAACAGACTTTTTTCTACACAAGGAGAACGAAGCGGCTCAGAGGCCCGCCCTTTTAACTGTAGCATCCACGCATCTCCCCAAGTAATCACCGCTAAAATCCGGAATATCCGCCGCACTTTTTTCCAGCCTTAATTTTTGGGTACCTAAAATATTTGGGTCTCTAATTCCGGAATTAATGGCCATACCGAGGAACGGGGTGCGGCCCTGTATTCCCCCTTGACTTACTTCTTACACGATAGCATCAAAATGGCAATCGCGAACACTTTCTGATTTTCGAGAAAAAAAGGGGAAGCTAAAACCACCCTTCCGCCGACATTCTTGCCGCAATAACTCCGCAGTACGCGTGGTGACAACAAAGCCGATGAGTGCGTTGAATTCAGCTCGTCGAACTCTATCTCCAGTATAAAGGACAACTCTCTATCCTCCTGCGTTTGGACGGGAGAGGCCGGCAAAATTTCAAAAAATGGTCATTTTGACCTTCCAAAACAGACTTTTTTCTACACAAGGAGAACGAAGCGGCTCAGAGGCCCGCCCTTTTAACTGTAGCATCCACGCATCTCCCCAAGTAATCACCGCTAAAATCCGGAATATCCGCCGCACTTTTTTCCAGCCTTAAATTTTGGGTACCTAAAATATTTGGGTCTCTAATTCCGGAAATAATGGCCATAACGAGGAACGGGGTGCGGCCCTGTATTCCCCCTTGACTTACTTCTTACACGATAGCATCAAAATGGCAATCGCGAACACTTTCTGATTTTCGAGAAAAAAAGGGGAAGGGTTTAAACCACCCTTCCGCCGACATTCTTGCCGCAATAACTCCGCAGTACGCGTGGTGAAAACAAAGCCGATGAGTGCGTTGAATACAGCTCGTCGAACTCTATCTCCAGTATAAAGGACAACTCTCTATCCTCCTGCGTTTGGACGGGAGAGGCCGGCAAAATTTAAAAAAATGGTCATTTTGACCTTCCAAAACAGACTTTTTTCTACACAAGGAGAACGAAGCGGCTCAGAGGCCCGCCCTTTTAACTGCAGCATCCACGCATCTCCCCAAGTAATCACCGCTAAAATCCGGAATATCCGCCGCACTTTTTTCCAGCCTTAATTTTTGGGTACCTAAAATATTTGGGTCTCTAATTCCGGAAATAATGGCCATACCGAGGAACGGGGTGCGGCCCTGTATTCCCCCTTGACTTACTTCTTACACGATAGCATCAAAATGGCAATCGCGAACACTTTCTGATTTTCGAGAAAAAAAGGGGAAGGGTCCGCCGACATTCTTGCCGCAATAACTCCGCAGTACGCGTGGTGAAAACAAAGCCGATGAGTGCGTTGAATACAGCTCGTCGAACTCTAACTCCAGTATAAAGGATAACTCTCTATCCTCCTGCGTTTGGACGGGAGAGGCCGGCAAAATTTCAAAAAATGGTCATTTTGACCTTCCAAAACAGACTTTTTTCTACACAAGGAGAACGAAGCGGCTCAGAGGCCCGCCCTTTTAACTGTAGCATCCACGCATCTCCCCAAGTAATCACCGCTAAAATCCGGAATATCCGCCTCACTTTTTTCCAGCCTTAATTTTTGGGTACCTAAAATATTTGGGTCTCTAATTCCGGAAATAATGGCCATACCGAGGAACGGGGTGCGGCCCTGTATTCCCCCTTGACTTACTTCTTACACGATAGCATCAAAATGGCAATCGCGAACACTTTCTGATTTTCGAGAAAAAAAGGGGAAGGGTTTAAACCACCCTTCCGCCGACATTCTTGCCGCAATAACTCCGCAGTACGCGTGGTGAAAACAAAGCCGATGAGTGCGTTGAATACAGCTCGTCGAACTCTATCACCAGTATAAAGGACAACTCTCTATCCTCCTGCGTTTGGACGGGAGAGGCCGGCAAAATTTCAAAAAATGGTCATTTTGACCTCCCAAAACAGACTTTTTTCTACACAAGGAGAACGAAGCGGCTCAGAGGCCCGCCCTTTTAACTGTAGCATCCACGCATCTCCCCAAGTAATCACCGCTAAAATCCTGAATATCCGCCGCACTTTTTTCCAGCCTTAATTTTTGGGTACCTAAAATATTTGGGTCTCTAATTCCGGAAATAATGGCCATACCGAGGAACGGGGTGCGGCCCTGTATTCCCCCTTGACTTACTTCTTACACGATAGCATCAAAATGGCAATCGCGAACACTTTCTGATTTTCGAGAAAAAAAGGGGAAGCTAAAACCACCCTTCCGCCGACTTCTTGCCGCAATAACTCCGCAGTACGCGTGGTGACAACAAAGCCGATGAGTGCGTTGAATACAGCTCGTCGAACTCTATCTCCAGTATAAAGGACAACTCTCTATCCTCCTGCGTTTGGACGGGAGAGGCCGGCAAAATTTCAAAAAATGGTCATTTTGACCTTCCAAAACAGACTTTTTTCTACACAAGGAGAACGAAGCGGCTCAGAGGCCCGCCCTTTTAACTGTAGCATCCACGCATCTCCCCAAGTAATCACCGCTAAAATCCGGAATATCCGCCGCACTTTTTTCCAGCCTTAATTTTTGGGTACCTAAAATATTTGGGTCTCTAATTCCGGAAATAATGGCCATAACGAGGAACGGGGTGCGGCCCTGTATTCCCCCTTGACTTACTTCTTACACGATAGCATCAAAATGGCAATCGCGAACACTTTCTGATTTTCGAGAAAAAAAGGGGAAGGGTTTAAACCACCCTTCCGCCGACATTCTTGCCGCAATAACTCCGCAGTACGCGTGGTGAAAACAAAGCCGATGAGTGCGTTGAATACAGCTCGTCGAACTCTATCTCCAGTATAAAGGACAACTCTCTATCCTCCTGCGTTTGGACGGGAGAGGCCGGCAAAATTTCAAAAAATGGTCATTTTGACCTTCCAAAACAGACTTTTTTCTACACAAGGAGAACGAAGCGGCTCAGAGGCCCGCCCTTTTAACTGTAGCATCCACGCATCTCCCCAAGTAATCACCGCTAAAATCCGGAATATTCGCCGCACTTTTTTCCAGCCTTAATTTTTGGGTACCTAAAATATTTGGGTCTCTAATTTCGGAAATAATGGCCATACAGAGGAACGGGGTGCGGCCCTGTACTCCCCCTTGACTTACTTCTTACACGATAGCATCAAAATGGCAATCGCGAACACTTTCTGATTTTCGAGAAAAAAAGGGGAAGAGTGTCGTGTAAGAAGTAAGTCGCCGACACTCTTGCCGCAATAACTCCGCAGTACGCGTGGTGACAACAAAGCCGATGAGTGCGTTGAATACAGCTCGTCGAACTCTATCTCCAGTATAAAGGACAACTCTCTATCCTCCTGCGTTTGGACGGGAGAGGTAGGCAAAATTTCAAAAAATGGTCATTTTGAACTTCCAAAACAGACTTTTTTCTACACAAGGAGAACGAAGCGGCTCAGAGGCCCGCCCTTTTAAATGTAGCATCCCCGCATCTCCCCAAGTAATCACCGATAAAATCCGGAAAATCCGCCGCACTTTTTTTCAGTCTTAATTTTTGGGTACCTGAAATATTTGAGTCTCTAATTCCGGAAATAATGGCCATACCGAGGAACGGGGTGCGGCCCTGTATTCCCCCTTGTCTTACTTCTTACACGATAGCATTAAAATGGCAATCGCAAACACTTTCTGATTTTCGAGAAAAAAAGGGGAAGGGTTTAAACCACCCTTCCGCCGACATTCTTGCCGCAATAACTCCGCAGTACGCGTGTTGTGACTACAAAGCCAATGAGTGCGTTGAATACAGCTCGTCGACCTCTATCTCCAGTATAAAGGACAACTCCTTATCCTCCTGCGTTTGGACGGGAGAGGCCGCCTAATTTCAAGAAATGGTCATTTTGAACTTCCAAAACAGACTTTTTTCTACACAAGGAGAACGAAGCGGCTCAGAGGCCCGCCCTTTTAACTGTAGCATCCCCGCATCTCCCCAAGTAATCACCGCTAATATCCAGAAAATCCGCCGCACTTTTTTCCAACCTTAATTTTTGGGTACCTGAAATATTTGAGTCTCTAATTCCGGAAATAATGGCCATACCGAGGAACGGGGTGCGGCCCTGTATTCCCCCTTGACTTACTTCTTACACGATAGCATCAAAATGGCAATCGTGAACACTTTCTGATTTTCGAGAAAAAAAGGGGAAGGGTTTAAACCATCCTTCCGCCGACATTCTTGCCGCAATATCTCCGTAGTACGCGTGGTGACAACAAAGCCGATGAGTGCGTTGAATACCGCTCGTCCAACTCTATCTCCAGTATAAAGGACACCTCTCTATCCTCCTGCGTTTGGAGGGGAGAGGCCGGCAAAATTAAAAAAAAATGGTCATTTTGACCTTCCAAAACAGAGTTTTTTCTACACAAGGAGAACGAAGCGGCTCAGAGGCCCGCCCTTTTAACTGTAGCATCCACGCATCTCCCCAAGTAATCACCGATAAAATCCGGAAAATCCGCCGCACTTTTTTCCAGCCTTAATTTTTGGCTACCTAAAGTATTTGAGTCTCTAATTCCGGAAATAATGGCCATACCGAGGAACGGGGTTCGGCCCTGTATTCCCCCTTGACTTACTTCTTACACGATAGCATCAAAATGGCAATCGCGAACACTTTCTGATTTTCGAGAAAAAAAGGGGAAGAGTGTCGTGTAAGAAGTAAGTCGCCGACACTCTTGCCGCAATAACTCCGCAGTACGCGTGGTGACAACAAAGCCGATGAGTGCGTTGAATACAGCTCGTCGAACTCTATCTCCAGTATAATGGACAACTCTCTATCCTCCTGCGTTTGGACGGGAGAGGTCGGCAAAATTTCAAAAAATGGTCATTTTGACCTTCCAAAACAGACTTTTTTCTATCAAAGGAGAACGAAGCGGCTCAGAGGCCCGCCCTTTTCACTGTAGCATCCCCGCATCTCCCCAAGTAATCACCGCTAAAATCCGGAAAATCCGCCGCACTTTTTTCCAGCCTTAATTTTTGGGTACCTAAAATATTTGGGTCTCTAATTCCGGAAATAATGGCCATACCGAGGAATGGGGTGCGGCCCTGTATTCCCCCTTGACATACTTCTTACACGATAGCATCAAAATGGCAATCGCGAACACTTTCTGATTTTCGAGAAAATCCGCCGACATTCTTGCCGCAATAACTCCGCAGTACGCGTGGTGACAACAAAGCCGATGAGTGCGTTGAATACAGCTCGTCGAACTCTATCTCCAGTATAAAGGACAACTCTCTATCCTCCTGCGTTTGGACGGGAGAGGCCGGCAAAATTAAAAAAAATGGTCATTTTGACCTTCCAAAACAGACTTTTTTCTACACAAGGAGAACCAAGCGGCTCAGAGGCCCGCCCTTTTAACTGTAGCATCCCCGCATCTCCCCAAGTAATCGCCGCTAAAATCCGGAAAATCCGCCGCACTTTTTTCCAGCCTTAATTTTTGTGTACCTAAAATATTAAAGTCTCTAATTCCGGAAATAATGGCCATACCGAGGAATGGGGTGCGGCCCTGTATTCCCCCTTGACTTACTTCTTACACGATAGCATCAAAATGGCAATCGCGAACACTTTCTGATTTTCGAGAAAAAAAGGGGAAGGGTTTAAAACCACCCTTCCGCCGACATTATTGCCGCAATAACTCCGCAGTACGCGTGGTGACAACAAAGCCGATGAGTGCGATGAATACAGCTCGTCGAACTCTATCTCCAGTATAAAGGACAACTCTCTATCCTCCTGCGTTTGGACGGAAGAGGCCGGCAAAATTAAAAAAAATGGTCATTTTGACCTTCCTAAACAGACTTTTTTCTACACAAGGAGAACGAAGCGGCTCATAGGCCCCCCCTTTTAACTGTAGCATCCCCGCATCCCCGCATCACCCCAAGTAATCACCGCTAAAATCCGGAAAATCCGCCGCACTTTTTTCCAGCCTTAATTTTTGGGTACCTGAAATATTTGAGTCTCTAATTCCAGAAATAATGGCCATACCGAGGAACGGGGTGCGGCCCTGTATTCCCCCTTGACATACTTCTTACACGATAGCATCAAAATGGCAATCGCGAACACTTTCTGATTTTCGAGAAAAAAAGGGGAAGGGTAACCACCCTTCCGCCGACATTCTTGCCGCAATAACTCCGCAGTACGCGTGGTGACAACAAAGCCGATGAGTGCGTTGAATACAGCTCGTCGAACTCTATCTCCAGTATAAAGGAGAACTCTCTATCCTCCTGCGTTTGGACGGGAGAGGCGGGCAAAATTTCAAAAAAATGGTCATTTTGACCTTCCAAAACAGACTTTTTTCTACACAGGAGAACGAAGCGGCTCAGAGGCCCCCCCCTTTTAACTGTAGCATCCCCGCATCTCCCCAAGTAATCACCGCTAAAATCCGGAAAATCCGCCGCACTCTTTTCCAGCCTTAATTTTTGGGTACCTGAAATATTTGAGTCTCTAATTCCGGAAATAATGGCCATACCGAGGAACGGGGTGCGGCCCTGTATTCCCCCTTGACTTAATTCCTACACGATAGCATCAAAATGGCAATCGCGAACAATTTCTGATTTTCCGCCGACATTCTTGCCGCAATAACTCCGCAGTACGTGGGGTGACAACAAAGCCGATGAGTGCGTTGAATACAGCTCGTCGAACTCTATCTCCAGTACAAAGGACAACTCTATATCCTCCTGCGTTTGGACGGGAGAGGCCGGCAAATTTTCAAAAAATGATCATTTTTACCTTCCAAAACAGACTTTTTTCTATACAAGGAGAACGAAGCGGCTCACAGGCCCCCCCTTTTAAATGTAGCATCCCCGCATCACCCCAAGTAATCACCGCTAAAATCCGGAAAATCCGCCTCACTTTTTTCCAGCCTTAATTTTTGCGTACCTGAAATATTTGAGTCTCTAATTCCGGAAATAATGGCCATACCGAGGAACGGGGTGCGGCCCTGTATTCCCCCTTGACTTACTTCTTACACGATAGCATCAAAATGGCAATCGCGAACACTTTCTGATTTTCGAGAAAAAAAGGGGAACCACCCTTCCGCCGACATTCTTGCCGCAATAACTCCGCAGTACGCGTGGTGACAACAAAGCCGATGAGTGCGTTGAATACAGCTCGTCCAACTCTATCTCCAGTATAAAGGACAACTCTCTATCCGCCTGCGTTTGGACGGGAGAGGCCGGCAAAATTTCAAAAAATGGTCATTTTGACCTTCCGAAACAGACTTTTTTCTACACAAGGAGAACGAAGCGGCTCAGAGGCCCGCCCTTTTAACTGTAGCATCCACGCATCTCTCCAAGTAATCACCGCTAAAATCCGGGAAATCCGCCGCACTTCTTTCCAGCCTTAATTTTTGGGTACCTGAAATATTTGAGTCTCTAATTCCGGAAATAATGGCCATACCGAGGAACGGGGTGCGGCCCTGTATTCCCCCTTGACTTACTTCTTACACGATAGCATCAAAATGGCAATCGCGAACACTTTCTGATTTTCGAGAAAAAAAGGGATAGAGTGTCGTGTAAGAAGTAAGTCGCCGACACTCTTGCCGCAATAACTCCGCAGTACGCGTGGTGACAACAAAGCCGATGAGTGCGTTGAATACAGCTCGTCGAACTCTATCTCCAGTATAAAGGACAACTCTCTATCCTCCTGCGTTTGGACGGGAGAGGCCGGCAAAATTTCAAAAAATGGTTATTTTGACCTTCCAAAACAGACTTTTTTCTATCAAAGGAGAACGAAGCGGCTAAGAGGCCCGCCCTTTTCACTGTAGCATCCCCGCATCTCCCCAAGTAATCACCGCTAAAATCCGGAAAATCCGCCGCACTTTTTTCCAGCCTTAATTTTTGGGTACCTAAAATATTTGAGTCTCTAATTCCGGAAATAATGGCCATACCGAGGAACGGGGTGCGGCCCTGTATTCCCCCTTGTCTTACTTCTTACACGATAGCATCAAAATGGCAATCGCAAACACTTTCTGATTTTCGAGAAAAAAAGGGGAAGGGCACCCTTCCGCCCACATTCTTGCCGCAATAACTCCGCAGTACGCGTGTTGTGACTACAAAGCCGATGAGTGCGTTGAATACAGCTCGTCGACCTCTATCTCCAGTATAAAGGACAACTCTCTATCCTCCTGCGTTTGGACGGGAGAGGCCGGAAAATTAAAAAAAATGGTCATTTTGACCTTCCAAAACAGACTTTTTTCTACACAAGGAGAACGAAGCGGCTCAGAGGCCCGCCCTTTTAACTGTAGCATCCACGCATCTCCCCAAGTAATCACCGATAAAATCCGGAAAATCCGCCGCACTTTTTTCCAGCCTTAATTTTTGGCTACCTAAAGTATTTGAGTCTCTAATTCCGGAAATAATGGCCATACCGAGGAACGGGGTTCGGCCCTGTATTCCCCCTTGACTTACTTCTTACACGATAGCATCAAAATGGCAATCGCGAACACTTTCTGATTTTCGAGAAAAAAAGGGGAAGAGTGTCGTGTAAGAAGTAAGTCGCCGACACTCTTGCCGCAATAACTCCGCAGTACGCGTGGTGACAACAAAGCCGATGAGTGCGTTGAATACAGCTCGTCGAACTCTATCTCCAGTATAAAGGACAACTCTCTATCCGCCTGCGTTTGGACGGGAGAGGCCGGCAAAATTTCAAAAAATGGTCATTTTGACCTTCCGAAACAGACTTTTTTCTACACAAGGAGAACGAAGCGGCTCAGAGGCCCGCCCTTTTAACTGTAGCATCCACGCATCTCCCCAAGTAATCACCGCTAAAATCCGGAAAATCCGCCGCACTTTTTTCCAGCCTTAATTTTTGGGTACCTGAAATATTTGAGTCTCTAATTCCGGAAATAATGGCCATACCGAGGAACGGGGTGCGGCCCTGTATTCCCCCTTGACTTACTTCTTACACGATAGCATCAAAATGGCAATCGCAAACACTTTCTGATTTTCGAGAAAAAAAGGGGAAGAGTTTAAACCACCCTTCCGCCGACATTCTTGCCGCAATAACTCCGCAGTACGCGTGTTGTGACTACAAAGCCGATGAGTGCGTTGAATACAGCTCGTCGAACTCTATCTCCAGTATAAAGGACAACTCTCTATCCTCCTGCGTTTGGACGGGAGAGGCCGCCAAATTTCAAAAAATGGTCATTTTGAACTTCCAAAACAGACTTTTTTCTACACAAGGAGAACGAAGCGGCTCAGAGGCCCGCCCTTTTAACTGTAGCATCCCCGCATCTCCCCAAGTAATCACCGCTAAAATCCAGAAAATCCGCCGCACTTTTTTCCAGCCTTAATTTTTGGGTACCTGAAATATTTGTGTCTCTAATTAAGGAAATAATGGCCATACCGAGGAACGGGGTGCAGCCCTGTATTCCCCCTTGACTTTCTTCTTACACGATAGCATCAAAATGGCAATCGCAAACACTTTCTGATTTTCGAGAAAAAAAGGGGAAGAGTGTCGTGTAAGAAGTAAGTCGCCGACACTCTTGCCGCAATAACTCCGCAGTACGCGTGGTGACAACAAAGCCGATGAGTGCGTTGAATACAGCTCGTCGAACTCTATCTCCAGTATAAAGGACAACTCTCTATCCTCCTGCGTTTGGACGGGAGAGGTAGGCAAAATTTCAAAAAATGGTCATTTTGAACTTCCAAAACAGACTTTTTTCTACACAAGGAGAACGAAGCGGCTCAGAGGCCCGCCCTTTTAAATGTAGCATCCCCGCATCTCCCCAAGTAATCACCGATAAAATCCGGAAAATCCGCCGCACTTTTTTTCAGTCTTAATTTTTGGGTACCTGAAATATTTGAGTCTCTAATTCCGGAAATAATGGCCATACCGAGGAACGGGGTGCGGCCCTGTATTCCCCCTTGTCTTACTTCTTACACGATAGCATTAAAATGGCAATCGCAAACACTTTCTGATTTTCGAGAAAAAAAGGGGAAGGGTTTAAACCACCCTTCCGCCGACATTCTTGCCGCAATAACTCCGCAGTACGCGTGTTGTGACTACAAAGCCAATGAGTGCGTTGAATACAGCTCGTCGACCTCTATCTCCAGTATAAAGGACAACTCCTTATCCTCCTGCGTTTGGACGGGAGAGGCCGCCTAATTTCAAGAAATGGTCATTTTGAACTTCCAAAACAGACTTTTTTCTACACAAGGAGAACGAAGCGGCTCAGAGGCCCGCCCTTTTAACTGTAGCATCCCCGCATCTCCCCAAGTAATCACCGCTAATATCCAGAAAATCCGCCGCACTTTTTTCCAACCTTAATTTTTGGGTACCTGAAATATTTGAGTCTCTAATTCCGGAAATAATGGCCATACCGAGGAACGGGGTGCGGCCCTGTATTCCCCCTTGACTTACTTCTTACACGATAGCATCAAAATGGCAATCGTGAACACTTTCTGATTTTCGAGAAAAAAAGGGGAAGGGTTTAAACCACCCTTCCGCCGACATTCTTGCCGCAATAACTCCGTAGTACGCGTGGTGACAACAAAGCCGATGAGTGCGTTGAATACAGCTCGTCCAACTCTATCTCCAGTATAAAGGACACCTCTCTATCCTCCTGCGTTTGGAGGGAGAGGCCGGCAAAATTAAAAAAAAATGGTCATTTTGACCTTCCAAAACAGAGTTTTTTCTACACAAGGAGAACGAAGCGGCTCAGAGGCCCGCCCTTTTAACTGTAGCATCCACGCATCTCCCCAAGTAATCACCGATAAAATCCGGAAAATCCGCCGCACTTTTTTCCAGCCTTAATTTTTGGCTACCTAAAGTATTTGAGTCTCTAATTCCGACAATAATGGCCATACCGAGGAACGGGGTTCGGCCCTGTATTCCCCCTTGACTTACTTCTTACACGATAGCATCAAAATGGCAATCGCGAACACTTTCTGATTTTCGAGAAAAAAAGGGGAAGAGTGTCGTGTAAGAAGTAAGTCGCCGACACTCTTGCCGCAATAACTCCGCAGTACGCGTGGTGACAACAAAGCCGATGAGTGCGTTGAATACAGCTCGTCGAACTCTATCTCCAGTATAATGGACAACTCTCTATCCTCCTGCGTTTGGACGGGAGAGGTCGGCAAAATTTCAAAAAATGGTCATTTTGACCTTCCAAAACAGACTTTTTTCTATCAAAGGAGAACGAAGCGGCTCAGAGGCCCGCCCTTTTCACTGTAGCATCCCCGCATCTCCCCAAGTAATCACCGCTAAAATCCGGAAAATCCGCCGCACTTTTTTCCAGCCTTAATTTTTGGGTACCTAAAATATTTGGGTCTCTAATTCCGGAAATAATGGCCATACCGAGGAATGGTGTGCGGCCCTGTATTCCCCCTTGACATACTTCTTACACGATAGCATCAAAATGGGAATCGCGAACACTTTCTGATTTTCGAGAAAATCCGCCGACATTCTTGCCGCAATAACTCCGCAGTACGCGTGGTGACAACAAAGCCGATGAGTGCGTTGAATACAGCTCGTCGAACTCTATCTCCAGTATAAAGGACAACTCTCTATCCTCCTGCGTTTGGACGGGAGAGGCCGGCAAAATTTAAAAAAATGGTCATTTTGACCTTCCAAAACAGACTTTTTTCTACACAAGGAGAACCAAGCGGCTCAGAGGCCCGCCCTTTTAACTGTAGCATCCCCGCATCTCCCCAAGTAATCGCCGCTAAAATCCGGAAAATCCGCAGCACTTTTTTCCAGCCTTAATTTTTGTGTACCTAAAATATTTGAGTCTCTAATTCCGGAAATAATGGCCATACCGAGGAATGGGGTGCGGCCCTGTATTCCCCCTTGACTTACTTCTTACACGATAGCATCAAAATGGCAATCGCGAACACTTTCTGATTTTCGAGAAAAAAAGGGGAAGGGTTTAAAACCACCCTTCCGCCGACATTATTGCCGCAATAACTCCGCAGTACGCGTGGTGACAACAAAGCCGATGAGTGCGATGAATACAGCTCGTCGAACTCTATCTCCAGTATAAAGGACAACTCTCTATCCTCCTGCGTTTGGACGGAAGAGGCCGGGAAAATTAAAAAAAATGGTCATTTTGACCTTCCTAAACAGACTTTTTTCTACACAAGGAGAACGAAGCGGCTCATAGGCCCCCCCTTTTAACTGTAGCATCCCCGCATCCCCGCATCACCCCAAGTAATCACCGCTAAAATCCGGAAAATCCGCCGCACTTTTTTCCAGCCTTAATTTTTGGGTACCTGAAATATTTGAGTCTGTAATTCCAGAAATAATGGCCATACCGAGGAACGGGGTGCGGCCCTGTATTCCCCCTTGACATACTTCTTACACGATAGCATCAAAATGGCAATCGCGAACACTTTCTGATTTTCGAGAAAAAAAGGGGAAGGGTAACCACCCTTCCGCCGACATTCTTGCCGCAATAACTCCGCAGTACGCGTGGTGACAACAAAGCCGATGAGTGCGTTGAATACAGCTCGTCGAACTCTATCTCCAGTATAAAGGAGAACTCTCTATCCTCCTGCGTTTGGACGGGAGAGGCGGGCAAAATTTCAAAAAAATGGTCATTTTGACCTTCCAAAACAGACTTTTTTCTACACAGGAGAACGAAGCGGCTCAGAGGCCCCCCCCCTTTTAACTGTAGCATCCCCGCATCTCCCCAAGTAATCACCGCTAAAATCCGGAAAATCCGCCGCACTCTTTTCCAGCCTTAATTTTTGGGTACCTGAAATATTTGAGTCTCTAATTCCGGAAATAATGGCCATACCGAGGAACGGGGTGCGGTCCTGTATTCCCCCTTGACTTAATTCCTACACGATAGCATCAAAATGGCAATCGCGAACAATTTCTGATTTTCCGCCGACATTCTTGCCGCAATAACTCCGCAGTACGTGGGGTGACAACAAAGCCGATGAGTGCGTTGAATACAGCTCGTCGAACTCTATCTCCAGTACAAAGGACAACTCTATATCCTCCTGCGTTTGGACGGGAGAGGCCGGCAAATTTTCAAAAAATGATCATTTTTACCTTCCAAAACAGACTTTTTTCTATACAAGGAGAACGAAGCGGCTCACAGGCCCCCCTTTTAAATGTAGCATCCCCGCATCACCCCAAGTAATCACCGCTAAAATCCGGAAAATCCGCCTCACTTTTTTCCAGCCTTAATTTTTGCGTACCTGAAATATTTGAGTCTCTAATTCCGGAAATAATGGCCATACCGAGGAACGGGGTGCGGCCCTGTATTCCCCCTTGACTTACTTCTTACACGATAGCATCAAAATGGCAATCGCGAACACTTTCTGATTTTCGAGAAAAAAAGGGGAACCACCCTTCCGCCGACATTCTTGCCGCAATAACTCCGCAGTACGCGTGGTGACAACAAAGCCGATGAGTGCGTTGAATACAGCTCGTCCAACTCTATCTCCAGTATAAAGGACAACTCTCTATCCGCCTGCGTTTGGACGGGAGAGGCCGGCAAAATTTCAAAAAATGGTCATTTTGACCTTCCGAAACAGACTTTTTTCTACACAAGGAGAACGAAGCGGCTCAGAGGCCCGCCCTTTTAACTGTAGCATCCACGCATCTCTCCAAGTAATCACCGCTAAAATCCGGGAAATCCGCCGCACTTCTTTCCAGCCTTAATTTTTGGGTACCTGAAATATTTGAGTCTCTAATTCCGGAAATAATGGCCATACCGAGGAACGGGGTGCGGCCCTGTATTCCCCCTTGACTTACTTCTTACACGATAGCATCAAAATGGCAATCGCGAACACTTTCTGATTTTCGAGAAAAAAAGGGATAGAGTGTCGTGTAAGAAGTAAGTCGCCGACACTCTTGCCGCAATAACTCCGCAGTACGCGTGGTGACAACAAAGCCGATGAGTGCGTTGAATACAGCTCGTCGAACTCTATCTCCAGTATAAAGGACAACTCTCTATCCTCCTGCGTTTGGACGGGAGAGGCCGGCAAAATTTCAAAAAATGGTCATTTTGACCTTCCAAAACAGACTTTTTTCTATCAAAGGAGAACGAAGCGGCTAAGAGGCCCGCCCTTTTCACTGTAGCATCCCCGCATCTCCCCAAGTAATCACCGCTAAAATCCGGAAAATCCGCCGCACTTTTTTCCAGCCTTAATTTTTGGGTACCTAAAATATTTGAGTCTCTAATTCCGGAAATAATGGCCATACCGAGGAACGGGGTGCGGCCCTGTATTCCCCCTTGTCTTACTTCTTACACGATAGCATCAAAATGGCAATCGCAAACACTTTCTGATTTTCGAGAAAAAAAGGGGAAGAGTGTCGTGTAAGAAGTAAGTCGCCGACACTCTTGCCGCAATAACTCCGCAGTACGCGTGGTGACAACAAAGCCGATGAGTGCGTTGAATACAGCTCGTCGAACTCTATCTCCAGTATAAAGGACAACTCTCTATCCTCCTGCGTTTGGACGGGAGAGGTAGGCAAAATTTCAAAAAATGGTCATTTTGAACTTCCAAAACAGACTTTTTTCTACACAAGGAGAACGAAGCGGCTCAGAGGCCCGCCCTTTTAAATGTAGCATCCCCGCATCTCCCCAAGTAATCACCGATAAAATCCGGAAAATCCGCCGCACTTTTTTTCAGTCTTAATTTTTGGGTACCTGAAATATTTGAGTCTCTAATTCCGGAAATAATGGCCATACCGAGGAACGGGGTGCGGCCCTGTATTCCCCCTTGTCTTACTTCTTACACGATAGCATTAAAATGGCAATCGCAAACACTTTCTGATTTTCGAGAAAAAAAGGGGAAGGGTTTAAACCACCCTTCCGCCGACATTCTTGCCGCAATAACTCCGCAGTACGCGTGTTGTGACTACAAAGCCAATGAGTGCGTTGAATACAGCTCGTCGACCTCTATCTCCAGTATAAAGGACAACTCCTTATCCTCCTGCGTTTGGACGGGAGAGGCCGCCTAATTTCAAGAAATGGTCATTTTGAACTTCCAAAACAGACTTTTTTCTACACAAGGAGAACGAAGCGGCTCAGAGGCCCGCCCTTTTAACTGTAGCATCCCCGCATCTCCCCAAGTAATCACCGCTAATATCCAGAAAATCCGCCGCACTTTTTTCCAACCTTAATTTTTGGGTACCTGAAATATTTGAGTCTCTAATTCCGGAAATAATGGCCATACCGAGGAACGGGGTGCGGCCCTGTATTCCCCCTTGACTTACTTCTTACACGATAGCATCAAAATGGCAATCGTGAACACTTTCTGATTTTCGAGAAAAAAAGGGGAAGGGTTTAAACCACCCTTCCGCCGACATTCTTGCCGCAATAACTCCGTAGTACGCGTGGTGACAACAAAGCCGATGAGTGCGTTGAATACAGCTCGTCCAACTCTATCTCCAGTATAAAGGACACCTCTCTATCCTCCTGCGTTTGGAGGGAGAGGCCGGCAAAATTAAAAAAAAATGGTCATTTTGACCTTCCAAAACAGAGTTTTTTCTACACAAGGAGAACGAAGCGGCTCAGAGGCCCGCCCTTTTAACTGTAGCATCCACGCATCTCCCCAAGTAATCACCGATAAAATCCGGAAAATCCGCCGCACTTTTTTCCAGCCTTAATTTTTGGCTACCTAAAGTATTTGAGTCTCTAATTCCGACAATAATGGCCATACCGAGGAACGGGGTTCGGCCCTGTATTCCCCCTTGACTTACTTCTTACACGATAGCATCAAAATGGCAATCGCGAACACTTTCTGATTTTCGAGAAAAAAAAGGGGAAGAGTGTCGTGTAAGAAGTAAGTCGCCGACACTCTTGCCGCAATAACTCCGCAGTACGCGTGGTGACAACAAAGCCGATGAGTGCGTTGAATACAGCTCGTCGAACTCTATCTCCAGTATAATGGACAACTCTCTATCCTCCTGCGTTTGGACGGGAGAGGTCGGCAAAATTTCAAAAAATGGTCATTTTGACCTTCCAAAACAGACTTTTTTCTATCAAAGGAGAACGAAGCGGCTCAGAGGCCCGCCCTTTTCACTGTAGCATCCCCGCATCTCCCCAAGTAATCACCGCTAAAATCCGGAAAATCCGCCGCACTTTTTTCCAGCCTTAATTTTTGGGTACCTAAAATATTTGGGTCTCTAATTCCGGAAATAATGGCCATACCGAGGAATGGTGTGCGGCCCTGTATTCCCCCTTGACATACTTCTTACACGATAGCATCAAAATGGGAATCGCGAACACTTTCTGATTTTCGAGAAAATCCGCCGACATTCTTGCCGCAATAACTCCGCAGTACGCGTGGTGACAACAAAGCCGATGAGTGCGTTGAATACAGCTCGTCGAACTCTATCTCCAGTATAAAGGACAACTCTCTATCCTCCTGCGTTTGGACGGGAGAGGCCGGCAAAATTTAAAAAAATGGTCATTTTGACCTTCCAAAACAGACTTTTTTCTACACAAGGAGAACCAAGCGGCTCAGAGGCCCGCCCTTTTAACTGTAGCATCCCCGCATCTCCCCAAGTAATCGCCGCTAAAATCCGGAAAATCCGCAGCACTTTTTTCCAGCCTTAATTTTTGTGTACCTAAAATATTTGAGTCTCTAATTCCGGAAATAATGGCCATACCGAGGAATGGGGTGCGGCCCTGTATTCCCCCTTGACTTACTTCTTACACGATAGCATCAAAATGGCAATCGCGAACACTTTCTGATTTTCGAGAAAAAAAGGGGAAGGGTTTAAAACCACCCTTCCGCCGACATTATTGCCGCAATAACTCCGCAGTACGCGTGGTGACAACAAAGCCGATGAGTGCGATGAATACAGCTCGTCGAACTCTATCTCCAGTATAAAGGACAACTCTCTATCCTCCTGCGTTTGGACGGAAGAGGCCGGGAAAATTAAAAAAAATGGTCATTTTGACCTTCCTAAACAGACTTTTTTCTACACAAGGAGAACGAAGCGGCTCATAGGCCCCCCCTTTTAACTGTAGCATCCCCGCATCCCCGCATCACCCCAAGTAATCACCGCTAAAATCCGGAAAATCCGCCGCACTTTTTTCCAGCCTTAATTTTTGGGTACCTGAAATATTTGAGTCTGTAATTCCAGAAATAATGGCCATACCGAGGAACGGGGTGCGGCCCTGTATTCCCCCTTGACATACTTCTTACACGATAGCATCAAAATGGCAATCGCGAACACTTTCTGATTTTCGAGAAAAAAAGGGGAAGGGTAACCACCCTTCCGCCGACATTCTTGCCGCAATAACTCCGCAGTACGCGTGGTGACAACAAAGCCGATGAGTGCGTTGAATACAGCTCGTCGAACTCTATCTCCAGTATAAAGGAGAACTCTCTATCCTCCTGCGTTTGGACGGGAGAGGCGGGCAAAATTTCAAAAAAATGGTCATTTTGACCTTCCAAAACAGACTTTTTTCTACACAGGAGAACGAAGCGGCTCAGAGGCCCCCCCCCTTTTAACTGTAGCATCCCCGCATCTCCCCAAGTAATCACCGCTAAAATCCGGAAAATCCGCCGCACTCTTTTCCAGCCTTAATTTTTGGGTACCTGAAATATTTGAGTCTCTAATTCCGGAAATAATGGCCATACCGAGGAACGGGGTGCGGTCCTGTATTCCCCCTTGACTTAATTCCTACACGATAGCATCAAAATGGCAATCGCGAACAATTTCTGATTTTCCGCCGACATTCTTGCCGCAATAACTCCGCAGTACGTGGGGTGACAACAAAGCCGATGAGTGCGTTGAATACAGCTCGTCGAACTCTATCTCCAGTACAAAGGACAACTCTATATCCTCCTGCGTTTGGACGGGAGAGGCCGGCAAATTTTCAAAAAATGATCATTTTTACCTTCCAAAACAGACTTTTTTCTATACAAGGAGAACGAAGCGGCTCACAGGCCCCCCCTTTTAAATGTAGCATCCCCGCATCACCCCAAGTAATCACCGCTAAAATCCGGAAAATCCGCCTCACTTTTTTCCAGCCTTAATTTTTGCGTACCTGAAATATTTGAGTCTCTAATTCCGGAAATAATGGCCATACCGAGGAACGGGGTGCGGCCCTGTATTCCCCCTTGACTTACTTCTTACACGATAGCATCAAAATGGCAATCGCGAACACTTTCTGATTTTCGAGAAAAAAAGGGGAACCACCCTTCCGCCGACATTCTTGCCGCAATAACTCCGCAGTACGCGTGGTGACAACAAAGCCGATGAGTGCGTTGAATACAGCTCGTCCAACTCTATCTCCAGTATAAAGGACAACTCTCTATCCGCCTGCGTTTGGACGGGAGAGGCCGGCAAAATTTCAAAAAATGGTCATTTTGACCTTCCGAAACAGACTTTTTTCTACACAAGGAGAACGAAGCGGCTCAGAGGCCCGCCCTTTTAACTGTAGCATCCACGCATCTCTCCAAGTAATCACCGCTAAAATCCGGGAAATCCGCCGCACTTCTTTCCAGCCTTAATTTTTGGGTACCTGAAATATTTGAGTCTCTAATTCCGGAAATAATGGCCATACCGAGGAACGGGGTGCGGCCCTGTATTCCCCCTTGACTTACTTCTTACACGATAGCATCAAAATGGCAATCGCGAACACTTTCTGATTTTCGAGAAAAAAAGGGATAGAGTGTCGTGTAAGAAGTAAGTCGCCGACACTCTTGCCGCAATAACTCCGCAGTACGCGTGGTGACAACAAAGCCGATGAGTGCGTTGAATACAGCTCGTCGAACTCTATCTCCAGTATAAAGGACAACTCTCTATCCTCCTGCGTTTGGACGGGAGAGGCCGGCAAAATTTCAAAAAATGGTCATTTTGACCTTCCAAAACAGACTTTTTTCTATCAAAGGAGAACGAAGCGGCTAAGAGGCCCGCCCTTTTCACTGTAGCATCCCCGCATCTCCCCAAGTAATCACCGCTAAAATCCGGAAAATCCGCCGCACTTTTTTCCAGCCTTAATTTTTGGGTACCTAAAATATTTGAGTCTCTAATTCCGGAAATAATGGCCATACCGAGGAACGGGGTGCGGCCCTGTATTCCCCCTTGTCTTACTTCTTACACGATAGCATCAAAATGGCAATCGCAAACACTATCTGATTTTCGAGAAAAAAAGGGGAAGGGCACCCTTCCGCCCACATTCTTGCCGCAATAACTCCGCAGTACGCGTGTTGTGACTACAAAGCCGATGAGTGCGTTGAATACAGCTCGTCGACCTCTATCTCCAGTATAAAGGACAACTCTCTATCCTCCTGCGTTTGGACGGGAGAGGCCGGAAAATTAAAAAAAAATGGTCATTTTGACCTTCCAAAACAGACTTTTTTCTACACAAGGAGAACGAAGCGGCTCAGAGGCCCGCCCTTTTAACTGTAGCATCCACGCATCTCCCCAAGTAATCACCGATAAAATCCGGAAAATCCGCCGCACTTTTTTCCAGCCTTAATTTTTGGCTACCTAAAGTATTTGAGTCTCTAATTCCGGAAATAATGGCCATACCGAGGAACGGGGTTCGGCCCTGTATTCCCCCTTGACTTACTTCTTACACGATAGCATCAAAATGGCAATCGCGAACACTTTCTGATTTTCGAGAAAAAAAGGGGAAGAGTGTCGTGTAAGAAGTAAGTCGCCGACACTCTTGCCGCAATAACTCCGCAGTACGCGTGGTGACAACAAAGCCGATGAGTGCGTTGAATACAGCTCGTCGAACTCAATCTCCAGTATAAAGGACAACTCTCTATCCGCCTGCGTTTGGACGGGAGAGGCCGGCAAAATTTCAAAAAATGGTCATTTTGACCTTCCGAAACAGACTTTTTTCTACACAAGGAGAACGAAGCGGCTCAGAGGCCCGCCCTTTTAACTGTAGCATCCACGCATCTCCCCAAGTAATCACCGCTAAAATCCGGAAAATCCGCCGCACTTTTTTCCAGCCTTAATTTTTGGGTACCTGAAATATTTGAGTCTCTAATTCCGGAAATAATGGCCATACCGAGGAACGGGGTGCGGCCCTGTATTCCCCCTTGACTTACTTCTTACACGATAGCATCAAAATGGCAATCGCAAACACTTTCTGATTTTCGAGAAAAAAAGGGGAAGGGTTTAAACCACCCTTCCGCCGACATTCTTGCCGCAATAACTCCGCAGTACGCGTGTTGTGACTACAAAGCCGATGAGTGCGTTGAATACAGCTCGTCGAACTCTATCTCCAGTATAAAGGACAACTCTCTATCCTCCTGCGTTTGGACGGGAGAGGCCGCCAAATTTCAAAAAATGGTCATTTTGAACTTCCAAAACAGACTTTTTTCTACACAAGGAGAACGAAGCGGCTCAGAGGCCCGCCCTTTTAACTGTAGCATCCCCGCATCTCCCCAAGTAATCACCGCTAAAATCCAGAAAATCCGCCGCACTTTTTTCCAGCCTTAATTTTTGGGTACCTGAAATATTTGTGTCTCTAATTCCGGAAATAATGGCCATACCGAGGAACGGGGTGCAGCCCTGTATTCCCCCTTGACTTTCTTCTTACACGATAGCATCAAAATGGCAATCGCAAACACTTTCTGATTTTCGAGAAAAAAAGGGGAAGGGTTTAAACCACCCTTCCGCCGACATTCTTGCCGCAATAACTCCGCAGTACGCGGGGTGGCAACAAAGCCGATGAGTGCGTTGAATACAGCTCGTCGAACTCTATCTCCAGTATAAAGGACAACTCTCTATCCTCCTGCGTTTGGACGGGAGAGGCCGGCAAAATTTCAAAAAATGGTCATTTTGACCTTCCAAAACAGACTTTTTTCTACACAAGGAGAACGAAGCGGCTCAGAGGCCCGCCCTTTTAACTGTAGCATCCACGCATCTCCCCAAGTAATCACCGCTAAAATCCGGAAAATCTGCTGCACTTTTTTCCAGCCTTAATTTTTGGGTACCTAAAATATTTGAGTCTCCAATTCCGGAAATAACGGCCATACCGAGGAACGGGGTGCGGCCCTGTATTCCCCCTTGACTTACTTCTTACACGATAGCATCAAAATGGCAATCGCAAACACTTTCTGATTTTCGAGAATAAAAAGGGGAAGGAAAACCACCCTTCCGCCGACATTCTTGCCGCAATAACTCCGCAGTACGCGTGGTGACAACAATGCCGATGAGTGCGTTGAATACAGCTCGTCGAACTCTATCTCCAGTATAAAGGACAACTCTCTATCATCCTGCGTTTGGATTGGAGAGGCCGGCAAAATTTCAAAAAATGGTCATTTTGACCTTCCAAAACAGACTTTTTTCTACACAAGGCGAACGAAGCGGCTCAGAAGCCCGCCCTTTTAACTGTAGCATGCCCGCATCTCCCCAAGTAATCACCGCTAAAATCCAGAAATTCCGCCGCACTTTTTTCCAGCCTTAATTTTTGGGTAGCTGCAATATTTGAGTCTGTAATTCCGGAAATAATGGCTATACCGAGGAACGGGGTGCGGTCCTATATTCCCCCTTGACTTACTTCTTACACGATAGCATCAAAATGGCAATCGCGAACACTTTCTGATTTTCGAGAAAAAAAGGGGAAGGGTTTAAACCACCCTTCCGCCGACATTCTTGCCGCAATAACTCCGCAGTACGCGGGGTGACAACAAAGCCGATGAGTGCGTTGAATACAGCTCGTCGAACTCTGTCTCCAGTATAAAGGACAACTCTCTATCCTCATGCGTTTGGACGGGAGAGGCCGGCAAAATTTCAAAAAATGGACATTTTGACCTTCCAAAACAGACTTTTTTTCTACACAACGAGAACGAAGCGGCTCAGAGGCCCGCCCTTTCAACTGTAGCATCCCTGCATTTTCCCAAGTAATCACCGCAAAATTCCGGAAAATCCGCCGTACTTTTTTCCAGCCTTAATTTTTGGGTACCTGAAATATTTGAGTCTCTAATTCCGGAAAATAATGGCCATACCGAGGAACGGGGTGCGGTCCTGTATTCCCCCTTGACTTTCTTCTTACACGATAGCATCAAAATGGCAATCGCGAACACTTTCTGATTTTCCGCCGACATTCTTGCCGCAATAACTCCGCAGTACGCGGGGTGACAACAAAGCCGATGAGTGCGTTGAATACAGCTCGTCGAACTCTATCTCCAGTATAAAGGACTACTCTCTATCCTCCTGCGTTTGGACGGGAGAGGCCGGCAAATTTTCAAAAAATGGTCATTTTGACCTTCCAAAACAGACTTTTTTCTACACAAGGAGAACGAAGCGGCTCAGAGGCCCGCCCTTTTAACTGTAGCATCCCCGCATCTTCCCAAGCAATCACCGCTAAAATCCGGAAAATCCGCCGCACTTTTTTCCAGCCTTAATTTTTGGGTACCTGAAATATTTGAGTCTCTAATTCCGGAAATAATGGCCATACCGAGGAACGGGGCGCGGCCCTGTATTCCCCCTTGACTTACTTCTTACACGATAGCTTCAAAATGGCAATCGCGAACACTTTCTGATTTTCGAGAAAAAAATACCTGTAGTGAAAACAAAGCTGATAAGTACGTCGAATAGAGCTCGTCGAACTCTATCTTTAGCGTAAAGGACAACTCTCGAGGCAAGGACTCGCTAACGCACCTCATTGCTGACAGTCTTCAATGTGACCATGGCAAGTGTGACAATAAAATTCCTGTTGTAACCCGTCATAGGGCTTGTCCTTTTTTAGGGTAAATAAAAAAAGTCAAAATAACAACAATAATAATAAACAGAATCAACAAATCGTAATACAATCAACATTGAGTGTATTCCGTCGGAATATAAGAAGTATAATAAATAAGACTGTTGAACTCCTTGCATCCCTAGGTTCCGAATATTTATATCCGAATGTGCTATGTATTACCGAGCACCATATGAAACAACAGGAAATATTATCTCTCTCTCACTGGAAGGATATAAATTAGGTGCTAGTTACAGCAGACAAACTCTTGAGGATGGAGGCGTGAGTGTATTTCTCAAATCTGACCTTAATTTGAAAAATATTGATCTTTCACATTTTTGCAAAGACAAAGATTTAGAAATTTGTTCTGTCGAATTAGAAAATGACACATATAATTTCACTATAATATGTCTATATAGAGCACCATCTGGAGACTACGAAAACGTTATTCATTTATTAGAAAAGACACTAGAATACTTACAGAAACTGAAACGTGAATGCATTATTTGTGGAGACATCAATATCGATTATCTAACAGAAAGCAATAGGAAAGATCAACTAAATTCATTGCTAGCATCTTTCAATTCAATTTACACAGTAAACTTTCCGACCAGAATACAAGAGGATTCAGCTACTGCAATAGACAACATATTTATCGGAAAAGAAAAAATAGGTATATCTCAAACAACCCCAATAATTAATGGTCTTTCGGATCATGATGCTCAACTCCTAAGTATAAGTATTAACAAATCGTAAAAAAAAACAACAACTAAGTGAGATTAGAAATATAAACAGGGAATCATTAAATAATTTTGAAATAAATCTTAAAAATGAAACCTGGGAATCAGTATATAGTCAAAGTGATATGAACAGTAAATTCAACGAGTTTCATAAAACATTTCTAAATATTTTTGAATCCAGTTTTCCTGTAAAGTATAAAACTGAAACAATATGTAACAATAGATGGATTACACAAGGTATTAAAATCTCGTGCAAAACCAAGAGATCATTATACATACAGAGCAGAAATAGTAATGACAGGAACTTTAAACGACACTATAAAAATTATTCAAAAATATTACACAAAGTAATTCAAAAAGCTGAAGAATTACACTATAATACCACTATAATACCACAATACCACAATACGACGAAAAGTAAAGTAACAAACTATACCCTTATATCTAACAATTCAGACTCAAATGAAATTCCAAATATATTTAACAAACATTTTCTTACAATAACTGATAACCTCAACATCCCCCAAGATAATGTTACTATCAGTTTAGATTCTTTAACACAATATTTTCCAACAAAATTCGCAAATATTCAAATATTTCCAACAAACAAACAGGAATAATTGCAATTATTAAAAATCTAAAGTCAAAAATCTCCTCAGGGTATGATGAAATAACAAGTAAAATATTAAAAGCGAGTTCACATAATATTATAGCTGGGCCATTAAATTATTTATGTAACTATTCAATGTTCAATGGTATATTCCACGAGAGATTAAAATATTCAGTGGTTATTCCTATCTACAAAAAGGGAGAAACAACGTCTCCAGAAAATTACAGACCCATATCTCTTCTATCAGTCTTCTTCAAAATCTTTGTAAAAGTAATGTATAAATGCTTATATCATCATCTAGAAAGATACAACATTTTGGTCCCAGAACTATTTAGAAAAATAAAGACATAGAAAATGCAACATTTAGTTTAACTGACAAAATTCTGGAGGCAGTTAATAAAAAATTACAAGTTAGAGGGATTTTCTGTGATTTATCCAAAGCATTTGACTGTATAAATCATAAAATGCTGCTAGATAAATTTGATAATTATGGAATTAAAGGTGTTGCACACCAATGGTTTCACTAACATCTCATAGATAGCAAATAGAAAGTTGAAATCAATACAACTATGAAATCTGCCTCTATTAATAATGGAATTCCTCAAGGATCAATATTAAGTCCCCTACTTTTTCTAGTGTTTATAAATGATCTTGCCACCCCTAATAAAAGATGTAGGTCGTCCCACATTATTTGCAGATCACACAAGTATAGTAATTACAAACAATAACTCCAACACATTCCAATCTTCAACAGAGGAAATTCTCTTCAAAATATGTTACTGGTTCTCAGTCAATAAATTGGTATTAAAATGTAACAAAACTAACATAATTTAATTTAAATCCTGTCCAAATTCAACATCCCAAATTTCTAGCGCAATAATTAACAATAGATCCCTATTATAAACAACAACAACCAAATTTCTTGGCTTAAAAATCGATAATGTGTTAAATTGGAAAAATCATATTAAACAAATTACCCCCCGAACTAAATTCAGCATGTTTTGCTATTAGATCCATGCAAAAGATAGTAAATACCAATACCTTAAAAACAATATACTTTGCATACTTCCACTCGGTAATGAGTTTTGGAATGATATTCTGGGGAAATTCCATAGATAGTAACAGTATATTCCTACTACAAAACAAAAAGTAATTAGAATAATAGTAGGTGCCAAATGTAGGCAATCGTGTAGGACTAATTTAAAAAAACTACAAATAATGCCCATGGCTTGTCAGTACATCTTTTCATTAATAATCTTCCTCGTATGTAATCGAGAAAACTTGTAACTAATTCGACAGTTCATAGCATAAATACACGTCAAAAAAATGACTTTCATACTCCATCGGAAAGTCTATCGTGCTATCAAAAAGGAATGTGTTATATGGCAGTAAAAATTCTTAATAACATAAGATTATTTAGGGCCAAATTAAAGAAGTACCTAATTTCTCACGCCTTCTATTCTGTAGGTGAATTCATGACATTCAATAATGCTTCTTGAAATTGATACTAAAACTATGTGTTGTACTAGTAGACTATATTGTAAATCTCGTCTGTATATATTTCATCTAGACTGTGACTATAAATTAAGACTTTATAATAGTACTAAGTTTTTTTACTTGTTCCATATTCTAGCTGTAAAGCAATGTATAAATACCATGGAATGTTAATAAATACAATACAATACAATACAATACTCTCTGTCCCCATGCGTTTGGACGGGAGAGACCGGCAAAATTTAAAAAAATGGTCATTTTGACCTTCCAAAACAGAATTTTCTCTACACAAGGAGAATGAAGTGGCTCGGAGACCCGCCCTTTTAACTGTACCATCCCCGCATGTTCACTAATAATCACCACTAAAATCGGGCAAATCCATCGCACTTTTTTGTGGACTTATTATTTTGCCACATAAAATATTTAAATCTCTAATTCCCGGAAATAATGATCATATCGAGGAACGGGATGCGGTCCTGAATTCCCCCTTTATTTACGTCGGACTTGATAGCATCAAAATGGGAATCCCGAATGCAAGCTGATTTTCGAGAAAAAAATACCAATGGTATCCCGCCAACATTCTCGGCGCCATAACTCCACCGTGTGTGTAGTGAGAACAAAGCTGATAAGCGCGGCGAATAGAACTCATCGATCTCTATCTATAGTGTTAAGGACAACTCTCTGTCCCCAGGCATATGGACAGTAGAGGCCGGCAAAAGTTTCGAAAAATGGTCATTTTGACCATCCAAAACTGAATTTTCTCTACACAAGGAAAACGAAGACGCTCAGAGACCCGACCTTTTCATTGTTGCATCTCCGTATGTTTAGTAGTAATCACCAATAATATCGAGGAAATCCCTGGCACTTTTCTTAACATTATATTTTTTTTAGGGTATCTAAAATGTTTCAGTCTAATCTCCAGAAATAATGGCAATATCGAGGAATGTAATGCGGTGTTGTATTCCCCCTTGACTCATAGCATCAGAATTGGAATTCCGAACAAAAACTGGTTTTCGAGAAAAAATACCAAATTCTGTCAACTTTCTCGATGCCATATGTGTAGTGAGAACAAAGCCAATAAGTGCGACAAATAGAGCTCCTTGTACTCTATCCCTCTGCCTCCATGCATATGGATGATAGAGTCCGGCAAAGTTTCAAAAATTGGTAGTAATCACCAATAAAATCGAGCAATTCATGATTGTGTTGAAAAGGTGTGTATTTTGAAATTGAGTTGAGTGTTCAGGATGTGCTGGGGGTGTGTTTTTGTATGCTTGTAAATTTGATATTGTTCTAGAGTTGGCTGGATGTGTAGCATTTTCATGTTGTTGTCTATGTTGCTGTAGTGATTTCAGTTTGTGATATGTTCTGCGTAGGTTGAATTGTTATGGCTGTGATATTTCCTCGTAACATGTTTGAGATGATCTTCCAATGTAATGCACTCTAGTCAGCCAAATAATTTCCTAAAATGCTAACACAGTAAAGAAGTTGAAAAAGTTAGTCAGTGATTATGTGTGTTAAAAGTGTATATATAGAACAATGAAGTAAAATTAATTACTATTAAACTTCAAACATACCGGTACCTTAGGAATACTATTTTGTCCTTCGCTTCTTTGGCACGTGTTTGTGGTCCTGGTCTCTTATTAAACACCAACAATAGTCAGCCATCATAGAGATGTTCCACTGATCCAGGTTCCTCGTTTCCATCTCTTTTATGTCCTGATGGAATCGCTCACCCTGCTCTTCACTTAGTGCTCCTAAGTTTTCCGGGCAATATTCAAGATGAGAATGCAAAAAATGTAACCTCAAACTAATACTACATCCGAGTGCCTTTAAATTTTGGAGCATGGGTCTCACAATATGCTAATATTGGTCATCTTTAACATTACCCAGAAACTTGTTGTAACAACCTGGAATGAGTCCCAAGCCTGAAGCTCTAAGTTAGCCATAATATTTCTAAAATCAGTATCCTCAATCAGTTTGCGAATCTGTGGACCGTCAAAAACGCCTTCTCTCTCTTTTGATTCTGAGAATGCTGGAAATTTCTTAATAAGGTATTGTAAACAAGGACCATTTTTGTCCAAAGCTTTTCCAAATTGCTTCATTATATATGTAAAGAGGGCAGCAAAGTCAATTAATGAAAGATTTGTAACATTTTTTTCCGTTGGCAGTAAGTGTTTTCTTTTTAGCCAATCTGTAACTTCTCAATGTCTTTCTTTGACTCTAGAGGTACATTCACACAAAAACCAAGGCAATTTGGTGTACCCACCTTGTTGCCCCAACAAAATACTGCACACCTTCAGATTACAGCACACATACCACTTGTGTCCATTACATTTGAATTTTTCTAGAAGAGTATAAACATTTTGATACGTTTCCCTAAGGAATGTTGAATGACCTATTTCAATTGTGCTGAAGAACACATTTTAGACCTGATTTGCTTGCATGAATAAATAGACGCCAATCTTTCGGTTCATATGCTGTTAATCAAGCTAGAAATACCACAACAGTATACCAGTTCCCCTCTCCCCTTCCTTTACAAAATATTTTTTGAACTCTTCTTCACATTGTCTGTACCAGTAAAAGGTTGTTCCTGTCCTCTTTCAAACTTGAACTTTGGTAAGATCCGAGTCACGTACCAAATCATTTAATTTACACTGACTCAAAGGACGTGGACTGTCATCTTCCAAGTCTGGATCATCTTCTGTACTCGAAGTGTATGAAGTACTACTCTGGCAATGCCGTACATGGTTTTGGAATTGGAACATCTGGTCCTTGTGACACAGGCCTCATTGCTGACGTCAGGTTTGGATATATAATGACCACCTTGTTTTTCTTATTGAACCCTGATATTTTACAAATAAAAAAATAACAGTCCTGACTTCAAAAGTTTCTTGCCAACAAACCCACATGAAGGACAATGGTCCACTGCTTACTGTTAGCTATTCAGCAAACCTGGGTGCTAGAATGCCATAAAGTCTTGTTGGTTCTGTCTGTAGAATGTCGAACTTTCAATTTTGTGCTAAATACAGAATTGTGCATTATCTGTACGTGACATAAAAACTGAAATTAAAAAGGTTATGCCTTTGGCACTAATCATGGCAGAAATCTCAGTTAAGAGGATGATCCAACTAAAGTTAAACTTTACACTGCCTCGCCATCACTATTGTCAAATAAGATACTTGGAGCAGGTGATTTAAAATGAAATGAAAATTATTCATATAACAATTACTTACTAAAGTTACCGTTTATGCAGTTTCCTTTCTGACTAAGTAGGCTAAAATACTTTCATATTAAGCATGGTTTACGAGTATTTAAAACACAGTAGGTATAAAATGTAGCATTAATAAACATTTCTACTAACCTTTTCATCTTAAGAAGAGTTCGTTCATAAAAAACTACTAATAGATTTTGTAAATATAGGCCATACTTTATTGTTCTTATGTTCCAGTTCTCTGCTATGATGCATTAGATCGCCATGTGCAACTCAAACTTCTTTCTTACAGTATTTGCAACCTATATAAAATGGATTATCATTCTTCTGGAAACTACAGCTGAAAATCTTCTTCCTCCAACCATGAAATGCGAAATACATAGTCGTTCTATCTTCTTTGTATTAGAAACAGAACACTCTACATTACATTTACTATTATTCATCTTGAACAGAGCAGACCACACACCACGCTCACTGAATGCAGGGCTGCAGGGGGGGAGGAGGAAACAGTCACAGGGACGGAAGCAGAACTGGAATTACTATCACTTCCACATAATGATTTTGCCCCCCTAATAAAAGATATAGGCCATCCCATATTATTGGCAAATGAAACAAGTATAATAACTCCAACACATTCCAATCTTCAACAGAGGCAATTCTCTTCAAAATATGTGATTGGTTCTCAGCCAATAAATTAGTATTAAACTGTAACAAAACTAATATAATCCAATTAAAATCCTGTCCAAATTCAACCTAGCAAATTTCAAGCGCAATAATTAAGAACAGGTCCCTAACACAAACAATGACAACCAAATTTCTTGGCTTACAAATCGATAATGTGTTAAGGGGACACTCAACTTAAAAATTGCACAAAAAGTGTCATAGAAATGAAAAATTAAATTTCTAGACTAATTTACGTGACAGAACTAAATCAATACGCAAAATTCTTCCCCTATTCATTGAGAAGTCACAGTCAAATGCACAAAGCCAAAAAATAAAAAATGATAATTAAAAGTGATATTTCAATTAATGATTGATTAAAAATTGAAATATTTTTTATTTTGAAAAGTATTGGATCTAATGAGCTGAGATTTTGCATGTTACTTTCCATGTGTATATTAAACTTTTTCTCCAAATTTGAAAAAGATTGGTCAAATAGGAAAAAAGTTCCAAAATATAGTTGAGTGTTCCCTTAAGTTGTAAAAATCATATTAAAGAAATTACCCCCAAACTAAATTCAGCATGTTTTGCTATTAGATCTGTGCAAGAGGTAGTTAATATCAATACCTTAAAAATAATATACTTTGCATACTTCCACTCAGTAATGAGTTTTGGAATAACATTCTGGGGAAATTCTACAGTTGTTATTGTTGTTTTCTAATGCCAGGCGTTTGACAATAAAGTCATTTGACCTCTTGCACTCCAATATTTTTCAAAGCCACTGAAGCTGAACTAAAGGGAGGGGCTACTCATCAATTAGCACTGGTCAGATTGATGAGTTAATGACTGAATTTGGTATAATTTTCCTCTATTCAATACCTAATTCCCTCCCTACCCTTTCCTACCCAGTCCTCTGACTGAACTCTTACTGTCTTCGACCCCAACGGCATTAGAGCATTCGAGGCCTAGGGGTTCATTTCACTTTCCTTCCTCCTCTTTCTACTTTTCTGTTCCTAGTGCTGACCTGCTATGGCACTAAAATCGTCCTCCAGTGGCTTAAGGAGGGAAAGCTGGTGATCAACAAGATCTCCCAGCTAGGTCCAATGGATCAACAGCAGGTGTGGTCCTCCAGACACTCTGGGGGTTGTTGTGAATGAAGTAGCCACCAAAACGTTAAATCGGCTACAACTTGCCATTTTCACTCCAATATGAAATGAGTACCATTAAGGTAAAATTATCTGGAGGTAAAATAGTCCCCCAATCGGATCTCCGGGAGGGGACTACTTTAATGGTACAGAATCAACTAAACATCTTACAATGGAATGCTGGCGGTATAACATCAGTTGTTGTTGTTTAGTCAACTGTCTGAAGACAGATCTGAACCCCACAAGTGATACCAAGAAGGCACCACTTATGAGGCAACTAGACCAGGAGATAATGGGGTAGGGTGGCCAGTTCCTTTCCACCTTTATTGCATACATTGCCCACTAGCTACATTTTACACTAGTTAGACTTCAAATGTATAAAAACAATTGCTCTTCCTCTGACATATATCGTCAAGTGAGGTGTACTGCCTGATAAGAGATATTCTACAGATAGCAACAGTATATTTCTACTACAGAAAAGAGTAATTAGAATAATAGCAGGTGTCAAATCTAGGGAATCGTGTAGGACCACTTTAAAAAAATTACAAATAATGCCCATGGCTTGCCAGTACATTTTTTCATTAATAAACTTCCCCATATGTAATCGTGAAGACTTTGTAACTAATTCAACAGTTCATAGCATAAATACGCGTAAAAAATGACTTCCATACTCCATCGGCAAGTCTATCGAGCTATCAAAAAGGAGTGCGTTATATGGCAGTGTATATTTTTAATAGCCTCCCTATGGATATAAAAGTCAAATTCAAAACATAAAATTATTTAGGGCCAAATTAAAGAAGTACCTAATTTCTAACGCCTTCTATTCTGTAGGTGAATTCATGACATTGAACAACGCTTCATGATTATTTGTCTTGTATTAAGTATCAATATTAAACCTTTATGTTGTACTAGTAGACTATATTGTAAAACTGTTCTGTATATATTTCAACTAGACTGTGACTATAATTAAGACTTTGTAATACCATTAAGACTTTTTTTCACATGTTTCATATTCTAGCTGCGAAGCGATGTACGAATACCATGGAATGTAAATAAATATAATACAATACAATGCACCGGTCAAAGAAAAGTTGATGATGTAGGAGTTCACAAACATTGGTGCAGTTGAAAAATAATGTAATCTATACCAATAATAAATCTGTAACCGAAATTTTTCTGGTAATTTTCGCTTTTCCAAAAATAATTGGTGTCAACACGTATAATTAACCATCCTGAAACCGAAAATCGCTTTTTTTTTTATTTTTGTTTGTCTGTCTGTCAGCCTGGATGTTTGTTACCTTTTCACGCGATAATGGCTGAACCGATTTACATGAAAATTGGAATATAAATTAAGTTCGTTGCAACTTAGATTTTAGGCTATATAGCATTCAAAATATTTTATTTAAAAGGGGGTTTATAAGAGGGCCTGAATTAAATAAATCGAAATATCTCCCTTATTATAGACTTTCATGAAAAATGTTACATAACAAAAGTTTCTTTAAAAATGATTTCCGATAAGTTTTATTCTACGCAAAATTTTGATAGTACTGATATTTAAAGAGATAAATGAGTTTTAAAATAACAATGCATTTATTATCGACACCTAACGGGCTGTAATGAAATAAAAACAAATGATTTCGTCTATAAGGGGCCTTGGGCAACAACAAACAGAAGCTATTAACATACAGAGAATGTTTCTGTGTTTGTATGAAGTAATCTCAGAAGCTAACTAACCGATTTGCATAATTATTATTTCACCATTGGAAAGTGTAGTTTCTCTAGATGGACATAATGCTATAATGTTAGTACAGTAACTTCTTAGTGAATCGAGAACAGGTGAGATTAAAACAGCTTCTCATGCACAGAAAACTTGATAGGCTATTCTATTCTCTATATTCGTTTCCTTTATTTCTTAAAATAATGTTTATGTACACATTCATTTTTATCTCAGAGAATTAACGAACAACGAGGGTGTATTGATTTAGTATGCAGTAATAGTACGTTAGCTTAGCATTCCATTATTTTATAATCCAAATCTTAACTATGTTCAATTGAATCGTGTTAAAATAGATAAAATGTATAAACTATGCAATAAATGCAATGCAAAAAAATTGGGTAATGAGCCAAACAGATTATGTTGCTCTGTTGTAAAAGTTGTTCCTCCTCAGATTCAAGAGCCCCCACAATAAATTAAAAACTTACTTATTGGAGTACATTCGTTATCAACACACTTTTAAAATAATGTAGGATAATATAAGATAGTGCAACATCTTATTTCAAGTGGCATCATTTGGTGCAAAAGAAATACATGAAGTCAATTCTATGCCATCATTTAAAATTCAAGCATAGGCTTATCATTTAATTGGAAATCTTCTTCCAGCTGAGAGTAAGAGCCTTCAGTTCTCACAAGTATATTTCATTTCAGACGCTGACCAATTGTCTATTAGGTCTAATATAGTATCAATTTTTTTACTTTTTTTTAGTAGGTTATTTTACGATGCTGTATCAACAGGTTATTTAGCGTCTGAATGAGATGAAGGTGATAATGCCGGTGAAATGAGTCTGGTTCCAGCACCGATAGTTACCCAGCATTTGCTCATATTGGGTTGAGGGAAAACCCCGGAAAAAAACCTCAACCAGGTAACTTGCCCCGACGGGGATAGTATCAATCTTAAAAGTAGAGTTGACTGAACAACTCCAGGAAGTTAAATTCACAGTTTTAAATACAACTTTGAGAATGATTCAGGAGCAAACGACTTGCAACATACAAAAAGTTATTATTCACTAAACAATAACAAAACTGTATTTTAATTCTAAGAAGTGCCGCGAAGTGCACGGATATGGCTAGTTTAAAATAAGGGATAAATGACATCCCACAGGACAAATTATTTAAATAAAGGACCGTGCTTCAAAATCCGGACTGCAGATGAGCACTGATTCGAGGCCCTCGGGGAAAAATATTTTCCCATGCAATTTCGTTCAGTGTATAGGACCACCTAGCATCAGGAGGAATTTAGGGGGTTACAATGAGTAATGGAATCCAGTTTTGTACGCCCTCTCTGCTGGTCCTTTACCACAGATGTAAGCAAAAGAGTGAGACCTGTAATCGATAGTAGGTCTTGCAGATTACGATTTCCTGTTTTGTTATGCTTAACATCTTCCTTGGAATGCATTACAATTTCTCAGTCATGTGACTCTAGGGGCCTCACGTTGTTTTAATTGGGCAGAACACATGCTGGGAGTAGCCACAAAGCAAGTAGTCAAGAATGGTTAGTGAGGACTAAATTTTGTGTTTCGTTGTTTACGGTTAAAATGTTATGTTTTATTTAATGACGCTCGCAACTGCAGAGGTTCTATCAGCGTCGCCGGATGTGCCGTAATTTTGTCCCGCAGGAGTTCTTTTACATGCCAGTAAATCTACTGACATGAGCCTGTCGCATTTAAGCAAACTTAAATGCCATCGACCTGGCCCGGGATCGAACCCGCAACCTTGGGCATAGAAGGCCAGTCGTTGTTTACAGGTCACACTAAGAATTGTGATGTAGTTTATGCTGCGGGTAATTTTATGTTATAATGGTGGCTACATTGTTCCCTTTATTTTTTGTGAATGCACCTCCATCTTCTCCTCTCATTGGAGGAAGAAGAGAACCGGGCACTGGTCTGCTGGAGGAGCTAGGACCAGCCTCCGGATATGGCATTCTTGTTCCCAGTCAGACAGAGAGAGGACGACCGAGTCTCTGACCTCCACTGGAGGATTCATCGGGTTGAGTCGGGCCGCCTGGTTGAATTGGAACGACTCTGATATTGCGTGGGACACATCATCAATAGAACATCGTTTTCATATTGCAGTTACATAGACCCTGGGATGGTCTGGTTCATCTCTAAAGGTAAGCGTTCACTACATCGTATCGCACTCATCGGACGAATAGCATGGATCGGAAAAAGACTATCTTTGCTATAATTGTTATGTAACCACGTTCACTACATCGTATTGGACGCATCACCTCTCGGCAAATCCGTCCACGTTTCTTGGATGGGCAACTTTTCCGATGCGTGCGATCATGGCCTTCTTTAATAAATCAATTTTAATTGGTCAACTGTTACTATTATGTTGTGCCATGTTGTGTCGCGCCAAAATGGCAGACGGAAAACTCATTTCGCGTGTAGAAAATTGCGAAGAATTATATAATTTGAGGCGTTCCCATTACAGTAATCAAGTCGTTTCTTGCAAATATATTATGTAACCAATATTTCTTTCGTTTCTTCCTCTTCAATTAAGACGCATGAAGCAATTACAAATTCTTATTCGCTAACAGACGTAATTAATAGACCAAACCTCAACTCCTCTGTTTTCAGCAATGTCAATATCGTACGACGTCATGTTTTAAACAGCTGATAGGGGAATCTGATGAGGCGATGAGGTGAAGCCGTTACAGTGAACGCACTGCACTTAAAATATCGTTGCGTGCAATTCATACGAGGAGTGCGATATGATGTAGTGAATGCTTACCTTAACAGTGCATTGGCCAGCTCTGTTAATTACAGTATTCTACACAGTGTGGAATGGTTAACATCCTTAATACGACAGTGAATTTTCTTCGAGTCTATGGTGGTATTGATGGTGATAGTTTGTGAGTCGGCAACAGCGTATTCTACACGGACCTGTACCGGCATTCAGCTAAAGGTTGGAGTGTTGAAATTTATTGGATTTATCAGAGCCCGTGTGCTACGGGGAACTGTACTTTCTTGTGGGTGTTTGATCACTCCTGGTGTATATTATCATCTTTCACTTCCTATTCTATGTTAGTTATTTGCTCTCTCTCTCTACCGGCAATTTATGCCGTTATTAGACTTTAGTTTTCAATGTCTTTAATTATCCCCACCCTCTTGCTTGGGGTTATTCTTATGTATTTACAGTTCTTAACTTGTACAATATTTGTAACTCCTTTTCTCTCTACTTTGTTTCTACTTTATTAAATTGTTATGTTCACTATGGCTTTTCTTATAAATACTATTGTTAGAGACAACCAAAAACCTTGAAACATACGATCCCTTTTCCCCTCCCTGGGCATGCCAACATGACAGAATGATTATGACATTACATTCAGAGGAGTTACTTCCTTCTCTAACTGCAACACACGACAAATGGATAAACGAATAAAGTTAAGAGAACTTAACTACATATACACAACACGACACGAAAGAGAACATAGGTTTATATACACAAGTTTACAATGGACAGCTATTGGCTACAAAGGACTGCTGAAAGTATGCACACAGATTCTAAATTAGGAAAGTGAGAAATTGCAGAGTCAGAAATTCCTTCAGGCTTGCCTAAGCATAGTTTTTCAACAGAATCAACTCGAATGCTAGCACTTCAGAAAGTCATGACACAATTCTACATATTGACACAGATTGTCCTTCATTTCTCTTAAAGAGACTGAAATTGAATTTCCGGTAGATTTCGTGAGATTTTCATTGAAACAAATGTTCAATATTTCAGCTCCCTGAAGAGTCCTCAAATGCCCACCTTCCGTCTCCTTAGGGCAAAAGGTGCTCGTTGCAGGAAATGTAACAATACAGCTGTGGTAACAAGTTCCAAAACCCAAAAAAACTTAACTACCTCAAATGATACAATGTCACGCTTACCACATTTTGTGAATCAATTTACAGGATGTCAGTCGGTTCTACAATCATCTGCAAAACAAACAGAAAACAGAAGTGAGAATTATTTTGTATCACATTTTTATTTCATGTGGTTTGTAATCTTTTGTGAGGTCTTTATATATTGTTTTGCACCACATCTTTTGTGTCATATTGTACGAGGTACATTTAAAAAGTTTGTGGCTGCACATATAGAAACATGTCAACAATGCCACCATTTTAGCGGTCATTTTACATTAGTTCAAGCAAGAAAAATGTCTTTTGTCTACACTTTGAGTAATTTAATTTTGAAGTTAGTGCACTAAACAGATTGACAAAAATGGAAAATATCGGCCTTCGTGCTGTCATTAAATATTTCGTATATGAGGGAATGAGTCCAACAGAAATTAAAGCAGACATGGATGCTACACTGGGGGAATCCGACCCAGCATTTTCGACTGTGAAAAAATGGGCATGGTCGAGAGAGTGTGAAAGACGACCCCCGCAGTGGATGTCCAGTAACAGCAACAAGTGAGGAAATCGTGGGAAAATATCCATGATATGGTATTGAATGACCTGTCGACTGAAAGTGCGGGAAATTAGTGAGGTTATGCGTATCTCAACTGAACAGGTGCACCACATCTTAGTCAATGTCTTGGGCATGTCCAAGATCTCTGCAAGGTGGGTTTTGCATTTGTTAACATTGGAACAAAAGTATGTTCGATGTGAAATTTTGAGTGACTGTCTGGCTCAATTCCAGAAAAATATGCCAGTATTTTAGGTGGTTTGTAACCACTGATGAAACCTGAATCCACTACTATATACCAGAGACAAAACAGCACTCAAAACAATGGAAACACAAGTGATTTTCCGCCTGCAAAGAAAGCAAAAGCTGTTCAATCAGAAGGCGTGCGTGTTCTGAGATTCTAAGGGGATAAATCGTGATTGACTATCCAGCAATAACCGCAGAGTACTTACTTACTTACTTACTGGCTTTTAAGGAACCCGGAGGTTCATTGCCGCCCTCACATAAGCCCGCCATTGGTCCCTATCCTGAGCAAGATTAATCCATTCTCTATCATCATATCCCACCTCCCTCAAATCCATTTTAATATTATCTTCCCATCTATGTCTCGACCTCCCTAAAGGTCTTTTTCCCTCCGGCCTCCCAACTAACACTCTATATGCATTTCTGGATTCGCCTATACATGCTACATGCCCTGCTCATCTCAAACGTCTGGATTTAATGTTCCTAATTATGTCAGGTGAAGAATACAATGCGTGCAGTTCTGTGTTGTGTAACTTTCTCCATTCTCCTGTAACTTCATCCCTCTTAGCCCCAAATATTTTCCTAAGCACCTTATTCTCAATAAGTTTCACAACCATACAGAACAACTGGTAATATAACTGTTTTATAAATTCTAACGTTCAGATTTTTTGACAGCAGACTGGATGATAAAAGCTTTTCAACTGAATAATAACAGGCATTTCCCATATTTATTCTGTGTTTAATTTCCTCCTGAGTATCATTTATATTTGTTGCTGTTGCTCCAAGATATTTGAACTTCTCCACCTCTTCAAAAGATAAATTTCCAATTTTTATATTTCCATTTCGTACAATATTCTCGTCACGAGACATAATCATATACTTTGTCTTTTCGGGATTTACTTCCAAACCTATATCTTTACTTGCTTCCAGTAAAATTCCCGTGTTTTCCCTAATTGTCTGTGGATTTTCTCCTAACATATTCACGTCATCTGCATAGCCAAGCAGCTGATGTAACCCGTTCAATTCCAAACCCTCTCTGTTATCCTGGACTTTCCTAATGGCGTACTCTAGAGAGTATAACCGCAGAGTATTATTCAAATCTCCTGCAGCAACGGAAAGGGAAAATTCGCGAGAAAATGCCGGATATGGCAAATAAGAAAGTGTTGTTTCATTACGACAAAGCATCTGCTCACATGTCTGAAATCACAGTTGCCAAACTACGTGAATTACATTGCCGAACCCCCTCCCCTGCTCACCAGATCTCACACCCTCGGACTTCTTTCTTTTCCCAAAGCTCAAAACTCACTTGGCTGGGAAATGAAGAGGTTATCACAGCAGGCCTTTTTGCAGACCTCGAGAAATCTGTGCACAAGGGGGGTACAGCGGCATTGCAGCACCGGTGGACCAAGTGCGTGAATCTTGGGCGGATTAAAGATTATTCTGAATAATCCTAGTTTAATTTCTATGTCAAGCTATGAAACCCTTGCAGTGTTGTATTTGTCTAGTACTGAATGTTGAAAATTACACCCAAACTCTGCACGTAGTTAATATGTATCATTCATCAACAAAGATATAATGAACCAGGACCACTACCACACTGCAGTCACCAGGATAGAAGAAAGCCCTTCCAGGAAGCAATAGCGTGAGTGAATCCCTAATCATTGGATACTAACCATATTATTTATTATCCAATATATGAAACCAGGGGCAGCTCTACAATAAGAACTGCAGAGCTGCAGAACCGCCATTTAAATGGACCTGAAAAAATTAAAAATGTAAAACGTGCTTTTATGTAATCTAGTTCATTGTTTCATTTATTTTTCCAATTCATTCTCCTTCGATTTAAGATTTTACTGTCTGTAGGAGCCTTGAACTGCTCGAGGATTTTAGCTGTAGTGTACTTTTCGGATCTGTGATCGGCAGTTCCTGAAGCTCCACGTAGGGTAGTCGGTAGCAGAAAACTGGTTTTCTTCACCGTCCCATAAGACTGCATTAGAGCTGCAACCAAAGCAGCTCTCTCCGAATATACAAAAGAACCGCCAACACCCTCATCTTTTTATGACTTGCGTTAGAACACACAGGCTTCTGGACTGCTGTATATCATTACAGTTCCAGTGTGTTATAGTACTGTGGGTGGTGTGATGTGATTAGTCAGTGTGTCTAAGGAAATATTTATATTAAAAATGAATGAAATGAAAACCTAATCGACCAACCCTTTTCGAAATTAAAAGAGAAATTACATGTTAACTTAGGAAATTAGGACGTCCTACACAAAATTTAAATATTGAAATTTCTGGAAAAAGTCGAGGAAATCATGTAGCCTACTAGTCATTTTAATATCGAAATGTGTAATGGAAAAGATTGGTTTTTTGCTGAAAACGCTTTCTCCCCCACCCGTGTAATCTGTTTAGAGGAGAAAATACATGACAAACACGGGAGTGAAGAATTTAGTTAATTTAACTTAAAAAACTAGAAAAGCATATGGGGCACATCTCCACTACGTGACTAGTTGTACCAGGTGTGTGAGGTGTAGCGCACAGATGGTTGGAGTACAATTTTGGGTGCACAGTCAACTTCGAGAAGGGGCTATAATTATACGTGTTATCAGATTTAGATGCAATAAACAGCATGCGTTTGCTAAATACACTATTTTTCATGAAGAACTGCCAACCTTTGTAACCGCGGGCCGCTACTCTATGAAACCCTATTTCATTCAAAGTCATATTAGGGCTAATGTTTACAATGACCTACGAAATTGAATTTAAGTTGAATCATAAAAGAAACATACATTGTCATAGAATAATGAATGTTCATACATTCTCTGCACTTTCGAATCAATTTTATTTATAAATGACATAAACAGCTGCAACAACAAACAAGTCAGGCAGACTACTTCACTTCTTCCACGCCAAAGTAATGGAATGCACTGCACGATGTGATTACCATCTTCACATGGACAGTTTGCATTGTGTCGTGTAGTAATGACAAAAGAGTTACTGCCTAACCTAACCTAATCGAACCTAATCTAAAGACCGCAATATACCAAAATGACGTTCTGAAGGATCTTCGTTAAATTTTCCTGCCAACACATACTTATGTTTGTTTTCCCACAAATCTTCGAACACTTCTAAAGTGCTGTCTAACGTTACTCTTAAGAACTCCAGCATTCTTTCAGAAGTGAAAGTATTTGATTGCTTCTAAGGACAGTTTTCCACTTTATTAAAGTTTAATGTGCATCTCACCTTTCATACAGGAATAGATGAATTCAATGAAGCAGTTCAAGTTCCTTTGTTTTGCTGCCTTCTAGTCCCCCTGAATTGTATTCCCTTAGCAAAAGATCTGCTAAATACCAGACTTACATTCACTCGATGCAAGGAATTAGAGTCCAAATTTTTTTTATTTCAGTTGGTTATTTAACGACGCTGTATCAACTACTAGGTTATTTAGCGTCGATGAGATTGGTGATAGCGAGATAATATTTGGCGAGACGAGGCCGAGGTTTCGCAATAGATTACCTTGCATTCACATTACGGTTAGGGAAAACCTCGGAAAAAATCCAACCAGGTAATCAGCCCAAGCGGGGATCGAACCCGCGCCCGAACGCAACTTCAGACTGGCAGGCAAGCGCCTTAACTGACTGAGCCACGCCGGTGGCAGAGTCCAAATGAGCAGAGGTCAGTTTATAACAAGCCTTCATACCGGAAAATTCGAAATATGAATCACGTTGAAATATGAATAATCAACATGCAATACACCCGGACTTTATCGCGGAAATTATTCCATATGCATTTAAATATATGCGGTCCATTTGGAAATAGTTTTCTAACAGGATCAGCTGGATTTGGTATAGAACAATTAAAGTTTCTTCTGTTGCCAAACATTTCCGTAACTTTTTATTAGCTTAGCTACCCTCTGACGTGAAACTGATGATCTACCACCAGTTTCTTCTAACTGTATCATAACCTGGATGAGTATTTTTGCGATAATGTCACCAGAGGTGGCGTTCGAGCTAGCATATATTGCTATGGGTTAAACCCAGCTATAAGGAAAGGGAGCAAACATGAAAACTAGAGCATGATTTGCAAGTTCATTCTCGCTTGCTTCTGGAGTAAAATATTCCAAATTAACAGATGAATTTCAATTGAATTGAATTTCTTCCCTAAGTTTAACTTCATCAAATGTAAGAATTCCGGCACGTTCACTCTCCTCTTTGTCACAAAAAAAATGTGCAATGGCATCTGTGGCATAGAGACATTTAAGATCCTTCACAAATGTTCTTAAGAGAGCTTCAGAAGATAAAGGCAGCAAAACACTCTTCAGTATGGATTTCTTTAAATTGCATCAACTACACTTTTCTAATTAATTGATTAACTAGTGGACTTACTCGTGTTAATTATGTAAGATACAATTCAAACATAACAGACAACATCATAAGAAAGACAAAACAAGAACTTAACAAACGCAAAAACACAACACAAACACAAGAACACAAGAAATACATCACACTAACATATGAAAACAAAAGCACACATAAGATCACATCTTCATTCAGAAAGCAGAAATACAACATAACATACAGAACAGAAAACACACTACAAAGACATCTCAACACACAAAAAACACAAACAAATAAATACGACCACACAGGTGTATACAAACTCACATGTAATAGTTGCGACAGTTTCTACATAGGACAGACAGGCAGATCTTTCCAAACTCGATACAAAGAACACATTAAAGCAATAACCAGAGGACACAATACATCTACATACGCCGATCACATAACCAATGCTAACCATACATACAATAACATAAATAAGGACATGGAAATCCTACACACACAACCCAAGAACCAAAAACTCAACACACAACAATACGAAATATACAAACACACTAAAACACACCCTGATCAAATTCTCAACACACAGATCAATTTCAGAACACACACACACTATTTGACTCCACTCTTCAACACCTTTCAACAATCAAACACACCCACATAACAGAGATGACGCTGTGATCTAGTAGGCTCTGAGGATGGTGCGTGAAGCACTGAAACAGCTGTAAGCCGCACAAATCTTACATTATTAAACACGAGTAAGTCCACTAGTTAATCAATTAATTATATTCAAGTGTTAAAAGTAGTGTACGCAAGATTCAAAATGGATTACCAAGACATTTCTACAATTTTTTTTTCTCTCTCTCTCTCTCTCTCTCTCTCTCTAAGAGACGGGTACGATTTCAATTGTGTGAAACTAGTCTTTGATTTTACATTTCTTGTGTTCTTTTCAAGCATATTTATTTTAGTATTTGTGATGTTTAGTTTCTTCAGAATTCTAATTAAACTGCGTTTCTGATTCTTAGTTTTCCTATTTAACAAAGCAATTGTTTTCCTGGCTTTCATGATATCAAGGCTATCTTCAACTGATAAATTGTTTGGTATTGCATTATTCTGGTTGGGGTTTTCAATACCGGTATCGAGAGAACATGTTTCACCTGTGCACAAGGATTCTTTTTCTTAGGAGATTTACATTTCCTAACTATCTTAGAGAGAGGTATTTGGCACATTAGGAAAGATATGGGGAACTGCATCTGGTTTTAATTTCCATCTCTGTTTTGAATGTCTACTGTTTCACCCTTTAGAGTAAATGAATATACTTTTATTAAGAAATTACTGGCAAAAATAATGTCACACAGAAAGCAATCATGAGTCAGTTTTCTATTTTTTCTAGGGATAGCGTTCTCCCATTTCAGTAAGTCATCACTATCATCTGGTGGTCTAAAGAAATGTCTAAAGCCAAAAGTGTGAAGCACATAACACAACAGAAACTAATTAATAAATAATCAATCAATAACCTAGCAACACTAAACTGACAACTTTTGACAAGTAATAATTATTAAGACTAAAGAACAGATATAAGCAATTATGACGTACGATAACATAGCACACTATTGACAACTAACGAATATAAATGACACTCGTGAGCAGTGGCGGTGCGTCAATAAGACCACAAGAGCACGTGAACACCTTGTTTCCATTAATACACGACTAGTTTTATTATTTGATACCGTATTGCCGTAGTGGGGATGTATAATATCAGAATCCAGTATTTTAAACTTCCTGCATCTTGCATAAACTTCTTATGTAAACTTGGCAACATCCGTTCACGTACAAGCCGTGCTCTTTTCGAGACGGTTACAGAAATTTCACGCATGTGCGGGAGAAAATTGTCTTTAGCTGGCCGCTTATGACTCGTCAAGAGCACAAAGCGTTAAGTGAACATGATGAGTATCTATCCTACAGATGTCAGGTGCATCGATGCCTATCGTTCACGTGCTATATCTCGAGGAGGAAATTTAAAAGCCTGTACATGTCAGCATCTGACTGTAGGAACGTTTACTTTACGTAGATGTGTGTACAGTGCTGCTACGAGAGTGTAGTTTGTGAATTACTATACTTCAGTGTCGACATAATAGCATAGTTTGACTTTCAAACACGTGCTGGCTGATTGTGGTGGTGGTGGTATGAATTTAAGTATCTGTATGGTAGTGTATAATATTTAAGAATAATATTTACTGGCATGTATTTATAGCAATCAATCTATGTGAATGGGATTACAGTACTGGTATAGGCTATAGTGTATCAGTGTGTTGTGAATCAAAATATATTACTGAACACACGCGTTTGTAAATAACAGGACTGTGATATGTATTCATTATTAACAAACGTAAACAATGAACTCTGTTCAATGAAATTTGGAACAGTAAAGAACTGGGTAAATTGGCTTACCAGGAAAAATTGGAAATAGAAAGGCTGCTGCTGCTGCTGCTGCTGCTGCTGCTGCTGCTGCTGCTGCTGCTGCTGCTGCTGCTGCTGCTGCTGCTGCTGCTGCTGCTGCTGCTGCTGCTGCTGCTGCTGCTGCTGCTGCTGCTGCTGCTGCTGCTGCTGCTGCTGCTGCTGCTGCTGCTGCTGCTGCTGCTGCTGCTGCTGCTGCTGCTGCTGCTGCTGCTGCTGCTGCTGCTGCTGCTGCTGCTGCTGCTGCTGCTGCTGCTGCTGCTGCTGCTGCTGCTGCTGCTGCTGCTGCTGCTGCTGCTGCTGCTGCTGCTGCTGCTGCTGCTGCTGCTGCTGCTGCTGCTGCTGCTGCTGCTGCTGCTGCTGCTGCTGCTGCTGCTGCTGCTGCTGCTGCTACTGCTACTGCTACTGCTACTGCTACTGCTACTGCTACTGCTACTGCTACTGCTACTGCTACTGCTACTGCTACTGCTACTGCTACTGCTACTGCTACTGCTACTGCTACTGCTACTGCTACTGCTACTGCTACTGCTACTGCTACTGCTACTGCTACTGCTACTGCTACTGCTACTGCTACTGCTACTGCTACTGCTACTGCTACTGCTACTGCTACTGCTACTGCTACTGCTACTGCTACTGCTACTGCTACTGCTACTGCTACTGCTACTGCTACTGCTACTGCTACTGCTACTGCTACTGCTACTGCTACTGCTACTGCTACTGCTACTGCTACTGCTACTGCTACTGCTACTGCTACTGCTACTGCTACTGCTACTGCTACTGCTACTGCTACTGCTACTGCTACTGCTACTGCTACTGCTACTGCTACTGCTACTGCTACTGCTACTGCTACTGCTACTGCTACTGCTACTGCTACTGCTACTGCTACTGCTACTGCTACTGCTACTGCTACTGCTACTGCTACTGCTACTGCTACTGCTACTGCTACTGCTACTGCTACTGCTACTGCTACTGCTACTGCTACTGCTACTGCTACTGCTACTGCTACTGCTACTGCTACTGCTACTGCTACTGCTACTGCTACTGCTACTGCTACTGCTACTGCTACTGCTACTGCTACTGCTACTGCTACTGCTACTGCTACTGCTACTGCTACTGCTACTGCTACTGCTACTGCTACTGCTACTGCTACTGCTACTGCTACTGCTACTGCTACTGCTACTGCTACTGCTACTGCTACTGCTACTGCTACTGCTACTGCTACTGCTACTGCTACTGCTACTGCTACTGCTACTGCTACTGCTACTGCTACTGCTACTGCTACTGCTACTGCTACTGCTACTGCTACTGCTACTGCTACTGCTACTGCTACTGCTACTGCTACTGCTACTGCTACTGCTACTGCTACTGCTACTGCTACTGCTACTGCTACTGCTACTGCTACTGCTACTGCTACTGCTACTGCTACTGCTACTGCTACTGCTACTGCTACTGCTACTGCTACTGCTACTGCTACTGCTACTGCTACTGCTACTGCTACTGCTACTGCTACTGCTACTGCTACTGCTACTGCTACTGCTACTGCTACTGCTACTGCTACTGCTACTGCTACTGCTACTGCTACTGCTACTGCTACTGCTACTGCTACTGCTACTGCTACTGCTACTGCTACTGCTACTGCTACTGCTACTGCTACTGCTACTGCTACTGCTACTGCTACTGCTACTGCTACTGCTACTGCTACTGCTACTGCTACTGCTACTGCTACTGCTACTGCTACTGCTACTGCTACTGCTACTGCTACTGCTACTGCTACTGCTACTGCTACTGCTACTGCTACTGCTACTGCTACTGCTACTGCTACTGCTACTGCTACTGCTACTGCTACTGCTACTGCTACTGCTACTGCTACTGCTACTGCTACTGCTACTGCTACTGCTACTGCTACTGCTACTGCTACTGCTACTGCTACTGCTACTGCTACTGCTACTGCTACTGCTACTGCTACTGCTACTGCTACTGCTACTGCTACTGCTACTGCTACTGCTACTGCTACTGCTACTGCTACTGCTACTGCTACTGCTACTGCTACTGCTACTGCTACTGCTACTGCTACTGCTACTGCTACTGCTACTGCTACTGCTACTGCTACTGCTACTGCTACTGCTACTGCTACTGCTACTGCTACTGCTACTGCTACTGCTACTGCTACTGCTACTGCTACTGCTGCTACTGCTACTGCTACTGCTACTGCTACTGCTACTGCTACTGCTACTGCTACTGCTACTGCTACTGCTACTGCTACTGCTACTGCTACTGCTACTGCTACTGCTACTGCTACTGCTACTGCTACTGCTACTGCTACTGCTACTGCTACTGCTACTGCTACTGCTACTGCTACTGCTACTGCTACTGCTACTGCTACTGCTACTGCTACTGCTACTGCTACTGCTACTGCTACTGCTACTGCTACTGCTACTGCTACTGCTACTGCTACTGCTACTGCTACTGCTACTGCTACTGCTACTGCTACTGCTACTGCTACTGCTACTGCTACTGCTACTGCTACTGCTACTGCTACTGCTACTGCTACTGCTACTGCTACTGCTACTGCTACTGCTACTGCTACTGCTACTGCTACTGCTACTGCTACTGCTACTGCTACTGCTACTGCTACTGCTACTGCTACTGCTACTGCTACTGCTACTGCTACTGCTACTGCTACTGCTACTGCTACTGCTACTGCTACTGCTACTGCTACTGCTACTGCTACTGCTACTGCTACTGCTACTGCTACTGCTACTGCTACTGCTACTGCTACTGCTACTGCTACTGCTACTGCTACTGCTACTGCTACTGCTACTGCTACTGCTACTGCTACTGCTACTGCTACTGCTACTGCTACTGCTACTGCTACTGCTACTGCTACTGCTACTGCTACTGCTACTGCTACTGCTACTGCTACTGCTACTGCTACTGCTACTGCTACTGCTACTGCTACTGCTACTGCTACTGCTACTGCTACTGCTACTGCTACTGCTACTACTACTACTACTACTACTACTACTACTACTACTACTACTACTACTACTACTACTACTACTACTACTACTACTACTACTACTACTACTACTACTACTACTACTACTACTACTACTACTACTACTACTACTACTACTACTACTACTACTACTACTACTACTACTACTACTACTACTACTACTACTACTACTACTACTACTACTACTACTACTACTACTACTACTACTACTACTACTACTACTACTACTACTACTACTACTACTACTACTACTACTACTACTACTACTACTACTACTACTACTACTACTACTACTACTACTACTACTACTACTACTACTACTACTACTACTACTACTACTACTACTACTACTACTACTACTACTACTACTACTACTACTACTACTACTACTACTACTACTACTACTACTACTACTACTACTACTACTACTACTACTACTACTACTACTACTACTACTACTACTACTACTACTACTACTACTACTACTACTACTACTACTACTACTACTACTACTACTACTACTACTACTACTACTACTACTACTACTACTACTACTACTACTACTACTACTACTACTACTACTACTACTACTACTACTACTACTACTACTACTACTACTACTACTACTACTACTACTACTACTACTACTACTACTACTACTACTACTACTACTACTACTACTACTACTACTACTACTACTACTACTACTACTACTACTACTACTACTACTACTACTACTACTACTACTACTACTACTACTACTACTACTACTACTACTACTACTACTACTACTACTACTACTACTACTACTACTACTACTACTACTACTACTACTACTACTACTACTACTACTACTACTACTACTACTACTACTACTACTACTACTACTACTACTACTACTACTACTACTACTACTACTACTACTACTACTACTACTACTACTACTACTACTACTACTACTACTACTACTACTACTACTACTACTACTACTACTACTACTACTACTACTACTACTACTACTACTACTACTACTACTACTACTACTACTACTACTACTACTACTACTACTACTACTACTACTACTACTACTACTACTACTACTACTACTACTACTACTACTACTACTACTACTACTACTACTACTACTACTACTACTACTACTACTACTACTACTACTACTACTACTACTACTACTACTACTACTACTACTACTACTACTACTACTACTACTACTACTACTACTACTACTACTACTACTACTACTACTACTACTACTACTACTACTACTACTACTACTACTACTACTACTACTACTACTACTACTACTACTACTACTACTACTACTACTACTACTACTACTACTACTACTACTACTACTACTACTACTACTACTACTACTACTACTACTACTACTACTACTACTACTACTACTACTACTACTACTACTACTACTACTACTACTACTACTACTACTACTACTACTACTACTACTACTACTACTACTACTACTACTACTACTACTACTACTACTACTACTACTACTACTACTACTACTACTACTACTACTACTACTACTACTACTACTACTACTACTACTACTACTACTACTACTACTACTACTACTACTACTACTACTACTACTACTACTACTACTACTACTACTACTACTACTACTACTACTACTACTACTACTACTACTACTACTACTACTACTACTACTACTACTACTACTACTACTACTACTACTACTACTACTACTACTACTACTACTACTACTACTACTACTACTACTACTACTACTACTACTACTACTACTACTACTACTACTACTACTACTACTACTACTACTACTACTACTACTACTACTACTACTACTACTACTACTACTACTACTACTACTACTACTACTACTACTACTACTACTACTACTACTACTACTACTACTACTACTACTACTACTACTACTACTACTACTACTACTACTACTACTACTACTACTACTACTACTACTACTACTACTACTACTACTACTACTACTACTACTACTACTACTACTACTACTACTACTACTACTACTACTACTACTACTACTACTACTACTACTACTACTACTACTACTACTACTACTACTACTACTACTACTACTACTACTACTACTACTACTACTACTACTACTACTACTACTACTACTACTACTACTACTACTACTACTACTACTACTACTACTACTACTACTACTACTACTACTACTACTACTACTACTACTACTACTACTACTACTACTACTACTACTACTACTACTACTACTACTACTACTACTACTACTACTACTACTACTACTACTACTACTACTACTACTACTACTACTACTACTACTACTACTACTACTACTACTACTACTACTACTACTACTACTACTACTACTACTACTACTACTACTACTACTACTACTACTACTACTACTACTACTACTACTACTACTACTACTACTACTACTACTACTACTACTACTACTACTACTACTACTACTACTACTACTACTACTACTACTACTACTACTACTACTACTACTACTACTACTACTACTACTACTACTACTACTACTACTACTACTACTACTACTACTACTACTACTACTACTACTACTACTACTACTACTACTACTACTACTACTACTACTACTACTACTACTACTACTACTACTACTACTACTACTACTACTACTACTACTACTACTACTACTACTACTACTACTACTACTACTACTACTACTACTACTACTACTACTACTACTACTACTACTACTACTACTACTACTACTACTACTACTACTACTACTACTACTACTACTACTACTACTACTACTACTACTACTACTACTACTACTACTACTACTACTACTACTACTACTACTACTACTACTACTACTACTACTACTACTACTACTACTACTACTACTACTACTACTACTACTACTACTACTACTACTACTACTACTACTACTACTACTACTACTACTACTACTACTACTACTACTACTACTACTACTACTACTACTACTACTACTACTACTACTACTACTACTACTACTACTACTACTACTACTACTACTACTACTACTACTACTACTACTACTACTACTACTACTACTACTACTACTACTACTACTACTACTACTACTACTACTACTACTACTACTACTACTACTACTACTACTACTACTACTACTACTACTACTACTACTACTACTACTACTACTACTACTACTACTACTACTACTACTACTACTACTACTACTACTACTACTACTACTACTACTACTACTACTACTACTACTACTACTACTACTACTACTACTACTACTACTACTACTACTACTACTACTACTACTACTACTACTACTACTACTACTACTACTACTACTACTACTACTACTACTACTACTACTACTACTACTACTACTACTACTACTACTACTACTACTACTACTACTACTACTACTACTACTACTACTACTACTACTACTACTACTACTACTACTACTACTACTACTACTACTACTACTACTACTACTACTACTACTACTACTACTACTACTACTACTACTACTACTACTACTACTACTACTACTACTACTACTACTACTACTACTACTACTACTACTACTACTACTACTACTACTACTACTACTACTACTACTACTACTACTACTACTACTACTACTACTACTACTACTACTACTACTACTACTACTACTACTACTACTACTACTACTACTACTACTACTACTACTACTACTACTACTACTACTACTACTACTACTACTACTACTACTACTACTACTACTACTACTACTACTACTACTACTACTACTACTACTACTACTACTACTACTACTACTACTACTACTACTACTACTACTACTACTACTACTACTACTACTACTACTACTACTACTACTACTACTACTACTACTACTACTACTACTACTACTACTACTACTACTACTACTACTACTACTACTACTACTACTACTACTACTACTACTACTACTACTACTACTACTACTACTACTACTACTACTACTACTACTACTACTACTACTACTACTACTACTACTACTACTACTACTACTACTACTACTACTACTACTACTACTACTACTACTACTACTACTACTACTACTACTACTACTACTACTACTACTACTACTACTACTACTACTACTACTACTACTACTACTACTACTACTACTACTACTACTACTACTACTACTACTACTACTACTACTACTACTACTACTACTACTACTACTACTACTACTACTACTACTACTACTACTACTACTACTACTACTACTACTACTACTACTACTACTACTACTACTACTACTACTACTACTACTACTACTACTACTACTACTACTACTACTACTACTACTACTACTACTACTACTACTACTACTACTACTACTACTACTACTACTACTACTACTACTACTACTACTACTACTACTACTACTACTACTACTACTACTACTACTACTACTACTACTACTACTACTACTACTACTACTACTACTACTACTACTACTACTACTACTACTACTACTACTACTACTACTACTACTACTACTACTACTACTACTACTACTACTACTACTACTACTACTACTACTACTACTACTACTACTACTACTACTACTACTACTACTACTACTACTACTACTACTACTACTACTACTACTACTACTACTACTACTACTACTACTACTACTACTACTACTACTACTACTACTACTACTACTACTACTACTACTACTACTACTACTACTACTACTACTACTACTACTACTACTACTACTACTACTACTACTACTACTACTACTACTACTACTACTACTACTACTACTACTACTACTACTACTACTACTACTACTACTACTACTACTACTACTACTACTACTACTACTACTACTACTACTACTACTACTACTACTACTACTACTACTACTACTACTACTACTACTACTACTACTACTACTACTACTACTACTACTACTACTACTACTACTACTACTACTACTACTACTACTACTACTACTACTACTACTACTACTACTACTACTACTACTACTACTACTACTACTACTACTACTACTACTACTACTACTACTACTACTACTACTACTACTACTACTACTACTACTACTACTACTACTACTACTACTACTACTACTACTACTACTACTACTACTACTACTACTACTACTACTACTACTACTACTACTACTACTACTACTACTACTACTACTACTACTACTACTACTACTACTACTACTACTACTACTACTACTACTACTACTACTACTACTACTACTACTACTACTACTACTACTACTACTACTACTACTACTACTACTACTACTACTACTACTACTACTACTACTACTACTACTACTACTACTACTACTACTACTACTACTACTACTACTACTACTACTACTACTACTACTACTACTACTACTACTACTACTACTACTACTACTACTACTACTACTACTACTACTACTACTACTACTACTACTACTACTACTACTACTACTACTACTACTACTACTACTACTACTACTACTACTACTACTACTACTACTACTACTACTACTACTACTACTACTACTACTACTACTACTACTACTACTACTACTACTACTACTACTACTACTACTACTACTACTACTACTACTACTACTACTACTACTACTACTACTACTACTACTACTACTACTACTACTACTACTACTACTACTACTACTACTACTACTACTACTACTACTACTACTACTACTACTACTACTACTACTACTACTACTACTACTACTACTACTACTACTACTACTACTACTACTACTACTACTACTACTACTACTACTACTACTACTACTACTACTACTACTACTACTACTACTACTACTACTACTACTACTACTACTACTACTACTACTACTACTACTACTACTACTACTACTACTACTACTACTACTACTACTACTACTACTACTACTACTACTACTACTACTACTACTACTACTACTACTACTACTACTACTACTACTACTACTACTACTACTACTACTACTACTACTACTACTACTACTACTACTACTACTACTACTACTACTACTACTACTACTACTACTACTACTACTACTACTACTACTACTACTACTACTACTACTACTACTACTACTACTACTACTACTACTACTACTACTACTACTACTACTACTACTACTACTACTACTACTACTACTACTACTACTACTACTACTACTACTACTACTACTACTACTACTACTACTACTACTACTACTACTACTACTACTACTACTACTACTACTACTACTACTACTACTACTACTACTACTACTACTACTACTACTACTACTACTACTACTACTACTACTACTACTACTACTACTACTACTACTACTACTACTACTACTACTACTACTACTACTACTACTACTACTACTACTACTACTACTACTACTACTACTACTACTACTACTACTACTACTACTACTACTACTACTACTACTACTACTACTACTACTACTACTACTACTACTACTACTACTACTACTACTACTACTACTACTACTACTACTACTACTACTACTACTACTACTACTACTACTACTACTACTACTACTACTACTACTACTACTACTACTACTACTACTACTACTACTACTACTACTACTACTACTACTACTACTACTACTACTACTACTACTACTACTACTACTACTACTACTACTACTACTACTACTACTACTACTACTACTACTACTACTACTACTACTACTACTACTACTACTACTACTACTACTACTACTACTACTACTACTACTACTACTACTACTACTACTACTACTACTACTACTACTACTACTACTACTACTACTACTACTACTACTACTACTACTACTACTACTACTACTACTACTACTACTACTACTACTACTACTACTACTACTACTACTACTACTACTACTACTACTACTACTACTACTACTACTACTACTACTACTACTACTACTACTACTACTACTACTACTACTACTACTACTACTACTACTACTACTACTACTACTACTACTACTACTACTACTACTACTACTACTACTACTACTACTACTACTACTACTACTACTACTACTACTACTACTACTACTACTACTACTACTACTACTACTACTACTACTACTACTACTACTACTACTACTACTACTACTACTACTACTACTACTACTACTACTACTACTACTACTACTACTACTACTACTACTACTACTACTACTACTACTACTACTACTACTACTACTACTACTACTACTACTACTACTACTACTACTACTACTACTACTACTACTACTACTACTACTACTACTACTACTACTACTACTACTATTATTATTATTATTATTATTATTATTATATGTCGTTTTGAATTTATATACGGTTTTTTTCGATAGTGAAACATTGGAATCATGACATTTCATATTAGACTAAACGTACAATTTCAAATTCTCTTCGATTTTGGAACCACAAAATTGTGAACACACATAATATTTTCTCACGAGCCGCCACTGCTCGTGAGGAAATTCAACGCAGAATAAATATGGAAAATGCCTGTTATTATTCAGTTGAGAAGCTTTTGTCATCCAGTCTGCTGTCAAAAAGTCTGAAAGTTAGAATTTATAAAACAGTTATATTACCGGTTGTTCTGTCTGGTTGTGAAACTTTGAGAGAGGAAGAGAGGTTAAGGGTGTTTGAGAATAAGGTGCTTAGGAAAATATTTGGGGCTAAGAGGGATAAAGTTACAGGAGAATGGAGAATGTTACACAATGCAGAACTGTACGCATTGTATTCTTCACCTGACATAATTAGGAACATTAAATCCAGACGTTTGAGATGGGCAGGGCATGTAGCACGTATGGGCAAATCCAGAAATGCATGTAGAGTGTTAGTTGGGAGGCCGGAGGGAAAAAGATCTTTGGAGAGGCCGAGACGTAGATGGGAAGATAATATTAAAATGGATTTTAGGGAAGTTGGATATGATTGTAAAGATTGGATTAACCTTGCTCAGGATGGTGACCGATGACGGGTTTATGTGAGGGCGGCCATGAACCTTCGGGTTCCTTAAAAGCCATTTGTAAGTAATGGTAACCATCATCTCAGACGAATGTGCTGCCACTGTTCCAAAACACTAACATTCCAGTCAGTTGGCTTATGGGAAGAAGCAGAAGAGCGCACACTTTCTATACATTATGATACAGGATTGAAGATTTGAGGCATGGTGCCGACTGGAACTACAACCGTGATGCATGTTAGGTTACCGAGCATAATGTAGACAAACAAAGCAGCTTGAGCTCTGAATCAACTGTAGTGAGTAGGAATAAGAAGCATGTGCTATGTTTGAGGGCGAGGGGCGTACTGTTCTCACATCCTACGAAATCAAACGAATCTAGGAGCTGTGCTGCTTCAGAATAAAGAACTGTGTTGCTAACTTACTTGTCACTGCTGAACTCAAAGTCGTCGCTCTCTGCATTAGAGACAGTGGCATCCAGCTGGAGTGACTCGGTGTCAGACTCGAGCATCTTGGTCAGTCCTGGGAGTTTCTTCACAGCCTGTCGCTTCCCTGCCACAGGTGCAGCCTCCTCCCTTCCTGTGTCACTGCTGTCACCCTCCTGTGCAATCTGCGGCTGCACACTGAAACAGGAAACAGGGCAGTTTGCAGTCACATGTTCACAAGTGACGAAGAGCGGCCTGACCCTGTCTAGTGATCCTTACCTTCCATGCTGTGGATCCAGCATCTGAGCTTCACAGTCATCAATCTTGCTCTGCTTCACAGCTGAAAACAAATGACAGAAATTTCAATTTCTTTGTCTCCCAATGTACGTATTTAACAAATTGTTTTTCGAACCTGACTATGAATTTTAAATTGTAACATATACCTCATGTATTTTTACATTCAGTGTTATCTAAGGGAGGAAATGAGTGAAATTTTGGTCAATTTTCGAGAAAACCCACATTTCTCTCTTTTTCTTTTCTTTATTTTTTTTTGCAAAAAAAAAGAAAAAAGAAAAGAAAAGAATCATTGACCTTTCATTTATATGTTAGCCAAATTTTATAGACATAATCGTCCTCAAAATTAATGCTTTAGTTATATTGCACAATAAAATTACAAATAGGTTTCTGTGCTGGAAAATCGACATTTCAAAGTCATTTTTCCACACTTCTATTTTCATTGCATTTACTCGCATTCAAATACAGTAGAACTTGGTTATAACGACATCCAAGGGACCTTAAAAATTATGTTGTTATAAACGAGTGTCGTACTAACCGAGATTCATATTTTCAATCTAGTGAGGTGGAAAATGAAAAATAACAAACTTAATTAGACTTATTTTTAATTTATGTATTGACTTTTAAGCCTACAATGAACATAATAAAATACACGTAGGCCTACGATTATAAATACAGTATTCTGTATTAAAACAGTTTGTTCAGTTCTCACCAAACTACTTTACTTAGAAGTGAAGTAATCAGTCATTTTACTCTGTTGTCTTCTACTTGCCCAATACACACTTTCTAGGGATAAATTACGTTCTATGTTCATAATTTCAGTTGCAATTTCACTGCTCCCTTCCCTAGCTTTATAGAACATGTTCATAATTCTAATGACTTCTAAAGCGTCACTCACTTCTTTTAGTGGCCATACTGCGTTAAAATCGTGCACTTAGTGAAAACTTCCTGTTGAAACAGATCTAATACCGCATGAATTCGGACAGGTTACAATGGGGTCCGGAATCTGCCTGCATTTCAGAGGTCTATGACAGAAGGAGACTAAAGAATTTGTCAGGGTCAGATTTCAACAAATATTTCTTAAAATACTTTGGTTCTTAGAAAATCTTATTCCAAACTGAGGTTGAAAATGACGTTATATGCGAGGTAGACGCATATGCATTTGTCGTATTAAGCAAGGTAGGGAAGCATATGTCTTATGGGGAATTAGTTGGAACCACAGAATATTTGACGTTATAGGCGAGGTGTCGCACAAAACGAGGTCGCTATAACCAAGTTCTACTGTACTTCAAGCTTCAACAAAATGCTAAGAAGCTGAAATTTTTATTCCATGTTCTGAAAAGTTTCGTTAATAAAACTGTAGAGCCTTTTTCTGGATAAAGTAAACATTTTGAAAATGAAAGAATAAAATATACCATCAAAACACTAAAAAAATTAAAGCTTTTAAACTTACTAAATTATAATTTTTTGAAGTCGACCATACATTCAAAACTCAAATTATGGCACTAATGTTAAATTATATGCATGTGATGTACAGGCATGTAGCTTATATTTTGTGGGAGTAGATACATTTTGAAAAAGTCAAAATTAAAAAAAAAATAATAACTCATAAACTGATACTAATGAAATTTAGAGGTATTAATACTAACACCAAGAGGCTACTGTACACAAAACAAATTGTCTCTAGCTTTAAAAATCTAGAAAACAGACATTTCACCAATTTCATCCCTTAAAATAAAAAATAAATCACAACTTTTGGTTTGCATTAACATGGAAAAATCCAGTTAACAAACGATAGAACTGAGATATTACAATATTTAACAACTACTATTTTGCACATCTTTCTTTGATGCACAGTGACACTACATTCAACATTTCAAGATAAGACTTGTAAAATTTGAATTCGTCTTCGAAAAATAAGAATATAAAACACATGACTTGGAATTAAGAAGATAAGAGTGTTATATTACAAGATAGTTCTTTGATATTTCAAAACAATTTTCAAGCTGCAACCTTGATCGAAGTTTACATTTACGTTGACATGAAAATTCTTGTCTGGAAGCATACTCCAATCCAATACAAAGCAAAATAATAAAAGAATAACTTTTCTTGGATTGTTTTCATATTTTTGGCAGTCGGAAACACATTTAGATTTCACAAATAACTTAATTTACAGCTTCTCGTAACCTGGAGACTATATTTCAATGTAAATTAAATAAACTGTCAAAAACTTATTTTCTCTTCATTTACTTCTACAGAGCAATTATTAGCATTCGAGGACATCAGACTGCATCGCATGCCTGTGCTATATCTCACATTGCAGCCAACGTTGCCACTAATACTGTTCTGAATTGATAATAAAATCACTAACGTGTGTTGATAATGGTCACCCTCAGCACAGATACATTCTCAACATTCACATAGAAAATTTTCACTAACAAGCATAAGTTCCTCAGGTGTGAGTAAAGCAATTTCTCGACTGATATTTTCTTTTAGTTCAGTTGCTTTAGTTCCTCTCAGATTCACTCCCCAGTTACAAAGTCGGACCTAATCATGTGGTCGCACATAGCAATTCACGGACCATTGTAATTTTATAGGGTTTTAATTTCAGCAGCTTGCTGGGGATTTTGAAACCCATGTTTCCTAAACAAGCTGAAGGAGAGATTTTTTGGGGTATGTTCCAGTCATTCGCCTATTTCCTATAATTTTACTTCCATAAGAACTCTGAGCCTGGTAACAGGGATTCTTTAAGACAGTGATAGTCAACTGGCGACCTGGGTAGTAATTTTCTGTGGTACACGGCTAGGTTAGAAGTAAATATCATCATCATCATTATTATTATTATTTTTTATTATTATTATTATTATTATTATTGTTGTTGTTTTTAGTATTGTTATTATTATTATTTTTATTATTGTTATTTTTGTTATTATTTTATTATTATTATTATTGTTTTTATTGTTATTATTATTATTTTTATTATTGTTGTTTTTATTATTTTTATTATTATTATTGTTTTATTATTGTTGTTGTTATTATTATTATTATTATTATTATTGTTTTATTATTGTTATTACTATTATTATTGTTTTTTTATTATTATTATTGTTTTATTGCTATTATTATTATTATTATTATTATTGTTTTAGTATTGTTTTTATTATTATCATTATTATTATTATTGTTTTATTGTTATTATTATTATTTTTATTATTGTTATTATTATTGTTTTTATTATTTTTATTATTATTATTATTATTATTATTATTATTGTTTTATTATTATTGTTTTATTATTGTTTTTACTATTATTATTATTGTTTTTATTATTATTATTATTGTTGTTTTTATTATTATTATTATTATTATTATTATTACTATTATTGTTGTTGTTTTCATTATTATTATTATTATTATTATTATTATTATTATTATTATTATCATCTCTGTTGTATGGAACTCCATTACTTCCACTGACTCGGCTAAATTGGAGAATATTAAAAGAAAATTTATTTCCTTGTGTTCTTATAGATTTTTACCAAATTCCGATTATAACTATGAGATTAAATGCAATTATTTCAATTGCGGTAGTTTGTTCACCAGACGTCAGGATCTTGATTATTTATTTTTTTGTAAAGTCATTAAGGGTGATATTGATTGTGAATCTTTCATAACCAATATCAGTCTTCGTATTCCTGCTAATGGTTTAAGATTTCATAAATTGTTTTATAATAAGAATCCTAAATCTCTGTCTCCGGTCTGCAGATGCATTAAATATGCTAATTTGCATGGATTCAACTTGGATCCATTTAATGTGTAGTATATCTTTGAGTTTTTAACTCACTGATCTAATTTTATAATTATTTGTCCATTTTATTTCTTGCATTTGGTCAATTGATTAATGTAGACTATTCCATTATTTCAATTATCTCATTGTACTAGTTTTATAATTATTATTTGATCAATGATTGATGTAGACTATTATATTGTTTATATTTCATCTCATTGCCATTTTCTATCATTCATTCTCATCATCATTTGTTGTTTTGTTCTGTTTTGTATCGTGCTAAACTGTAATTGGCCTTGTGCTGTTGTTTTTGCACGTTATTCTAAATAAATAAATAAAATATTAGTTTTGACCACGAACTTCCTAATGTATATACCAGTATTCATTTTAAGAAGTATTTGGAAAAGGAACATGTGATGAAAATAGTACAAAATGTACGAGTTTCATCAGAGATGGAAACCTATCTTTGACACATCGGAAGTTTCTTTCTTTCTTGGAAGAACTTGAATCAGAGAGTATGGTGACCTTGTTGTGCACATCCAAATTCGTAGGTTAAGCAAAGCAAATTGCTTCTAAAGATCTTTTCCTCGAGAAAAGACATCATAGAACTCCTGAATTAAATTAAAATAAAGGTTTTGAAAGTGTGACAGTAATGTCACAGAATCTGGAGTCAAATTTCAACTTTGCACTCCTAACACACATTCTCAATGAACTCAACCTAAATTCCAAAACACAAAATCAAAATATTTAAAACTTAGTTCCCCATTTTGATAAAATTGTCTCAATCTCTTCAAATCAAATTTTGCGACAAGAAAATATATTTTCCATCGTGAAAAGGTGTGACAGTTAACTCCTTGACCAGCTTCCAGAACAGTTTGCAAATCCATTTATGAGCACGGGGCCACGGCTAACGTTCTTCAGCAATCCAATGAAGTGTGAATTGCAGGCAAGATCAACAATTTGAATTAGAGTTGTGTAATCTGCACAGTGACATAATTCTTCCAATCGAGAAAAGAAAATGGCATACTGCTTTTGAATGTCACGGACCTCGAAGCTCATATTATTTCATTTTGGCAGATCCCAAACTGTTTTGTACGATTCAGGCTGGTGATCATGTTCTACTCACTCAACATTTGCATAATGTAGTGAATTAATGAATTGAACATCCTTAATAAATTGATGCCGATACCAAATTTTAGTTTTAGCTTTTGAATATAATATTGCGCAACCTGACAGGTGTTTAATAAGCAATCAAATTGTAGTTCATGGAATTGCTTGTTAAACACTTGTCAGGTTGCATGACTTCGGCATAACCTGTAACATATAATAAATATTGTAACTATGCTGCTGTAAGTTTTATCATTAATATGTAATATATTTATTATTATCATCATTTTTATTATCACTAGGGCTAGGATTTTGATGACCTATAAATCATGAAAAAATGTCCTAAAACTATGCGTTAATGAACTAAAAATCTTTTAAAAAAATGCCCTTAAAATGCCCTAAAAATTGATCTTACATAACTGGCTTCGTAGGAATATTAATATTTAGACTAGTACCAACATCAAGTTTATTTAATTTTATATCATTTTTCTAAGTAGAACACTTTAATTAATTTTTACCTGAGGTAGTTTCATGTAGCCCATCACAAGGCCACTCTTATCCGGAACTAGCAGGTATAGAGGAGTCTATATTCAAGGGGTGATTGGACTGATCCATTACATGGGGTGTACTACGTTAAAATGGCAATATTTGTGTAGAAAAACAATTAAAATAATATACAAAATAATGGGTATTAAATTGAAAAATATGTAGAGAAAATATCAAAGGAAATAAATAATATTTTACATTAATAATGGGGATATATGACCAAAATTAAATGCAAATGTCCCAAAAATGACCGAATAAAACAAAAAATGCTCTTATGAGTTTTAGCAGGTAAAAAATGCAAAAAAAAATGTCCTAACAAATATGTTTCAAAACACTCCGTTTATCACATAACATATAAATACTAAAGCAGCTATGTTTCTGACTTACTAGAAAAAAGATACAATATCATCAAAATACTAGCTCTAATTATCACTATCATCATTGTTACTTTAACTATCTTTTTTTCTTGTGTTAGCAATAAGTGCTTTACAGCAGCGGTCATCAGCACACTGCACCCGGGGCGGAGAAGACATGCACTATGGTGCATTCGTAGCTGCTGGTGGGTATGCTCTCTACCTCTTTCTGGTGCACGATGAGGCACAACACGTTGCTCCGCTTACCCTTTACCCATTTCAGCGAGTGCTGACGACCACTGCTGTACAGCGTTCTTTGACCCTGTTGATCCTCTACAGGGTTTTAATTTAATTTGTATTATTTTTGTCACTGTTTGTATTTTTTATATTTATGTCTGCTATCTGGTAGGATGGAAGAGAGGACCTTATAGCCTTAATCCTGTCAGATTAAATAAATAAACTAAGGAATAAAAATATGTAGGCCTATATGAGTTTCACGTGTTAACTTGAACTAAGTTTAAAAATACCTAGTTGATTAGTTTCAGTTTGGGAGCCATTTTCAGAACTGCAGTTCTGAAGATGGCTCCCAAGCCAAAACTAGGTGCTTTAAACTTATTTCAAGTTAGCACATGAAAGTCATATAACGGTACATATTTTTATTCTTAAGTGATATAGTGTTGAAAGTATTAAAATAATAAATAAAACTAAAATAATATGGAAATACATAAAAACAAAGTTATTTTACGTTACATCGTGCCTCTCAATGCAAGTGAGAATAAAGGCCATCCCTTGCACTGCAGAGGACTCAGTGATGTCTGGCAGCTTGTGCACTTGAACTTGATCTAACTGCTTACCTCCTGCACTGTGGAGAGGCTGGAGTTGTTCTCCTTGACTGCTGTTCCCACCATTTTTGGTCTGATCACTTTTCTGTTCACTTTGCACATGGTGTTCATCTTCTTGTTCCATACCATGCTCTGCTAACTGCTGATCTGCAAGCTCTGCTCCTTGTTGGTCTGCATGCTGCTCAGTGTGTTCTGTTCCTTCTTGCTCAGCTGAAGTCTGCTCAGCATATTCTGATTCTTGCTGAGCTACGTACTGTTCAGCATATTCAACTCCTTGTTGATTTGCACTGTCATCAACATATTTTTCTCCTTGTTGAGTTGCAGACTGGTCAGAATATTCCGATTCTTGCTGAGTAGCACACTGATTAGCATATTCTCCTCCTTCCTGGTTTGCATGCTTCTCAGCATATTCTGCTCCTTGCTGGCCTGCATACTGCTCAGCATATTCTGCTCTTTGCTGCTCAGCATATTCTGCTCCTTGCTGGTCTGCATACTTCTCAGCATATTCTGCTCCTTGCTGGTCTGCATACTTCTCAGCATATTCTGCTCCTTGCTGGTCTGCATACTTCCCAGCATATTCTGCTCCTTGCTGGTCTGCATACTTCTCAGCATATTCTGCTCCTTGCTGATCTGCATATTTCTCAGCATATTCTGCTCCTTGCTGGTCTGCATACTTCTCAGCATATTCTGCTGCTTGCTGGTCTACATACTGCTCACCATATTCTGCTCCTTGCTGGTCTCCATACTGCTCAGCATATTCTGCTCCTTTCTGGTCTCCATACTGCTCAGCATATTCTGCTCCTTGCTGGTCTGCATACTTCTCAGCATATTCTGCTCCTTGCTGGTCTGCATACTGCTCAGCATATTCTGCTCCTTGCTGGTCTGCATACTTCTCAGCATATTCTGCTCCTTGCTGCTCTGCATACTGCTCAGCATATTCTGCTCCTTGCTGGTCTCCATACTGCTCAGCATATTCTGCTCCTTGCTGGTCTGCATACTTCTCAGCATATTCTGCTCCTTGCTGGTCTGCATACTGCTCAGCATATTCTGCTCCTTGCTGGTCTGCATACTTCTCAGCATATTCTGCTCCTTGCTGGTCTGCATACTGCTCAGCATATTCTGCTCCTTGCTGGTCTGCATACTGCTCAGCATATTCTGCTCCTTGCTGCTCTGCATACTGCTCAGCATATTCTGCTCCTTGCTGGTCTGCATACTGCTCAGCATATTCTGCTCCTTGCTGGTCTGCATACTGCTCAGCATATTCTGCTCCTTGCTGCTCTGCATACTGCTCAGCATATTCTGCTCCTTGCTGGCCTGCATACTGTTCAGTATATTCTGCTCCTTGCTGAGTTGGAACATGTTGACCATCATAGTCAGCTCCTTGCTGAACTGCATAATGCTGATCATACTCTGCCAACTGTTGATCATACTCCGCCAACTGCTCATCTGTTAGTTCTTGATCATACTCTGCCCCATATTGACTGTACCGCTGATCGACTTGCCCCAACTGCTGTTTGGACATGACATCAGTCACATTTTCATTATCTTCACTTTGCTCTGTCCTCTCACTATCCCTCACGTCAGCACCTTGTGATACACAGTTTGGTTCAGTTAATTCTAAACCTTTATTCAATTGGACATCTGTGTTTGGAATGATGGTACCCCTTTCATTTGCAGATTCCTGAAAAGTTGATGTTAACAATTGGGACAAATGAGGAACACTTCCTTCCGGCATTCCTCTGCCTTCTCCCTCATGTTTGTGAGCATGGTCGCTGTTGTCTGGGTCCATACTGACTTGTGAGTGGATAGTTTCCTCCTGAAGAACTCCGTCATCTGATAATGAAACATTCAGCAAATCACCACTAGTGTTCTGTTCCTGCTCAAAATCCACAGAGTTGCCCACCTGCTGCTTCGTGTCCTTGGCGTTGCTGTTGCTTCCTCTCAACAGTTCGGCTGCTTTTCCCAGGCAATTATCCAGCTCATGTAGACCCACATCATTGCTCGTTTTTCTCTGACCAGAGACAAAACTCTCTGCTGCACCCTTTCCAGCTGCAACACCCGGCGGTATCTGTTGCACAGTATCCTTATGAAATACAGTTTTTACTGAAGGAAATTCTTGTATGGGTCTCTTTGATGATGTAATATCAACTCGTGGTACGCTAACCAGTACTGGCTCAGAGGTGTTCTGATGACTGCACTGCAATGTGGGAGATGCTGTTCTTCTTGTGAAATCTGATGGAAAAGGTACTGGCGTACTTTCCAAGGCACTGTATGGGCGAATCTTGACTGCATCCATATTGAACTTATTATGCAGCGGATCATATTTCGGTATTGAGGGCTCACTAGTGAACCTATCAGTAATGTATTTCCACCCAGGATATAGTCTCAACATGTACGTCTCATAATGTCTCTGAAACAAATCATATTACAAGAAATATCAGGAAACAGTCTGAACATGTTTCTCTAGTAATGTTTCTGAAATAAATCATATCACAAAAATATTCAGGATATAGCTTCAACATGTCTGTGTCACAATGTTTCTGGAATAAATCATATACATTATCAAGAAATTGTATGATATGGGCAAATTCAAGAAAATGTTATCTAATCAGCCTGGTCTTTAAATTTTAGATACAAAACTCCACTATACTTAAAATAGCAGCAGAAGGTCTACTAAACAGTATGGATTCATATGGATTCAATTGTACCAATGTCTAAATTACTTCTGTTTTAGGGTAATGACAATTTTTAAATCTTCGGACATCAGAAAAAAATTTTTTTTTTCCAACTGTGAGTAAACTATATATATTTGAATTGCCAATTTCATTTTAAAAAAGTTTACTTTTATTCTGTATGCTAAGAATGCACTAGCAGTAATTAAAGCAAATGAGTAGCTTAATATCAAAGGCGGACATCTGACCTCAGATCGAAATTTAGATAGCTGTGGATTTTTATACAATTTTTCATGCTCTTTCCAGTTATAGTGAAACCATATGCAAACTCTAACACTACATTTATAAAATAAATTGTGCTAAATGTTACAAAGAACACTGTGAAACAAAAAATTGCCTCTAGATCAAAACTATGGAGACGACAGATGTCTATCTTTGATATTAAACTTCTCAAATACAGAATTGACCTGTTGATTTGTCTAACTTTAGCATGAAATAAGCATTTACACCCAACACCAGATATATATGAATGAATGAACGAACAAATGAATGAATGGTTACCAGACATAAAGTCCAGGATTATAATGTGCATACGTCAAAATGTTCATGGAATAATGTCCACGTTGAAAATGTCCATGTTAAATCGTCCAGAGTCAAAATGTCCATAGTTCTATAATGCCCACTTCACTCTGATGTCCAGAGTCAAAATGTCCATAGCAGTATAATGTCCACTTCACTCTGATGTCCAGAGTCATAATGTCCAGAGCTCTATAATGTACACTATATCCATTGTTCATGGTAGTTATAGTAACCTATGTAAAAATTTTCAAATGCAAAACTAATCAGAATTGAATTTTTTAAAGACGGAACGAAATCCTCAGTTAGTGTCGTCACAGAAGGGTAAGCCACTTCTTTCTTTTCATGGATACCTGTACGAACATCATGACTTTAACTGAGATAGGACAAAAATATATTGGCGATACAGGAACATGAACCTCCTAAGCCTGAAAGGCATGCAGCACACAAACAACGTGGTAGAAGACTGGCACAATCTTCTTCAACGCGTGATGGCTGTACATCCATCCACTTGGCGATTTATACAGTGCCTAAAGCGCGAAGAAAATGGAATTTGGACACAAATATTGCAAGAAAGAGTGAGGCATACACAAATTAAAGAGCCGGGAATGAAACGTATTTGATGAATCAAAGACAAATTCTCCAGATTGTGAGAAACTACAACAGCTACAAAGAAAAAGGAGAAATTCTCTTAAACCTTAAAAGTATTAGTTACCATCTTAAAAGTGGGGCTCCGATTCCCGACGATTAATAACTTATTTGTACGAGTTATGGAATAAAATTTATTGTGTTCTATTCAAGCAGAATTTTGCTTTGAACTTGGACATTATGGACGTTTGACACTATGGACATTTTGACTTAACGGACGTTTTATCATATGGCCTTTCTGTTGTATGGACATTTAGTACATGGACATTTTCACTGTATGGACATTTTGAAAATATGGACATTTTGACCTTATGGACGTTCTGTAGTATGGACTATATACGGTGGAAGCAAATGAATGAATGAATGAATGAACATATTTGTCTTCAAGCAATATACCTTTCGGTGAGGCGGCACTTCACATTATTAGTATACAGTGCCGTCTCCCTGTTTTACACGCCTCTCGTACAAGTCAATTAGGTCGTTACTTATTTTTAATTTATTATTGCAATTCTTCTACTAGTCTTTTCTTGTCAACAATTCTTCCACTAACGTTACTCCTCACCCATTATTATATCAAAAATACTATACTTCTATTCTTGAGCTCGCTCCTGTATAATACATTTCCCCTCACTTCACATCACTACTATTTGCACTTTTCACTGCTAACTTTTCCCATTGCTACTTTATTTTAGGTCTCAGTTTTCTTTTCTCTCGATTTATTTTCCCTCCGTATCCATTTCCTTAAGTCATACTACTTTTTCACCTTGTTTTCCCCTCTTCCTTCATCACTGCTTCCTCAACTATTACTTACTTGCATTACTCTACTTCTAGTCAGCCTCGATTTAGATCTTAGTTCCTTCACCCACTTCGGAATTGCTCCCATCTGATGTCCACTATTTCCATTCGCTTGCACTGAGGTCATGTTCTGCTGTGCTTGCTGAATATCAGTTGGCATCACTTCACTTTCTTCTTCAGATGACGTCACTGCCTGCTTTCCGGAAATTTTTGCTGAGTTTAAGACTTTTACATTTGCCTCACCACTTTTGTGTACACTCACCATACTTGTGCCACTAACCTCGTCTTTAGATGCTGGTACGATATTCTTGATTTTTTCTTCCAAAATTTTTCTGTTCCTTTCCCTTTCTTCTGAGCCTATAAACGGGTCCTTTAAAGTTACTAGACATCCTTCTACATTAAAAACTAGATCTCTTGGATATGGAACAACAAGTTTTGATGGAGAAATCATTGCAATAAGTGAAAGTCTCAGGAATCTTCTATGCCACATCAGTAAATTTAAAAATGCAGTTATATTATCAGACTCCAAAGCAGCTATTCTATCAATAGTCCCTAAACACACACCTTCATCTCAAACAGCAGAAATAACTAAAATGCTCTCTCAATTAATATCACTCAATAAAAGAATTGTATTCCAATGGATACCATCCCATTGTGGAATCCTGGGAAACGAGAATGCGGATGCTTTAGCAAAGAAGGGCAGCACTGCTACTTACAGACCTGTTACTAAATCTACGTATTACTCTGTGAAAAGATTTATTAAATCTACATACTTAGACTTCAACAAACAAAATTTGATAACACAATCTCGAGGGAAAGAATGGAACTCTCTGCATCAAAATCCACAGTTAATTCCTGATTTACCACGCAAATCGTCTGTAGCTGCATTTAGATTGGCAACAGGCCATGATTGTTTGGCCAAACACCTGCATAGAATTGGAATATATCAGTCCCCTAACTGCCCATTGTGCAACTCAAACCAAGAAATGGATTGGAACACCTCAAAATCTGTGCTTCAGTGGCTGGCCATGATAATATCTTTGAAAAATATTGGAGTGCAAGAGGTCAAATGACTTTATTGTCAAACGCCTGGCATTAGAAAACAACAACAACAACATTAAAAACCAAATTGTTTATCTTAATTTTGTCCTTGATGAGTTTCGCGAATTGTCCATTTCTTCGTGCTGCTTTAAGAAAAGAGATTAAAACTCTTCTTCTACTTCTCACTTTGTAGCCCCAGTCGTCATCTATTCTGATCGTTGTGTTCCCTAGCATCCTCCTATTCTTCACAATCCTCTCCTTCGTAACCACACTCTTAAATTTTACTAATATTGGCCTAACTTGTTCTGAATTTTGTATTTGCTTCTTTCCTACTCTAAATGCTTCCTGTATTTGTCCATCGCTCACGTCCATACCAAAACACTCCCAACACGCTCCTAATATCTTCTCATATGTATCGATACTCTATTCTCTATCTTTTTTTTATATTCCGAAAAATAACAAGTTTTTTCTCCTCTTCTCCTCCTCAAAGTGATCCATTTGCTTTTCAGAATTTTGTTTTCCAGTTGAATTTCTTCCATCTTCTTCCTTAGCTCTACCATGCTCTCCTTCATTTCCATCAGGTCTTGTTTCACTGTACTGTCCTCCATTTCAGTATTACGCACACTTATTCACCGGTTCAACACAGGTCAACACCTCAGCTAATCGTTACTATCCTCTGAATTGCACAGAGTGAACCGACTTCCTCTGCAACTTGCTTAAGACTGCCAACACCAGATGTACAAAACAACATCTTCAGAAAATCAGAATAACATTGCTCATGAGTCATAAGCCAAGAGAGAGACAGTATTTACAGTATGGCCTACAATAAAGTATACTAAAACTAAAAAACAAAAACAGATGTGTTTGATTTAAATCACACGCTTGCAGATGGTGACTAACCTGTATGTGGTATGAAAAGTACCCAATTCATAGATCACTCGTTCTCTTCAGATTTAATTACTCGGCAATCCATCACTTGCATTTCTTAGAAGAATTCACAAGTTTGTCAAACACCATACTCATATGTGCATTGTCTATAGCTCTTTATCTCCTCTCATTTCATCCTTTGCGTTGACGCAAAATTGAACCAGTTCGCCTGAATTTACTCACCAGGAGTAGTAATGTCTGCTTTGATGGTGGATCTTTATGATACTCCTCTTCATAAACTTCGCATACTGTTTTCTTGTATGGAGGACAGATCCGAAGGCTTGCACTGCAGCCTGAGGCTTATTGTGCTTACCACTCCTATTCTGTGAATGATTGGGTACCTGAACGGCTGTGCTCTTGTACAAGTACAGCACGCTGCACCATGAACTTCAACCCCGGCTATTGTATGGATGCTGATGTGTGAATTAATAAAGGCAAAATGAGTCCGAGGTCCAACGCCCAGCAATTCTGCTTCTATTGGTTGAGGAAAAACCCCGGACAAAACCCAACCAGGTAACTCATCCCAACCAGGATTTGAACCCAGGCACTCTCATTTCATGGTCAGACGCGCTAACCGTTACTCCACAGTGGTGGACTTACATACCGCTTTCACATTAGCTCTGCCTGCATATGAACGAAATTAACGACTATAAGGATTTCTTTTTCATGGATGCTGAGTACCATTTTCATTGTTTCTTTCACAGCCTACTTTGCAACAACTGAAGTAACAATTAACAATGCCACCAATAAGTTTTCTCACTGAGCTGCGAGTGCAACATAATCAAACTTCTGTAAACTTTATCCTGGACCATATTGTATGTTTAAAAAATACGGTGTTGGATGTAATCAGAAGTTACACCTCTCCCTTTACTATTTATCAGGTTCTGTTTCCTAACTGATTCTGATGACGTCAGGTGTGGGGTAATTTAAACTGTGTACTGCATACATGACGTCACATCTGGAAGCCACATCTGAGTGAAGATAGCTTTATATTGTTATTTGTAGCGTTAAGCTACGGTTTGGCTACGACAATCTTTGCCAAGCGAACATCGCTGACGATTGAAACCACCAGCGTTCATCATCAGAGAGTGGTTTATTTACCAGCGAACTTCGTAGGTGGAGAGTAAATTGTTTTATATAGTTGACCATGTCTGACCAGCTGATAAGTGGATGATAATATGATAACGTTACAATATAAGTTTTGCCTTGAAACGCAAGTACGGATCTTTAAAGTAGTTAATGTCATGTTTAGAAATAGATATTAAGACATCTTGAAAATGATCCCACTAATTTTAAGGAATATTTCAGACTTTCTCCCGAACAATTTCATTTTGTTTTAAATTCAATTGAAAATGTTATTGTAAAATTACCCACAAAATTGATTCACAAACCAATAAGCCCAGCTGAAAGATAAGCAGTAACTTTACGGTAAAAACCAATGATATAAACACTTCATTTTTACTTTTTTACAACTTTTTTTTTTTTAGGAGCATTTATTTAGGAAATAATGTTACAAATAAAAAAATAATGTAAGAAAGAGGTTGTTGCACGTCTCTCCTTTGCTCAGAATTCCACTTCACTTACTATTTCACACTCAAACTTTTGCTTCAGTAGCTAAATATGATGTATCGTGTGTGTGTCCTAACATATTCACGTCCTCCACATAGACAAGCAGCTGATGTAACCCGTTCAATTCCAAACCCTCTCTGTTATCCTGAACTTTACTAATGGCATATTCTAGAGCGAAGTTAGAAAGTAAAGGTGATAGTACATCTTCTTGCTTTAGCCCACAGTGAATTGGAAAAGCATCAGACAGAAGCTGGCATATATGGACTCTGCTGTAAGTTTCACTGAGACACATTTTAATTAATCGAAATAGTTTCCATTGTTCTGGTACAATTTCCTTTTCCCAAATAGCAAGTACAATCTTATAAATTTCGCTAGATAATGCGCTTTCACCCTCTTGTATTAATTCTGCTGGGATTTGATTGATACCTGGAGACTTCTTGTACTTTTTCAGATTTTCTATTGCAATTTCGACTTTAAAAAGTTTGGGTTCGTGTATAAATGGCTCAGCAGTTTGTATTTGAATTTCGTCCCAATCATTTCTATTTGGCCTATGTATATTTAGTAGTTGCCCATCTGTTCAGGAATGAATGATAGTCTGCAAGCAAGTCACCATTCTCATCCTTGATCACGTTTACCCTTGCCTGATATCTGTTCTGAAATTCCTTTATACCCTTATATAAATCTCGAATATTTTTATTCTTACTATTTGTTCCTACCTCATTCAATTTTTTCTTTCAGTTTTTCTTTTTATTCCTAGTGTACGACTTGCTTCCCATCTTTCATTGAAATAATTATCTCTATTTGCCTCAACTGGATCCTGTAACTGCCGCATAAAATGTTATATATTATTAAATTTAGGACATAGGATTACTTGTTTTCCACAACTTGTTCGTTGTTTTTTGCAATTGCAAGTCTGTAAGTTTAACTGAATTTCAATATTCGCTTTAACCAGAATACATAAACTGAAGACGTTATTCACATGAATCTTTCATTTTTTATGAGTTTTGTTTTATCCTTAGACCTAAGTGTAGAAAATCTGTAACACCCAATTTTTAACCAGTAATGTTCACCTCAGAACAGAACACACGGGGAATGAAGAACACTTCTCCATATCGCATCCACACAACTAGTTGTCTTTTATAATAAACCTCCATGTTGAATTTGCCAGATCTGTTAACTTTAGCACTTTGCCGTTTTCGGTGAATATTTAAATGCCATGTAAGTCAATTATTTAACATGAAGTTAGTTTTAATATGTTAATATTGAAAGCAGAGATTTTAATAATGTGATAACCAGTGGCGAAGCTACATTCATGCAACTGGGTATTCTAAAGTTCATTTCTTATATATATATATATATATATATATATATATATATATATATATATTGTAGATAAACTCCAGTCGGGGTGTTTTTTGCTCTGCATAGATGTCGATGATGCGTTCTTTGAAGATGTCGTCCCTGAAAGGACTGTTCAACAAACCCTTCTCAATAGCCAGAGTACTCAAATTGCTCAGTCTAGAATCTGACGTGGAGTTCCTTAAAAATGTCTTAACTCTCTTCAATGCACTCATACTTCGTTCACTCGACGCAGTAGATACAGGGAAGATGAGAATCAGTATTATGAGCCACACTGTTTCTTGAGAGATATTTTCTAGGCCATTGTTCAAAAAATATTTCAGCAACAAACCTGCAGGCAAATGCTTTGTTTGGTCAGAATAAACGTTTGTGATCCATGTTTTTAAAATCACAAGCATGCACTGGAATACCGCTCTCACTTCACTTTACCGTGTCATTTAAAGGCGCTGCTGCTAACCAATACAATCTTGCTACTGCGTCGAAATGTGTCATTAGAAAAAATTCGTTTTCACGTAGTATTCTTTACCAACCGTTAAATATATTTATGCTCGACCATGCCGAAACGTAGTAATTATACACCTGGTAGCAGACCTTTAATGCATGTCATTAAAGTACACCTACTCATTAAAGGTCAGGTCTTTCAGCCAATGACGACTTAGGTTACAACTGTTCAGCCAATGACAGGTCAGCTTTCTATTGTTATAAAACCGTAAGTATCGATTATTGTCAGATATGCAATCGAAAGAGAATTAACGAAAAGTCACGGAGGCTGGAAATCCAATACTGTCGCAGAAGGTTATGTTCTGTTACTATAATAATTAGCGTTAATTGTAAATAATATTCAAATAAATTCAATTTGTCATCTCGTTTTTCAATGTCTAATTTAATTTCAATGTTATCTCTGTAGGTTCTTATGGCCTAGCAAGGTCAATGTGGACATCTGTTCCTCAGAAAAAATCAATACTTTCGCGTCTGCACACATCTCACAACATACGGAACATTGCTGAAGGTCAGATACAATTAAAATTAATAATATCAAGTTAGAAATATGATCGAGCATAAAAAGTCGTATGAAACTCGCCTATAATGGTAATTAAGAAGTGAGTATGAAAATTATGAAACTCGCTTGCGCTCGTTTCATAAATATCCATACTCACTTCTTAATTACCTTCATTATAGGCTCGTTGCATAATGTACTATTTCAACTTCACATTCGTTTTAGTAGTTAATCTAATTCGAATTCTATACTATAAGTGTATTTCTAGTACCGCACCCACAGGTGACTATTTGAATAAAACGTAAGTGGATAATGGATGGAAGAAGATGAACATTACGCGCACATCCCATTATATTTCTTATGGTGTGTAGAGCCTGGTTCAGAGCCATGCTGCAGACACGGGTTACAACGAGGGTGTCACTATGGAATGACCCGGGAGACAAAATTTCACACAGAAAATAGACAAATTATTTGGTTCAGTTACTAAAAACAACTTTGTTCTACATTCGGCAGCTGGCTTAAATTAAGAGTATTTTGAGACATATTTTGTCTCGTGTAATAGTTAACTTAGACTACAGCTTGGAGCTCTGATTTGATTGATGTCTCATGTGCCTGTTTCCAACATCTGTCCAGTTATTGTTCATGAGATAAAACACCCTCTTTGTATCAGCATTACTACTTGGTAAGCTTAGAACAAAAGTCGCCAATTTTTTTCAAATTTATAACATTAACAAGTTTTGATTTTAAATGGGTGAGCACTAAAACCCATTTCTGGCAAAATATTACCTTCTATAGTCCCGACGCTGTTATTTCCGGCGTGACTCCGCCTCTTTGCCTACGTCTTAGAAAGTGAAGGCTCTATAAAGTCTAGGTAGGTAGTATCGTTCGCCATTTTTGTTGTTACGTTGCCGAGCTCCCACACGAGGAATCTATATGCTACACCGTTAAACATTATCATGTCGTAGCTCATATGATAATAAATTAAACGCAATGTAATTCAGCAAATAATTGAGCGGCAAATAACGTCTTCATGTGCTTTCTGCGAACGCCAACGAAAGAGCTAAAATGACGGGCGATTATATTAAGTACTTATCGAGGCTTAAGAAATGAATCAACGAATCACAAGACGCACACGTTTAAATGTAGCCGATCTGCAACGCGATTGGCTGCCGGAAATTAGAGCGACGGGACTATAAAAAACCGCACATTTTAGTGCATCTCTCCAACAACAAAATTCATCTTATAAATTAGCATCATTCACGGCAAAATCAAATAAAAATGTTTATATTACGCAAAAATATTGGAGAAAAATGCTCGAAGAGCCGAGAGACTATTAAAAATTAGGGCCAAATACAGGAAGGTTGGCAATCTTAGCTGCTATATAGATCCAACAGCTTCCTGATCTGATGAAAGTGACAAGTCTCAGCAGGACTCACCCGTAGAAGCCTCAGTCTCTCGCTCTTGGCAGTGAGGATGGCAGCACGGCTCTCGATGCGGTCCAGGGTCTGCAGAATCCGCTCGTTGCGCTCTCGCCGCTGCTTCTCCTCCTCCAGGAACACTTCGTACCGCTCCCTCAAGTCGTTGAGTCGTGCCTCCTCTCTGCAACACACCATGCTAGGTGTAAGATAACTAGCATGCAGTCTAACAATTTAGAGGTCTTCTTAAAAATTCTGTTGCTCACACATGTTCCTTTACTGCACTGTCTACAAAAGAAACAAAATCCATGAATTTCTAGACTCTTCATTTTCAACACACACCTTCATCTCAAACAGCAGAAATAAATAAAATGCTCTCTCAGTTAATATCACTCAATAAAAGAATTGTATTCCAATGGATACCATCCCACTGTGGAATCCTGGGAAACGAGAATGCGGATGCTTTAGCAAAGAAGGGCAGCACTGCTACTTACAGACCTGTTACTAAATCTACGTATTACTCTGTGAAAAGATTTATTAAATCTACATACTTAGACTTCAACAAACAAAATTTGATAACACAATCTCAAGGGAAAAAATGGAAATCTCTGCATCATAATCCACAGTTAATTCCCGATTTACCACGAAAATCGTTTGTAGCTGCATTTAGATTGGAACAGGCCATGATTGTTTGGCCAAACACCTGCATAGAATTGGAATATATCAGTTCCCTAACTGCCCATTGTGCAACTCAAACCAAGAAATGGATTCGGAACACCTCAAAATCTGTGCTTCAGTGGCTGACCATGATAATATCTTTGAAAAATATTGGAGTGCAAGAGGTCAAATGACTCTATTGTCAAATGCCTGGCATTAGAAAACAACAACTTTCAACACGGCCCCTCCAAGTGAATTCAAATGAGATACAATCACTTTAACTAAAAGACACTCATTGGCACGGCTATTGTTGAATGTGCATATTATAAAGGACACTCAAATCCAAAACTAGGGTTCCCAGAAACATCAGAAAAAATACAGGACACTTAGCATTGATTTTAAAAATTAAGCTTTCATGTGTTATAACCTCTCTTACATCACTGATGAAGATATGTCGAACAAAATACCTAAATTTATAAAAATCACTGGCGTCATTAACGCCGTCTTCAAATCATCCCATGTTCAGAAACATACAAGGCTAAAGGTATATAAAACACTAGCTCGACCGGTCCTCACTTACGGTAGCGAGGCATGGACAATCAGAAAAGCTGATGAGCGAAGGCTGACGACAGCTGAAATGAGGTTCATGAGACGAACAGCGGGATGCTCTTTGCTGGAACACCTTAAAAATGTGGACATATTGCAGGAACTAAAAATGGATCCTATAGTTAATTTTGTTCAACAATATCAACTTCAGTGGAAAAAACATGTCGAAAGGATGGATCGCACTAGATGGCCTAAACAGATTCTTACTTATGTACCAAGAGGAAAGAGGAAATTGGGAAGACCACAAAAGCGCTGGCATGAGACCGTAACAGATCCTGTAGGGTCTAATACGTGACGGATATGATGATGATGATGAAGCTTTCATGTGCAATTTTCATCAGCTTATCCACATTGAACAGATTAAAACAAGAAAACTACATCAAATTAAATACTATTATTAAAAATAAGGTACTTAAACGATAAATTGAACAAAAAGTATTTAAAATGTACTCCTTAGAAAATAGGTTCACCTGAGAATACACTGTTATAAATCAAAGTCACTCATACAGTACTTTTCTGAAGATGGATTACTTGTAATAAATGTATTTTTTCAAGTATTAAGTCATGAAATGCAACACAATCCTAACTGAAAAATGATTTCACAATAAGCATTGATTTTATTGTCTTTATAGACCCCATAGCCTATGCAAATTGTTGTTCTCATCAGTCCACAGTAACTTCATATGGGAGAACAATCTTTCAACATTTGCACTTATATCAGGGATAGGCCTACACATAAAGAGTTCTTACAACTTTTTTTTTTTTTTAATTTTGGAATTTTCCATCAACACTTCTCAACAGATGGCAGACCTAGACTTCGTCTAAACGTTTTGATTTAAGAATGTCTTTCAGTTCACTAAGTTATCGTCTTTGAAATTCACAACATTTTATTATGAACTCATCGAAAAAGTGAGATTCAACAATATTTGATCTGGTAACAGTTTGAAATTTTAATCAAAGGAATTTCTAATCTACATATTTTTCGTTCAGAACTTTCTATGTTGGTGAATTATGCAAACCGAAAGATTCATTCTGTGTAAAAACTGTAGTCCTGGTAGTGTTAGAGAAGATCATACAGCCTTAACTCTGCCAGGTTAAATAAAACCATTATTATCATTATTATTATTATTATTATTATTATTATTATTATTATTATTATCATCATCATCTCTACTTTAACTACCGGTCTATAACATGACACATTTCAAAATTTTCATTCAAAAGCCTTGAGGGATGAATATTATTCATATAGGCCTACCTAAATACATCACATACAATGCCTAAATCCTACATTTAAATCAAACTGTTTTTATTTGACAGGCTGAAGTTGACATATGAAAAAACTAATCGAAACTACGAAATAAAATTGGTAGGTCTCGCTACTATTAAATAAAAATCTGAATTTTCCTATGTCACAGCAACAACTCGCTGTCATAGTAAACTGTTTCCACAAGAAAGTAATGCTAGGCCTACTACTGACAACATCCACCTACGTAATCTCGGTGTTTCAATTAACTGTAAGTTACTTCGACTTACTCATCTCTGCATGCTCTCATTAAAAGGGCGAATTTTTCTTCAAGATGTAAACGTTCTTCTTCACTAGACAGAAGGAAAAAAACCATATTTAGTACGTACAGTAGTGCCGTTTAAAAATATGAGAAATAGTAGTGTTTATGACATTTTGACATAACTGCAACCTAACCTAACCTCACATAGCCAATAACAAAAAAAGTAGTTACCTTCTTCTTAATCTTTCCTGTAAATCAGACATTTTGCGATAAAATCCAACACTTTCATCTAATTTTGACATTATTTTTATTTACACTCTTAGAACTTCTGTGAAACTTATTTTAACATACATAAACTCTTAAGATTACCACCAAAACTTAAATCACATCTGTAACACCATCACTAACCAATTGCAACTAAGTATCTACCAATCACAGAATAGCTCGGAACACGTTCAGAAATGGACAGGGTAAATTTCACACCAAAACAAAAGAGCGCGATGCATAAACGTCTCGTAGGAATAGGTAAACCTTATTTATATGAGGCGCAATTTCAGTTCAACATTTCACGTGATGTAATTAGTCTATAAATATCGCACATTTTCGAGAGAAAACGTTTTAATTCGTAATTAAGTCGTGCAACACTATTCATTGTTTGCGTGTCTGTGCTTCCTTGGTTTAACGCTATCACTGGTCCTGGTAGTGAGAGAAGCAAACTGCGAAAGATGAATAGCCAACGCTTGCGTGGGACGAAGATATAATCCTGAACAATGTTTTCATGTAAAACCGCAAGCACTAATTTTATTTTTATTCCTTTAATGAAACGTCAAAATTTCATAAGATTTATTGTCTCTACAAAATAAGTTTTTATCTAAAGAGAAAACATGATTAATTTAAATATTTGGCAGCCAAATAGATCGATAAAATATTCAGTGTTTCTCTTTCTAAAAAGAAAACAAATGGAGTAGAAACTGGGATTTTGCACGCAAGCAAGCAGGGGCTGGCACGGTACCAACTAAGATATTATAGTGTCTATTTATTATATGGTACCGCCGTCTTAAGAGTGACCTATATTTCATGTCAACATATTTGTGTCCTACGTTGACAACGGGATGGACGCACACGTAAATGTAACCATATAACCTAACAGAATGTGAAAGTAATCGAGTATTTATAGATTTAAAAACCATCTTAATTCTTGGATACACTCTTTTAACACTTGTACAATCACTGAATAAGTAATAACACGTGTTCACATTTTTACTATACAAATTAAATATAATTCCTTATTATATCGTACTGTATAGGCTAAATAATGCAGAAAATAACGTCATGTTTAAAATAATCTCTCGAGATTTTTACGGAAATGTACAACTTTATTGTAGCTAATCCCATCGTCATTGCTATCATTATTGTTGTCTTTTACAGGAACTGCATCAATGGCCTGTTCCGACATTAGAGGATATTTGAAATTGGTCATTTTATCAATATTCCCCTTAACAGAGGGGGGGGGAGTTTTTCTTTTTTGCATATCTTTGGAAAAAGTTGCGAGACCACCAGTTTGAAAAATGGAAAAACTTACCACGTTGTAAGTACGAGTGTTACAATATTTTCCTAATAGTCAAAATCATACGGATTTCCACCGAAAAAGGTCTTTCATCCTCTCAATGAACGAATGCTATAAAAAAGACTTGCAATGTTATCCCTGTCCTCAGCGTCCCTGTTGCTGTCACTGCAACTCTCCCTCGTGTTCCTGGTTTCTGTACCAAAGAAGAGCTATTAAGAAGTAATAGACAACGCACGGTCAGCAATAACATTGCCAAATGCCTTAGGAAATCTGAACATTTTGAAATTATGAAGAAGTACCGTGTATCTCAGTCGAAAGTTCCAGTAAGCGTGCTGAAATCATTTCAATCAACAGGCAGAAAAACATTGGCTTTATATTTGAACCAATATTAGGACTACCTTTTGAAAAAGTAATACACAGAGCAAAGGAATAAATCGTGGGGGAAGGGGAAGAAAAAAAACATGAATCTGGCTTCAAATACACCATAGACCTGAAAACCACTGGGAGGTGATTGAATTATCGTTTGGAGGGCGTGGAACAATTTCAAAATTTTGTGTAAATTTTTCCATACATTTCACATTGATAGATTACGTCACATTATCATCTCCAGGATATAATCTACACAAATTATGGTAATTTCATAGAAGACGGGCACCTGGTTGGATGTACTAAGTATTACCAACTTTTTTACTTTAGAGTTAAATGTTAGTGATTTTTAGTGACTTTTATATGTTAGTTCTAGGTTTTTATACGAGGTGTCGCATTGATGATGTTTCAATTTGATTGGTTATAGTTGTCATTTGTTCTAGAATTTTCGTTAATTTTGAATGGGTAATGACGTTGTCAATTGTTCTTGGTTGTTTGACGTGAGTGGTGTTATACTGTTTTGCTGGCTAAAGCTATTGGAAGTTTGTCATTTTATGATTTTCCTTCGATTTGATTGGTTATAGCTGTCATCATATGTTCTAGAATTTTCGTTAATTTTGAATGGATAATGACGTCAGTAAGTTGTTCTTGGTTGTTTGACGTGAGTGGTGTTATATTGTGTCTGATGGGTAAAGCTATTGAAAGTTTGTCATTTTATGATATCTGTGAAAGATGTGTGAACATAGAACAGAGTATTAAATTTTATGTCGATTTTGGTTCAGTTCTTTCGCTGGTGAATAAAAATTGTGTCGATTGTTGACGAGAAAACTGTTCCTGTGATTCCAAGGAATTGTTCATTGAATTTTCCGTACAAGTTAAGGTGTAATAAGAGTTCAAAGAGAATTTCATTTTGTGTAAATACATGGTTTAGTTATGTGAAGTTGACTGTACGACAAAGTGGTGGTTTAGTTCTTTGTTGGCTGCATGCTTTAAGTTTAGATTGCCTTGAAGCCTGTGTCATAATGCAAGTGAAATGGTTGTCTTTGAAGACGTCAATGAGGATTGAATTTTGTTTGATTAGGTGATAAATTATTGTTTTGTTTTGTGTTTTAGTGATTTGTGGGGGTAAAGTTCGGACGAAAACTGCCAGAAAAGTACTACCAACTATGAAGTTCAAATGCCACCAAACACCATAAAAATCAAAGATGAAAAATTAAACATATTTTCATTTTTCGAAGGGCTTTTTCTTCCTTAAAAATATGAATATATGTTTGATTTTCCATCTTTGATTTTATAATGTTTGGTGACATTTGAACTTCATAGTTGGCAGAACGTTTTGGTAGTTTTCGTCAGCCATGTTGGATTTTGCCCGTCTTCTAGGAAATTACCCAAATTATAAGTTCGTCTTTACTAATTGTAAATTCTCTCCGGCACCGGAATTCGAACCCGGATTTTCAGCTCTACGTGCTGACGCTCTATCCACTAAGCCACACCGGATTCCAATTCCGATACCGGATTGAATCCTCTCAGTTTAAGTTCCACCTCTTAGTTTTCCCTTTAGTGGCCAACCCTCATGCCCAAAATGGCCGTCAGTCGTCTCGCGCATGTACGGCGCCAGCTCCAGTAGCGGCTCGCCGTAAAAAAAATATATGAAGTGCTGTTCACATGCACAAATGCATGAACAGTTTTACCAATATAATGAGTAGGCCTACTATTCGTAAACTGCGTGCAATTTTAATAGTTCTAGAACACATGCAAACAGGAAATTTAATTTATTTCAGGACTCACTCAATTTCTTGCATACCAAGTCAATCCTCCTATCCTTTAAAGCAGCAGACCTGTCGATGATGTTTTCATAAAATGTCTGACTTTAACTGAGGGTGGACAGTATATTCTATGCAAACCTACAGCTCGACCAAGTTAAGTCTGCGAGCCGAGAGGGGAAGTTGGAGGCAAAGACGTTATAATAGTATACTAGACTCACACAGAGCGCTGGTGTGCTGTCCAAAATTGAAACCAGTCTGCGCATGTTTACGCCGCCATGCTACTGGTAGAAATAGAGCTGTAAACACGATTGTCATACTTGTCCTTTGTTTTGTCTCGGGTGTTTTTAGTGAATAGTGTGAAAGTAATGGCAATATAATTTTGAAAGATGATATATTATCGCCGCGGACTCATGCTTAACATGTCGGCATCATACAATAACGTGCGGTGTGCTTTAAAAAAATAATTTTGCCGACCGATTATTGCTCTGTAGGTTTCACTGTAAGCATCACGTTGTCACGTCTACTTTCTCGATAAGAATAAGCACTAGTTTGTTATATTGTTAAATGGCTATTATTATTATTATTATTATTATTATTATTATTATTATTATTATTATTATTATTATTATTATTATTTCATATACGAGTACGTTGGCTTTCTTAACTCTTTAATAATAACTCTTTAATAATAATTTTTAATCACATACCTTAATGTTCGTCCTCAGCACAAGACATTGCAACCTCGGGTTTAGTCTACGTGGATTAGACAAGTAAGTGTCATTTAATAATAATTGAAGCAGCTTATTGGTTGCATTATTGAAATTGAGGCGAGTGATTGGAGCGCGACACAAGAAATTGAAAACAATAATACAATTAAATTTCAAAGACCTGCCGAACGCATGAGGCCGCTCAAAGACCTGCCGAATGTTCACCATGAGAGCGCGGCGATAATACCATCCCTGTTTAATTTCCAAGCTATTTGCAAAAGGTACGAATAATATTATCTCTGTTGTTACGATATCAATATCATTAAAATCAATCAGTAGTTTACGACAATAAAGAATACTTAATTGTTAGTACAGGTATATCAGACTGTAGAGAAATCCCACTGAGTGAATTATTTAGACTTACACATCAGATGTTAAAACATTAGTGGAAAGATAACTTTTTGTTTTTATTATGTAAATGAATTTATCTGCAAGATAATAAACTTTCATTCAAGATCCATATATGGATAAATAAATATACAGATAATAAATAAATAAATAAATAGCTATAATAGCTAAGCCTCCTTTGTGAATTTATGATTCAGAGTTCACCTATAAATAACTCTTTTACATTTTTCCGGATATATTTTATTAACAAAAGCAAGGAATAGCATCTTATTGATATTGCATATGTGCATAAAAATTATGTACCATCACTCCGCAAGCAATGATAATATATCTATTTTATTTATTTAAAATAAAAATACAATATGTAAAAAATCCACACATAAAAAGTATGTGGTTTTTTTATCTTGCATAAAGTGATTGTTTAGTTTTTAGGTCTTCACGTTACCTATTGTTTGCAATGTATTAGGTACCGATACTTTTTATAATTGATAGCATTCCCTCTATTAATTGAAGAATGAATTCAGTGTAATTTGGCTACCTTCGCACATTATATTTTGCCAGATTATCTATGTCCTGTGGTCTAAAAGTACCGGTAATATAATTTATTTTTTATTCTCTAAAACTTAACAGGTCTATACTGATTATCGCATATTTATTTCACTTAGGAATTTGATTATAACAAGAACTTGTGTAATCAAGGTGCATATATTTATGTCTTGTGATCTAAGAGTTAATATGTTAATATAATTTTAGATTCTCTGAAACCTAACAATTTGCTGATTATCATAAAATTATACAATCTATAATGTGTATTGTGTAGGCCTATTTATGGATGTATCAATATGTTTTCTATAAATTTCTGCATACGTATTTTCTTTTCTTTAATGTTCTAACACATATCAATGAAACTTTGAATATGTTTATTTCGTCCTAATTTTACGTTAAACATCGAAAATGGCCATAATATGTCAATTTTAGATCATCACAGCGTTAAATTGCGTGATTTACGCACTGCTATTATTTGTCTGCTCTCCAACAATATGGCGGCAAGCGCAGCGTTCAATTTGCCCCGGTTTCCCAAGGCTTTTTAACTTTACCCAGGTTGCATCAGTATATATTGACCAATCAGAACGCAGTCCCCGTGTGACGTATGACGATTCCCGGCACATGGCGACTATCATTTGATAATATTGTGTTGTGCCGAGAAATGTTGAAATAAATTGAAAATAATGCAAAATATCACCCGTGAAACGTTAAAATACATATATAATATATAGAAAATACTTACATATTATGGATTTGTGTTGTTCACTGTTTATTTTTGAATTGATAGTGGTAATGGCCAACATCTGTATCTGCAGGACGTTTTCGTGTTTTCCCAATTTTATTCTTGTTATACCTCATTTAATTCACGAGTCAGAGTTTTACGGTGGTTTCACCATGATGTAATGGCATAACCATGTTCTGCCTATATTGCGTGTGAGCGTGTGCAATTTTATTATGAAGCTGCGGAAATTTATTTTTTTAGTTTAAAGACAACATAACCTATAGGCATAACACAAATACGATGTATGTAGTGATCAGCTCGTGTGATAGTTCAGGAAACCCTGAAATTAAATTTAAAGTAGTGCAAATTATAACGTGTGATATTTATACGTAGTTATAAAATACTTACGAGTGCATACGTATGTTTGCTCTGTCTGTTTTCACTGTGGCTTCGAAAATATCCGTAGGAATATCTTTGATGCAGGCCTATAGGAATATATTCAGCTGTCCTTTTTAGTATATTTTTGCCAACCTGAAATTCAGTGATATCATGAAATTCAAGAAAGTGATCTTCAATTTATAATGTTGTAATATAATATGAACATTAATTTTTCGAACGGTTTCTTCTACTCTGTCGTACAAAAATGCTTGTTTAACTACCATAGTACTTAAAAATAATAATACATTAAAATGGCGGTAATTTCATAGAACACGGGCACTTGGTTGAATGTAGTAAGCATTACCAACTTTTTTTACTTCAGAGTTAAATGTTAGTGATCTTTTAGTGTGTTAGTTCTAGGTTTTTTATACTAGGTGTCGCCGTGATTTTCTTTCGATTTGATTGCTATAGTTGTCACTTGTTCTAGAATTTTCGTTAATTTTGAATGGATAATGACGTCAGTTGTTCTTGGTTGTTTGACGTGAGTGATTGTTATATGGTGTCTGATGGCTAAAACTATTGAAAGTTTGTCATTTTATGATATTTGTGAAAGATGTGTGAACTTAGAATAAAGTATTAAATTTTGTGTTCTTTTTGAGTTTAGTTCTTTCGCTGGTGAATAAGAATTGTGTTGAATGTTGAGGAGAAAACTGTTTTTATGTGGTTTAAAGGAATTATTTACTGAATTTTCTGTATAAGTTAAGGTGTAATAAGTGTTCGAAGAGTATTTCATTTAGTGTAAACACATGATTTATTTATGCGAAATTGACTGTACGACAAAGTGTTAGTTCAGTGCTTTATTGCCTGCCTAGTTTGTTTAAATTGCCTTAAAGCCTGTGTCATATACTTGAAGTCAAGTGGTTGTCGTTGAAGACGTCAATGAGAATTGAATTGTATTTGATAAGGTGATAAATTATGATTTGTTTTGTGTTTTAGTTATTTTTGGGGGTAAAGTGCGGACTAAAACTGTCAGAAAAGTACTGCCAACTATGAAGTTCGAATGCCACCAAACACCAAAAAAATCAAAGGTGAAAAATTAATTATATTTTAATTTTTCTGGAGGACTTGTTCCTCTTCAAAAAATGTATATATATATATATATTTGATTTTCCATCTTTGTTTTTGTGATGTTTGGTGACATTTGAACTTCATAGTTGGCAGAAAGGTTTTGGTAGTTTTCGTCAGCCATGTTGAATTTTGCCCGTCTTCTAGGAAATTACCAAAATGGCATACAAGTGAATTACTTACTTGTTAATTAATTATTTTCTTGTACTTTTTATTCAGCTGTCTCGCTTCTGCATTATCCTGCACTCCTAACCTCTTCCTCTTGTGTGCTTCAGTTTTGGAATTTAGATACTTTATCCTCACGAAAAATATAGTTTTCACAGCTGCTTCAAGTACTTCTGAAGGGATATGTTGTAGGCCTACACTTGAAGCTACGAAGTCTGTGGTCCTTTTTAAAACATTTTTCCCCCGTTGAACATTGTCTTTATGGAATAATGTGAATGAGGACACAATATTTTTTAATTCTTGTAGCCAGGTTTCAGAAGGTGAAGTAAGGCCTCCGTATGAAAGATGTCTAACCCAGGATGGAACTGTGTAGTTATGTTCTGTGTGAATTTTGTGCGTGAAGTTTCCCAGATACGGATATTTATCTTTAAACTTCTTGGCCATGTAACCTGCAATATATTCCAAACCATCCTCTTCACTTTGTTGTACAATTTCAGCATGGGAAATTTGTTCATTTTCAAGATCTTTAATGTGTAGTTCAGCAGGCAGACAGCTTGATTCAGGTATGGTTATTTGAGCTTTGTTTAGAGCTTTCGCTACTATAAATTCATCCTGGTCAGCATCAGTTGTATATGTTTGCCTCTGAATAACTCCAGGGTTCTTACCTAAGATAATCATTCTTATTCTGTATATACAGTCCAATGGAGAAGGATGATCATGTAGTCCACCTCGAGTCCGGATTTGAGAAAAGAAATTTTCTACCAGATCTTGGTTTAGTCTGTGTGTTAAAATGTATTTGATGTTGTGCTTTTCAACCATATCTTGAAACAAGAGGCAAAGGGATTTAATGGAAACAATTACAGCTTTCTGAAAGGCCTGTAAACTATTTTTTCCAGTGCAGAGTGAGGTGGTCATGACTGTTTCCATTTTATTTAAAATTATATTTTGCTGCTCTAGATATGTTCCATAGGGCATTTTAGTTGGAACTGAATGGTTAGGGGTATAAGAATTAAATATGTCACACCATTCATTTACCAGTTCTATGAAGGCTCCTGTTACTTCAGCTAACTTTTTGTCAGGTCCAGGTTTGTAATGTTTCAAAGCAGTGGCTGTAGTGTGAGAGAGTAACTGTGCAGCTAACAGAACATTTTGCCTTTTAGTTTTTTCACATTTCACATGGCTGGCACTTAATTTGTGGCATGAAGTTATTTCTGTGGCAGTACTTTTGATCAATTCTTCCACAGGAACACTACTGATTTGTTCTCCATTTTCCAAAGTAAATCCGTTGTCTAGGAACCAGTTACGAATCAACTTTAAAAGATGGGGGGCATCAGCAAAAAAGTAGATGGGTTCCTGTGAGACGGGATGCTTGTAGATCGTATTCTGAATTGATATTGACAGCTCCCTCCAGAGACCCATATTCCCTCCACCACAGTCACTAACACAGGCAACTACTTTATAGCCAATATTATTTAATTTAATGATAATATCATCCAGTATGACCTGAGTGATTTTGCAATCAAAGCCAATATATATTGCCTGCTTCCATTTCGCAAAAAGTCCTCTAGCCATTACAATCTGGAGATAAGAATGAGGTCCCACAACTTCATCCTCTTTCTGGTCATATTCGAGAGTACTGGCTATTTTCATTTCGTCATAGGATAGAACTGTTGTTTTTTTCAAAGTTATTCATATTCTGTCCTGCAACATCCATTATTTGTATGACATCAGGCAAAACACCTTGTCGCAGTGACAGATTTGAAGCCCACCTTTGAAGCGATGAAATTCCAGGTAAGGGAATATTCATTTTTTCTCTAAGGTATATGTAGCACCTTTTACTAAGGTATCTAATAGTGAAAGCATTAGAAATATCATCAGGTGACCATTTCACGTGTTTTTTTTTTCTATTTGATTTTGTGATTTAATGCAAGAACTTTCTTCTCATCAATTTCATCAGATATTTTTAAATTTTTTTTTTCCAATTGGCTAATCTGTTTTTTATATCCTTCAACTTCATATCTACTTTGTAAACATTGCTCCTTGAGTTTCTTATTTTCCTCTAGAACTGTGTTATAATTTTTAAGTAGAATTTCATACCTCGCTTCTTCATTCTGTGGCTCAGGTTCTGGTACTGACTCACCCACTTCATTAATTTCAGCATCCTCTTCTAACATATTGTGAACAATAGTTTTTAGATTTCTCTTCTCCATTCTTATATTTCGAGGTGATACTGTCTTCTGAGACTGTTCTGGTGTTAAATTTAATGTTGGAACAGCTGAAAGTAACACATAATTAATAATTATAATTAATAATAATAATAATAATGCCTATCATAATAAGAGTATAAAAAATCATTCATGTGATAATTTATAGGCAGAGCTTGACAAACGGGACTTTATAATAAACAGGAATATTCAAAATTCATAAGTATTACAGGGAGAACACAAGTTATAGATAACTTTCTTCACAACAGACATAATACTTGATATATTTGTTTTTAATTTCTTTATACAAATTTTAAATGTAATTAAATTATTAGCCTTACCAGTTGGTTTTAAAGTCCTTGGTCTTTTTACTTGAATACCAAGTAAACAAGCCCTGAAATCCAATTCAAAATCTTCCTCTTTAAAATGTAGTGAACATATTCTGCTGGTATCAGGGTTAAATTTATCTTGCCTTTTGCACGCTATTATCCATTGTTTCCTGATGTCTTCTCTTTTAGGTATACAAAAAAAAAAAAAAGAAAGAAACATGTTCACCTTTGCTTTTGTGGTAAAAGCTTTTGCAGATAGCAACAGCACATCTTTGGCCTGGCATGGCTGAAAATGGACTAGGACATTAGGAGGGAAGAATACTATATATCATTATCGGTATTACTATTATACATATTATTTTATTAAATACATGGTGTACAAAATTATTGAAATTTAAAAATAATTAATTTACTAATTTTTCCATAACATAACAGCGATAAAATAATAATGGTATTAGATTAAAATACTATAAATTAAAATCGCGCGGGAACGTAAGTTTAATGTTTCCAAACGAGCCGTAATTCATTTAACATTAGTTTAAGTTATTTATAACGCAGGACTTTAAGCAATTATTCAATATTTATAAGGTGAAAACATTTATGCTATTAAGCAATTCCTAAAGATCACTTAGAACACATTTAAATGCCGCTATACGCGGGAAACGTGTGACGTCATTGACGATCCCCGCTCCCCTCAATAACCCTCGTCCCCAAGCTCCATTTTGAGGCAACCTGTAGAGAGTTAAAAAGCCTTGCCGGTTTCCTCGTTTCGCGCAGCCGAGACTGTAGGGGCTTGGTTGGAGGCAGTTCTGTAGTGAAAGGAGGCGGTAACGAGAGGAGACCAGTACAGTCTCATATGACAGCAAAGTTTTCCTACTGCGCTTCAGTTCATAGAGCGGTAACAATTTAAGACGCTTTGAAATAGACTGTACTTCTACTTCTGCTTGACAGTGAGGTTTGGCTTTCTGATTGGCAAGCGTGGGCGTAGGAGAGAAAGTTGCATGAGGGGGGAGATTGGGAGACAGTATAACTGTTGCCTTTATCTGAAGACAAATCCGTGCGCTCCGTAGTATATTTTAAACGATGTGCACACGTTGAAATCTGAGCGTCAAGTGACCTATGTGGCAACTGTGTTTCGCCTCTACATTCCATCCCGATATCCCCACTCGCAGACTTGACTTGGACAAGCTGTATATGGAGCTAATGATGAAAGCACAGTCTACTATATACAGTTACGAAGCTTGAGTTTTGAGGGTGCTAGAAACAATAGACTGTGACAGTACTATTTTGCATTGCCTGTAATGAGGCGATATTAGCGATCCTAGTGGTGAGCAACTATCTAATGTTTACATATTTACTACGTATTGAGCTTCGCGACTGTATATAGGCTACTAGACTGTGATGAAAGTCTCTCCTGTGATGTAGCATTCCGAGTGAAATTTTCGAAACATAAAAGCTTATTTTTTTCTAAAGTTACTTTATACAACTTCTCTATATTCTTAGCTCTTTTTAAAACAAAGAACAAATGGAACTGTAGGTCGTCCAGAATTTAAAACATCTTCTTTATCTTCATATTTAAGTCTACAAAATGGCATTTCTAATAAATTACAAACCGTGTCATTTTTCGGGATACATATTTCACACCCATTTATCAATATTTTCTATGTACTGGTACCTAAATACAGTATTTGTATAATAGCACTACAGTGATTAAACATATAATATACACTATGATGTAGGATTAATACACTATATACACTTATCACTAATATACTCTAAATGCATTAACTAATAAGTTAATATATACGTACACGGTATTAAACTACTTGTCTACATTTACGCGCGCCAGTTTTTTTCTTGTATTTTAAAGTTTAACGCGCGTATTTACTTTCAAATACGAAACTGGCAAGCTCATGAGAAGAAATAATACACGCTGCGGAAAAGAAATTTTAAACTTTACGAATATATGTGCGGTGTATAAAATAACATAGAATCAGCTAATTTACCACTGCAGGGGTGGCTGCTTGGACACAAGGAATGGGGATAGTATTCTCGAGTGAGGTAGTACTGTACATACTCTAAAATTTCACAGCCCTTAAACAATAGCCCCCAGCCTTGGAGACCAGTTTCAACCCTTCTCTACCATTAGATCTGCAAACTGGTTACTCCACCTACAAGTCTTGACAGTTCTCCGTAACTGAAAGACTCAGAAATGCACTTCACTCATACAATCTTTCTTTAGTGCGTGACGTCACGTTACCATGGCAACCAAGTGCTGTATGAGAATGGGAGCCCAAATAATTTCATCTCTGCAGTATTGTAAGTTCCAATAGACACCGCTCGGCGCTCGTAACAGTTGACATTATTCTGTTCAGCGGACGGTTACAGGTACTATTTATACAACTAAACACTATTGATAACGACTGAAAATCAAACTTTTTTTATTTTAGAATGTGGTACCGGTAACAACTAGAATTAATTATTAATACGAGATAAAATTGTGTTTTACGCGTAAATAGGTGAAGTTGCACTTCACCTACTTCACCTGAACAACCGCCCCTGTCAAGGTCATGCTCGCGTCGTAATCGTAGACCATATTGATTTCAATCGTGTTATTATATATTCACGAAGTTAGTGTTGGAATGAATCACTCTGTAAACGTTCCGTCCTGTGCCAATCTGATTTTAAAAACGTCAAAATACATTTTCTTTTCTATACGAACATTCTACATATGACAAAGATATGCTGTGTTACAGCTCATGTGTGTCCTTTAATAAATAATGAAATATCATCTGCATCTTCACCTAACCCGAACTTCTCATTGATGATTGTACATTGTGCTCCCACATACTAAGCTAGAGTTTACCCTGTTTCTTCCTTCAACCTTTCATTCTTGCACCGTCTTTGGAATTCTATTCTCCTCTATCCTTCTCGCGTGGTCGTAGCAACTCTCCTTTGCTCGATCCCTTCCATTATAGTTTTTTCTGTCTGCATCATTCTTCGATTTCAGTATTTCTGTATCCTCCTGAGTCCTAAGAGTATAGTATACTATACTACACTTCATACATGTTTATGATATAAGATGTATGTGCAGAGACCCGAAGTATAGTGTAATATACCTGCATTTGTGTCCTAACTGTAACCTGCAGAATTTTTTCAGCATTTTTCTTCATGTTACTGACTTCTTTTTTTAAGTGTAGAATTATATTGAACTTTAAAAATAAAACAACAAACGTCTCAGGACACAGGAGGCTCTATACGAGGGTGGACCCAAAAGTAACCGGAACCGAACTGTTGCGCGCGCATGCTTTGTAGTTACGAGTTGTGCTGTTAGGTGGTGTTAGTTTGGGGTCTCCCGCGACCGTTAGTGAGCTGGCGTCAGTCTGAGTTAAGTGGTTTGTTTGTGGTGCTGTGTTGTTTGCGTTCCTGTTTCAACCGTTTGGCGATTAGTGAGCCGGCCGACCACAAGGAACAAAGAATGTGTGTGAAATTTTGTTTTCTGTTAGGGAAAACTGCACCCGAGACCGTTGGGATGCTTCGGCAAGCCTTTAATGATGATGCTTTGGGGAAATCACAGGTCTACGAGTGGTTTTCCCGTTTCAAATCTGGCAACATGTTAACTGAAGACATGCCACGCCCAGGCGTCCTTCGACAGGAAGAAATGACGAAAATATTGCCAAAATCAAACGTGCAATTGATGAAGATCGTCGAAAGATCATTGACGAAGTTTCTGAGCAAACGAACCTGTCATGGAGCACGGTCCAGCGAATTTTAACCGAAGATTTGCACATGAGACGGGTGTCTGCAAAATTTGTTCCTCGCTTGCTTATAGATGACCAAAGACCGCGTGAGAGTTTGCCGCGATTTGAAGAGTGAAGTGCAGAACGATCCAAATTTTCTTAAAAGAATTGTGACTGGAGATGAGTCTTGGTGCTATGGGTACGATCCAGAATCAAAGCAAGCATCGAGCCAGTGGAGAACTCCAAATTCACCACGACCCAAGAAAGCATATCAAGTGCGATCCAATGTGAAAACCATGCTGATTTGTTTTTTTTTATATGAACGGCATTGTCCACAAAGAGTTCGTTCTGCCAGGACAAACAGTGAACCACATTTCTATTTGGATGTGTTATGAAGATTACGAGAGAGTGTGCGACGAAAACGGTCCGAAATGTGGGGGAATGGAAACTGGTTGCTTCGCCACGACAATGCTCCAGCCCACACAGCTCTGACGGTCCGACAGTTTTTGACAAACAACAACATGGTGCTTGTGCCTCACCCACCCTACTCACCCGATCTGGCTCCGTCGGACTTTTTTTGTTTCCATGGATGAAGAAATGTCTGAAAGGAAAGCGATTCAGTGATGTGGATGACGTCAAAGAAAACACGCTAACGGCTTTGAACAGTATCCTGCCTCAAGAGTTCCAGCACTGTTTTCAGCAGTGGCAATAACGTTGGGACAAATGCATTAATGCACATGGACAATACTTTGAAGGGGACTAAAGTACTGTGAATGTAGAGTTCAATAAAAATGCAAAAAAGAGGAAAAAAATTCCGGTTATTTTTGGGTCCCCTCTCGTATTGTCAATAGGTAATGCTACCTTGCAGTTTTACGTCGACTCGGCAAACGCTAGAGGAAGAAAATCTGGTCCTCCAGGTGGGGGTTGGTGCAGTGAGCCAGTTCCTCACTCGTCATAAATACGTAAAATTATTTAAAAAAAAAAAAGAAAAAAGACGAATATTATGTCTAAGAAAAAAAATGAATTCATGGTAAACGAATACTAAATAATAATAATAATAATAATAATAATAATAATAATAATAATAATAATAATAGGTTATTTTACGACGCTTTACCAACATCTTAGATTATTTAGTGTCAAACTGAAAACTATTTTACGACGCTTTATCAACATCCTAGGTTATTTAGCGTCAATCTTCAAACATTACACGTAACACAAATAAGTAACAAATGTAACATTCATATCTACATTTGAGCCCTTATTATTCTGAAGTTACATTTGTAGCAAATACCTTACTATAATACTACCGGACAGCTGTATACTAGCAGCACTGATGTGAGTGCGAAATATCGCGGACCTGGCATCTAGAGAGGCGGTGTGGAATTACGTCCACAGATACAAATATTAACACAGCAGGAATCGAACTATTGTTTAAAACGTGAGGTACTTTTTTATTCTAGTAGGTTATTTTACGACGTTTTATCAACATCTTAGGTTATTTAGCGTCTGAATGAGATGAAGGTGTTAATGCCGGTGAAATGAGTCCGAGGTCCAGCACCGATAGTTACCCAGCATTTGCTCGTAATGGGTTGAGGGAAAACCCCAGAAAACCTCAACCAGGTAACTTGCCCCGACCGGGAATCGAACCCGGTCCACCTGGTTTCGCGCTAACCGTTATTCGATAATTGTGGACCGTGGGGTACTAATGTGAAATAATATATATGTTGAATAGTAAAAAAAAGGTAAAGGTATCCCCGTAACATGCCATGAAGGCACTTGGGGGGCATAGAGGTAGAGCCCCATGCTTTCCATGACCTCGGCACTAGAATGAGGTGGTGTGGTCGGCACCACGCTCTGACCGCCTTTTACCCCCGGGAAAGACCCGATACTCAATTTTATAGAAGGCTGAGTGAACCTTGGCAACGAGAAAAAATCCTGTCACCACCTGGGATCGAACCCTGGACCTTCCAGTCCGTAGCCAGCTGCTCTACCAACTGAGCTACCCGGCCGCCAATGTTGAATAGTATTATTATTATTTTGTATCAAAGCTGAATATTATGAGAAATGTTGCATACTTCGATTTACTTTCCGTAATTAATTGTTACATATTTTTTTCTTTGCTTTAGTGAGACAAAATCAATTCCGAGATTAAGAATGAATTTACAATAACGCATTATACACCCATTGCTGACAGCTGCAAAGATAAATTTGATTCTAATATGATGCTTGTAATAATTTGTAAAGGCATGTGGACAACAATAAAACTTAATTTGATAAAACCTTAAAATTTCCAATATTATGGATAGTTGAAATCAATACAGTTTACATCGTGGTGTTGGATAAAATTTGTATTTTAGACGCGTCATTTGAGGATGAAAATATAAAACATAATCCAATAGCTCAGAAATAGTAATATATGCAGACAAGAAGACGACATTGAATGGACGCATATTCCCGTGCGAATCCCGACTTTCACAACTGACTGACTTGAGCTGTCGAGGGACCAAGAGGGCTTGCGATGCGAGCGACGTAAGCAACCTCTCAGAGTGCGCGCGTCCGTGCACGTGCTGAAAGAGTGCGTCGCGTCGTTTTCCCTGGAAACAGCGGAAAATCGGCTTTTAGTTTTATGACAGGTCCGGCTGTAGCCTATCAGATTATGTTGCAATAACATTATTTTAATGACAACTGAACATTGTTTAGAAAGGTTGTTTCAGTCGACATTGTACGGTGTCTTCAATTTTCCTTCTATTATTATTATTATTATTATTATTATTATTATTATTATTATTATTATTATTATTATTATTATTACTATTAGGTACTGTATTTTACCTATAGATTTAGGGCTAATAAATTCGCAACGACAGTGCGAGAATCATATGCAGTGTGTTACAGCCAGGGGTTCCCAACCTGTGTGTCGCGCAACCCGATGGAGTGTTTCGCGGAATTTTGGAACAGAAAAATAAATTTTATCCTATCCAGAAAGTATCTTTATAACGAAGTCTTTGAGACAGACTTTACCAATGAAACGTGAACACCTGCAACAATGCTTTGTAATTCGTTTACTCTTCCCACTTAGTAAAATTTACTCTATATTTAATATAAAGTTTAGAATCTTTTTTTTTTTTTTTTAATTTTACTTGGTTATTTAAAGACGCTGTATCAACTACGATTATTTAGCGTCGATGGGATTGGTGATAGCAAGATGATATTTGGCGAGATGAGGCCGAGGATTCGCCATAGATTACCTGGCATTTGCCTTATAGTTGGGGAAAACCTCAGAAAAAACCCAACCAGGTAATCAGCCCAAGCGGGAATCGAATCCGCGCCCGAAAGCAACTCCGGATCGGCAGGCAAGCGTCTTAGCCGACTGAACCACAGTCTAGTATATACAGTCGCGAAGCTCAATACGTAGTAAATATGCAAACATTATATAGTTGCTCATCACTAGGATCGCTAATATCGCCTCATTACAGGCAATGCAAAATAGAACCGTCACAGTCTATTGTTTCTAGCACCCTCACAACTCAAGCTTCGTGACTGTATATAGTAGACTGTGACTGAACTACGCCAGTGGCCGTTTAGAATCGTCAGAACATATTCGTCAGTATGAGCGGGTGATAGTGCGACTATTTTATCAAAAGTGCCTTATTTAGATTTTATCATGGACAATTAATAATAATAATAATAATAATAATAATAATAATAATAATTAATAATAATAATAATAATAATAATAATAATAATAATAATAATAAAAACAAATAAGTGTGTCGCGATATCGTGGGCGTTCAGTAAAGTGTGTCGTCAGTCGAAAAAGGTTGGGAGCACTGATTATAGTTTCCCTCATCTAATTTACAAAGTAATAAACCGATCAGACGAACAGACTGTTGTACCTACTGATTTAATGGCAGCCACACGAAACTAGCGTGAACGAACAACGAAGTCGGCTCTGATTTCTAATTTCCCCTGGATTCGCCTTAACGATCATGGCTATTCCATTTCAACCTGGAATTAATTGTTATGTGCGGGAAATGAATAACTAGCTCCTTACCGACGATTCGACTCTCCAAACTGTTTAAAAACGATTAATAGAAGTTGATAAGACCTGGAAGCATGTAATTGGGGTGGGACTTGCACGAGGAGGTGGGGGACACGCAATCACGGTGCGGTGGTCGCAGTTTTAACGTGGTGTGTGATCTGGTTCCAAGTGGAGCGATTTCAGTCAGCTTGCAATACTGCCAACTTAGCAATTAGTGCCATTTTAATAAATTATACTTCGTTAATAATTTTGTACAGTGCAACTGCAATATTACAACGATGTATATAAAAAAAAAGTAAATCCACGGCGCTACAGCCAAGAGTGACCAGTCGACTGCTGGCCTTACGTCCACATGCCGAAGCAGAGGTGGGCGATCATCCAACCAGAAAGGAGGTATCGATGATCCCCTCAGCCGTTTAGCTGGTTTGCGAAACTGAATTTTCTCTACTTAAGGTAGCTCTCTAAGAGGATCACAATGCTGGATGGGCACCGGTCTCATACACTGGCCGAAATTTCATGAGAAAATTTCTTCCCTCACGAGGACTCGAACCAGCGTGCATTCCGTAACGCGAGTCCTGTTTTCTTCTTTCTACTACCATGCAACAATCTTCATCAAACCACAGTTTCTTTTTCCTAGTTTCATTATAACCTATGCTCTGCTCAGCTGCAATTTTGATACTATCTCTGATATTTTCCCACACGCTATTAACATCTAATTCTTTCTCAACTTCGTCGGAACTTTCTAAAGTGGCAAACCTATTCGAAATTTCGACCTGATAATTTTGCTTAGCTTCCTCGTCCTTTAATTTCAAAATATTGAATTTAGTAATATTAACTTGTTGCTCTACTCGCTTGGCTACTGATAATCTTTCTCTTAATTCTCCAATCACCAAATAATGGTTAGAATTACAGTCTGCACCCCTGAAAGTTCGAATATCTACTATACTAGTATGTCTCCGTTTATCTATCAAGATGTGATCTATTTGGTTGTGTGTCAATCCATCTGGAGAAGTCCAAGTATATTTATGTATATCCTTATGGAAGAGTGTTGTACTTTTGAGAATTAAACTTTTTGATGTCGCAAAGTTGACTAACCTAACTCCATTGTCATTACTAGTTATGTGTAGACTCTCAATTGTTTGCATCAGTGTATATTAACATTTTATGATAACAGCATATTGCATTAGAAAATTGTCATTATGTTTTGTATTTTCCTATTATAGAATACAGTTTCAGCAGCTAGCTCCACGATTGTAGTTAAAGAACACATTCGTAACGAGCAGAGTTTTAATAGTATATTGTAATATAAGAGTTGAAAGGCACTCATTGCGCATCCGAATGGGATTGGTTGCAACCCGAAGGTTCCATATCATGCGAGGATCGCAATGAGCCTCTCAAGATGTATGTTACACACTATTTTTTATACAGACATATCGTAATGTAAGTAAATTTTTATTTATTTTAATTTGGAAAGTTAAAAGTAACAAGAACTAGAAATATCTAATCGATTAGTAGTTCATTTTGAATCTTGCGTACACTACTTTTAACACTTGAATATAAGTAATTGATTAACTAGCGGATTTATTCGTGTTAATTATGTAAGATTGTGCGACTTACAGCTGTTTCGGTGCTTCAATGAGTAGGCTCTGAGGATGGTGTGATGAAGCACCGTAACAGTTATAAGCCGCACAAACTTACATAATTAACACTAGTAAGTCCGCTAGTTAATCAATTACTATAATTAAAACATTAAACATGTTAATTTTGAGAAAGTTTTATATATTGTTACAATCTTTGTTAAGGATAAAACTTATTTCTTTACGTTATATTATCGTATATGGTAGCTTGTATTAGGATTCTTCAATAGATTGTCTGTTTTTACTTGTTAATATAAAAACAGTAATAAATTATAACAATATAATTTTTTTTGTATAAAATATTACCTTGTAATGAAAAAATAAATTACTTCTAAAAATATCTATCTATCTATACTAAATAAATTTTACAAGAAAAAGTACATCCAAAGGGCTGGACTCGGGAAGGGTACCCAAAACGCAATTACTTAGATTAGTGGTTGTTCATATGTTTGTATAGTTATGCATTAGAGTGTTGTTACTTATTGTTGATGTTATTAAAACATTTAGAAGGTCGATGATGAAGATTAATTGAAAATTATAATGGAATTTGACGAAACTGATGAAGATTTTGGAGGAACTCCACCCGAGGTGGTTGAAGCGGCGACTAGTATAAGGAATGATTTGCTGCTTGAGAAATATAAATAATGGTACAAGCGAGAATGTCATCTATTTACAGCTTGGTGCAACAAGAAAAATGTCAGGAAAATGAGTGAGAATGTGATGTTGGCGTATTTTCTGGAGAAATCGAAGGTAATGAAATCTTCAACATTATGGTCTATTTTTTCCATGTTAAAGTCTTCGTTATATCTGAGTCATAGTATTGATGTATGGTATCGAAGTTTGGTCGCCTTCTTGAAAAGAAAATCAGTTGGATACGTAGCAAGAAAGTCGAGTGTTTTCACAAGAGAGGAGATAGTAACTTTTTGGTGGTAGCTCCTGATGCAGAATATTTAGCTATAAAGGTTGGTGTGATAATGGCGCTTGTCAAGATGGAACTCGACGATATAGAAGATAAAGAAAGCAGTATCGCAAAGTTACCTTGTGCGAGATCGTGCGTATTTGCTTGGTTTCTGCACAAAACCAATCTGCGGAAAGTCTAAAATTCCACATTCAGTATTCCCAACCTAACACACATAACAATTTCCCTCCTCTTACCTCTTAAGTGACATATTGATTTTACTGCTTTAAATTGCACTGTTAATTATTGTTTTTAAATATTTGCAAAAATTAAGTAAACTCTACAACTACACTAAAGTTACTGCATTCGTGATGCAAGTAACATTAAGGAAGCCGTGAAAAAATCAACAAGATTCCAGACTCATCATAGACTGGGGAAAAAAAAGATAGACGTATATCACGGCCTGCTGGAGTATAGTAAACACAGAAAACATTTTAAAGCAACAATGTTGAAGATAGATATTTTTTTTTTTGCAAATTTGCCGTCATTGAACAGAAACCAAGATGGAGATTTCATTGCAACTAATTAGAAATTCCTCTTTCAGGTATGTAATAAACGATCTTCGCTTTTTCAAACTTTTCCTGGAACATGAAAACTTTAACATACCGCTCTTGTAACGCATATTACTATTGCAGCACTAATCTTCAATTGTTTTACTCTAATGCCGCTAGACTTCTACTTTCAGTTCTATAATTAGGTACGGAAAGTATTAGTTACATTACAATATGGCTGTATGAAAAAGTATTTTAATCTTGTTTCTCATTTCATTTGATATACTTAGTGGCGCATAATATCAATCCAAGACAATTATGTAACTTCAATGACTATTATTACGAACTTAAAGTACAATCACCAGATCTAACTGGTGTTCTTTGGTTTATCAAACAATATAAGGAAAAGGGGAGGATTAACAATACATGGTCACTATGACTTTTAGTCTCACTTTTTTAAATGTTTTATTTGGTAATAGAGGGTAAACTTTAACACTGATCAAAGTCATTAGTATCTTAAAATTTCATTGGAACACAAAACTACACATCATTCTTGATTTAGATAACGTTCATAATAGCTCTGTTTTTAACTATAATCATCTCATTTCTCATTGGCAGTCACAACACACATATAACAAGATAGCATCTCTCCTCACCTACACTTACATGTTCTGTAAAAGGTACACATACATTTAAAACCTAATTGCTGTTATGTTTTCTTAACCATCTCACAGCCTAATCTTTGTAAAGGAGGCAATTTTAAACTCTAAGTTAAATTTTATAATTTATAATTTACATATAAATAAAACTTCAGAGCAATATAACTGCATCATTTTTTTCCTAAACAACAATGACAAATGACTATCAATAGTAATGAGCACTTAGATCAGAAAAAAACATATTCAGATTATATTAACTTCTTTTACTCAAATATTAAGTATTACTTCCAGCTGACGGGATGTGAATTAAAAAATGTTACAACTATGGTAAGTACTTCTCTATACATAACGTTTATCAATCCGTTTCAAGAATTTATAGAAAATTAAGCTGCAAGTCGCTAGCAAATATTTATGACAAAATGTTTACAAATTTCTTTTTATATTATTTCGTTCATAAGAAGGAATAAAAGTAAAATAGGATCTCTGCAGTGTTACAAAAGGTTGTGCATCATGTCATCGAGTGGTATGCTAGGGCATTCTGGCTGTGATAGAGGGGAAGTGTCTCTTATCTATTGCTAAGCAACTTAACATCAGAAGAAAGTTGATTCGGATTTATTAAAGAGTCAATGAGGAGATCATTTTGGAGTGCAATGAAAAAATACGCAATTTTTTAAGCTTTGTTCGGTAATATTATTTAAACTGAAATTATAGTTTTATTACTAAATTTATGGGCTTAGTGTTCATCATATGAGTGAAGGCAAGTGATGGTCTTATAAATCAATTTGTATTGAATTAGTCACTATTTCTAATGAGAAGTATTAGTTAAAAATAATGTTATCTTATCAAAATAAAGTTACAATTCCTATTCAGGTAATCTTTACACTTGCTTGTTTGATTTATTGTGTCAGGATATCATTACATAGTTTGTTCATGTACATTCTTAAACATCTTTACTATTATATACACATAAAATTTCATCTCAGTAGAATTTGTGTTTGTAACACTGAGAATTTTACCATAGCCTTGAAATTTCAATTATATTAACAAATTATTCATTTCAACTCTTAACACACAAGCCAGGAAGAAAGAGAAATTGGTGATGATGATGATATAGTGATGATGGCGATTATGATCTTTGGCTTTGTTGTATTTCTTTGCTCTCACAAGGCAGCACATGATTCTTAAGCTTGTTGAAATTTTGTGATTTTATTATTTTAGTCAAATGTTGCATTTGTATACCTTTGCTTTCATAAAGGGTTTTGGATGTGAGAACTGCAGGCTTGGGTGTGTCCGTTTAAATTGCAAAATATCATTATTCTACGGTGTAATATTGCTCATGGCTTGCACCAAATATGGCCATATGCCATATTACAAAATATTAGCAAGGGTTTTATCTCAGTGTTGTCACTTTTTGTACCTTATTCAAAGCAGAAAACAATCTTAATAAGTGCACATCAACTATTACAATGCATCATCTAGGCCCCAAGCCAAAAATCTCACTTAAGCTCCAAATACCATTAGTTCAATATTCTGCCACACACATCACTGATGCCGTTTCCTTTTCCACACCCCACAGGGATGGAGTAGGAGGACCTACTCTGTTATTGAGACCATCTCCTTTGTGAATCTCAGTGGCTAGTATTTACCACCACAGTTTAAATCTTGTAAGGGATTTACCTCACGTAATGCACTTGTGTTAACTCTAAGCTTGAAACAAACCCAAAATAATGTGATAAATGAATCTGTAAAGATGCTGGGTATGTATCTGGATCCTAAACTAAGGTGGAACAGCCATGTCAGTTATGTATGTAAAAGAATTTCTAGAGTAATTTATCTCTTGAGAAGTCTCATGTACAAGATTCCCAAACATTATTTAAAACAAGTTTACTATGCACTATTTGAAAGTGTTATTAGATATGGATTACTTTTATATGGAAATAGATCTGATCTTCCAAACATTTTGTTACTGCAGAAAAAGGCAGTTCGTATTTTAACAATGTCACCACCCAGACTATCATGTAGAGCTCTTTTCAAAAATGAAAAGATTATAACAATCTACAATCTATATATTTTTGAACTTTTAATGTAAATAAACAAGAATATTACTAATTATACAAGTATAGCTAATCTGCATCGCTATGAAACCAGAAATAATGATCAATTAAACGTACCACATGTCAGGTTGCAAAAAACACAATCAAGCTATGTAATTACTGCAATAAAAGTATATAATAAGATACCTACAAATATAAAGGCACTTAATGAAACACAATTTAAACTTCAGCTTAAGGGATGGCTACAAAATAATTTCTTTTATAGTATGAATGAATTTTTTGAAAATGATGTAGTATTTTAGTTAAATTTTACTATTTTTTACTCTTTTAATATTTTAAATATTGACATATTGTTTTTTATATTATTACATTGACGAGGCCTCTTGTATTCTTGTACTTTCAGGCAAATAAAGAATATGAATATGAAAATTGTACTTTTAAACGGTTTGCTTATAAGGAAGAGAAAATAATACCACAGGCAATGGGTACGAGCTAAAATTATGTACTTGACATAGCCATGTCTGAGTCAGCTATAATATTGCAGACTACCGTGCAGGAATTAACTTCATGAACAATCTGTAACTGGTACAAAATTCTCTTCACATTTGTTCCATCTCTGTAACTCAAGCTCAATCGGCTGAGGCACTTTCCTGCTCACCCGGAGTTGCGCTCGGGCAGGGGTTCGATTTCCGCTAGGGCTGATTACCTGGTTGGGTTTTTCCGAGGTTTTCCCCAACTGTAAGACGAATGTCGGGTAATCTATGGCGAATCCTTGGCCTCACCTCGCCAAATGCCATCTTGCTATCACCAATCCCATAGGTGCTAAATAACCTAGTAGTTGATACAGAGTCGTTAAATATGCAATAAATAAATCTGTAACTCAAAATTTTCTGTTTAAAGATTTATAAAATTTTACATTTCAATAACTGGGTTCGATAATTATGTAAATACATATTTTTAGTTTACTAGTGCAACAAATGCCAATTTGGAATTATTGCAAATTTGGTAATTTTGAGTACACTGGCAGATTTTTTAAGCATATATTTTTACACATTTTGGCATTCAGGATACTTAAATACACAAGTTATTTTAATATGTTTACTTATAAATACACACTTTCATTATTTTTTTTTAAGAAACCTTCAGTATTCATGAATTTCCACATGCATATACAGAATTTTTTTCCTATACGAAAGAAGGTTTACCGAAATTTTGTAATTCTTTTTTCTAATATACTTTTATCAAGTTCCATGTGTCTTATACAATTCAAACCTAACAGTGGAAAGAATTCCAACTTATGTTCTTGGTTTCTGTCCCAAAGGGGCTATTAAGAGATAATAGACATCACATGGTCAGGAGTAACTTTGCCAAATGCCTTAGGAAATCTGGAAATTTTGAAATGTATGAAGAAGTATCGAGTATCTCAGCCAATAAACGTGCTGACATCATTGTAGCTTTAAGAAAAAAGAACACTGGCTTTGTTGTTGACCAAACAGTGTGTTTTTAAAAAAGTGATGGACAAATCAAAGAAGAAGAAGATCATGAAAAAATGAAGAGACATTATGAATCTTTCTTCAAACGTGGAAGAAAAATACAACACAGCTGAAAATCGCTGGGAGGTGATTGGATTATTGTTTGGAGCACGCGGAACTATTTCAAAATTTTGTGTACATTTTTTCCATACATTTCATATTGATACATCAACTGCCCAGGATATATCTACACAAATTTTAAATTCCTCTTTGTTAATTGTAAATAGGTTTATAAATGAATCACTTATTCGGTTGTAGGGATTGCTGCTAATAAAAACATAACTATACAGAAATATATATTTTTGTTTGTATGTACACAAAGAAACCAATTACGTGGCTGTAACCAAATGGTGCCCCTTGTTATGTGGGAGCAGTCCTTCACAGAACTGATTATGCACACCTAAGTGCGAATAACAGTGCAAAGCTTTGCACCGATATTCATAGTTAATATTATTTTTTAATTGGCAATGACAGAAATATTTATTTTTTAAATTTAAGCATACGTATTTTGTAAGCTGTAAGTACATGTTTCATCAATTTTAAGCACATAACTCATAAAAAATGTACAGTAGATTTTCACTTGAGGAAATTTTATAAGCACATATTTTTTCAATTTTCAAAGGAGATAAAAAAAATACTTGTTTATAGAATTTTAAGCACATAAGTTAATTATCCAAGCTCTATTAATAACCCTGGAAAATTTAGCGTAGGTATACATTGTTTTTCTCAGGAATTCATAAAATATTTTCATTTCCCTTTGTTGTTTTCCACAAACAGCAATTTAGAGATACGATCGCTTCTACTTCTTATAACTGGAATTATGAAACATCCTAATTTAAGTCGTTCTTGAACTAAGGTTCATCGCAAGTGCTCACAGGAAAATGATTTGAAGCAACTGAGACAGCATAAAGGAGATGGCAGACTAAACTCCCAATTCACAACCAGAGCTGAGTTCTGAAAGTCATTAAAACTGTCAATGCATGTAAGAGAAGTCTCATTTCGACACAGTGGGGAGCTGAAGAATTTTACTACATTTTGTATCTCAATATTGTTCACTTTATCCAGCTGTGCAACATTTTGTAACACATTATAAATAAGTAAGCAACATTCCTTTCATATGCAAGATTTTAATTTTCTGATATCGTATGACTGAGGAAGAGAAAATTGGTACTATTTTTTAAGACTATCTTAAATGAATGTATACTTTGAATATAAGAAGTTTTGGGTGACAACCGAAAAGCACCAATTTTCGCAATTATCAGAAAATGAGGCTCGTTTCAGAAAGGAAAACTAGCCTTTAACTAAAACATCACAAATTTCATATGAACACATTGAGAATAATGGCATTTTCACTCAGTAGACTTTAACTGAGCAGGACATTAAACATCACAGAAGGCAGAATTACACTTCAGAGAATTATATCTACATCACTGTAAGAAGGGAATAGCAAGTCCAATACCAGTATTAACAAAGTGTGTTACGAACTTCAAAATTTCTCATTTTCTGTGCTCGAATGTATTGTTGTCGTTTACTTTCATAATCAGGAAATATATTCAGAGCAAGCTTTGCAAAATAAAAAGAAATCCATCCTATTTAATCTTGGAGACAAAATACGCTCTTCAAATGAAGGCACAATCTGACACAACGTCACGATGCCAAATTATATACATATATGTTTTTTCGATAATACCATCCATCACAGCAGTGAACTTCATGTATGAAAATATTTTAATGACGGGAGTACTGGACACAAATTAACAATGAGTACATACAGACAACCAGGACAGTCTTCTTTATTGTTCACTATGCAAGCACGCATAATGTGGGAACAGATGCTATGTACAGCTCTGACAGGGTCTCAGGAACCAGTTAACCTTCTTTAAAGACAAACAGAAACACCCACAATCATACTGGTACATGTTTCACAGAACACTCTTGCATTGAGGTGGTGAGTATAAAGTATTTCCGCTCTATTAGAAGATGAGTTTTAGGAATCTAGCCTTAACTGTTGTCTGTTTTCTTGCCTTTACTGCCACTGCATGGTACCCATTATCATTTAACCAGAGACAACGAAAAGTAAAGAAACCATTTTTAGATTTTAAGCCATGTGGAGAAGAAAGAATATAAGGATTCTGGAAACAGGACATAGAAAAAGGATTTTTAAGTTAAATCGGTTGTGCTAATTGCATACAGAACTTTATATATTTGACTATGAATTGGCACAATTCATTTAAGAACATATCACTGTCTACTGCTTTGTACGAGTTCAAATCCCTATGAAGGTAATGGTGTTAAAGTACTATGAGAATTTTGCGCGGACTTTTTCCATTTGCCCGCCTTGCCAACAAGCACAGAACGTGGTAGTGGTTCCTATCTCATCAGAATATAAGCTGAGTGTGTTATGAGAAAGACAAGTAACTTTATTTTTTAACTACGGGCCTTTTAGAGTGACTATTGTAACGATCTGGATGTAAAAAGACAAAGAGTTGTCTTAAAATGTAAAGTTCACGTTACTCTCTGGAGCAGGCCATCTTGTACGTTTTAAAAGCACACATTTTCGAAAATATCATCTGGAAGTTTCTCTGGTATGAATGAAAAATATTGCACATATATCTGAATTCAGTTAACTGGCACCCTCCTCGCAGACAACTGTTACAGGACGAAGATTCTTAAACATAACAAATTATTCACAGAGTTAAGCTCCAAAACATAAAAACGAACAGAGAATTTATCACAAGTACAACAAATGACAGGAGAGCAACACTCCCTACTTACAGTCGACTCTCGGTGGTAAAACGATCTCTCAACGATGCATAAACTCTTCACGTCACTACAATGACGTCAGAGGTTACACTTATGGGGTACTGGCTGTGACATTTGCACTAATTTTGCAAATACTTGTCTAAAAAACTGTTAGATACTCAGGATGTACGGAATTGTGGATGAATTTCAACATGGACAATTCAACATAGAAGTGTCAATTCAGTGGACTATTGGAATGTATAAAAATTACGGCCATAAATATGATAAGCATACTGGTGCAAGTACGAAGGGAAGCTGACTATTTAATTTGCAATATTCACTTACTTAAAACAACTCCTTTCATAGATTTTTAAAACTTTCATTTTCTTGACTTTAGTTTGTATAGGCCTATATGTAGTAGTGCTGTTATCAGATTTCAGTATTAATCAATTGCTATCTAGAGAAGTTAGTAAATATCAAACCATCCATTTCCATTTAGTACACCTAAAAGTACGACCACTATTCATTTAAATTAGATTATAGTTTCATATCTTTGACTTTTGTTTTACATAATTCCTACTTGTGAAAAAAGATGTGACCTCTCTGAGGTAATGTCAAGTTACACGAGGACAGTAAGTTAAACTTTTCAGTCTATGCAAGCTGAGTTCATAATGAAGTTGCAAGAAGATCTGCCTTCGCTAACTGCTGTTTTCTAGTCATTAACAGAAGAATGGATCATTGAGAAAACGAAAAGGAAGGCAGAAAGTAGGAAGGATTGGAGAAAGCTGGGTTTGCCCTTGGACAGAACACTAAATGAATGAAAACAGAAGAATTTTAAATTGTCACTCTTAGTCGAGATCTCTTTCTTCACGAAATTCTTAAAAACGTATTTACTTCTTTTCTGACAATATTACCAATTCATTTGCGTTGCCTTACTTCAATGTTGACAAGTGCATTAATATTTGCACATAACTTGCAGTTATATTAATGTTTGTTTATTTCTGTTCTGATTTATTGTATTTTTAATTTCTTGATGCATTTTCTTAAATCCCTACATTGCATTAAATATCTTGCTACTATCTTGAATGCCAGTGAAGGACGGTGGCACTGGTTTGTGTCCTGATTTCTTCTTTTTAACTGTTCATTATAAGTTAATTTGAATTCCTAGAGAGCCACATTATCATGTTCTTAAATGTAACTTGTAGAGAGGCACGGGGGAACAGTTTTGACAGTGATTAAGTGAAAATGTCACATAGTACCTTTCGATTTGATTACGGTATGTAATCTCAAAAGTTATTTCATAACTTACACACAGTAAATGAAATAACACTTCAACATTTTAACAGTGAAATTGAAAAAGAGACAACAGAAGTTTGAAATCAATATAATACTGGCACTAGCCAATAACACAGTGGTGCTGCACCCTGGCTGCCGCAGAAATCATTACATGAAAGCTCTGTCTCACGTGCTATCACAGACAGCTAGCAAACAGTGTCCTTTATTAGTTCTTATTTCGCTGCTGTATCTTTGTTCAGATTAGTGTTTATTTTATTAAATAATGAATAACGAGTTAGTTGTTCTTTGCTGTTAAAATTCTCTGGAGTGTGACACTTTCTCAGTGAATTTAGCTTTTATAAACACTTAGATATTTCTCACTGTCTTGTTCAAGTAAACAAACACTATAATGAATGGCAGCTGTAAGAATATTTCATATAGGAATCATGAAAATCAAACTAATTCTCTTTTCATATAAGAACGGATGCATTCAGTTTGACTCAGTGGGTTAGTTAGTTAGTGGCATTTAAAAAGGGTGCGTCAGCTACTATGGCTATTTGCGCCCTTGACTCAGTGGGTATAGTCATGTCTGATACTTGAGATTTGTCTGTGCCATGAGTCTGACAATAAGTGCAGGGAAACAGCTGAATGTTGAAGAAATTGTTTACTATTTTGTTGAAAACTCCGACGATTTTAATAAGTTTTTTTTTTTTTTCTGTAAAATGTATGGTTATGACTTTCTATGGAGAACTGTTTCGAATCTTATCACATGAAAGAACATTTTTAACAAAGTTAATGTTGTGATAACAGGCCTTACATCTTTTTTTTTAATATTAATATCGAAGAAAAACAATAAAGAAACATTAATTGATGCAGGAATTACAGTCATTTTCGAAAATAATTGTTGTTTCCATGCATTGCGTTTGTTCCCAACATTACAGAAGCAGAGACAACTTAAATGTCCTGCGTTAAAATGCAGCAAGAGAAACGGTAACATCATTATTCCTGACAATTTTCTGCAAGTTTTGCCATGCGCTTCTTCTCTTTCTGGTGATTTTATAATGTAGAATTATATTCCATTAATATCACATATCTATCTGGAGTCAGGATGCATCACCACTCACAAAGACCTCATTACTGATTTGTTCTACAGTGTTGATGCCATTGACATGACAAAATATTTTAAGCAAAACTTTGGCTTCATTAGACACTAAGCACTACTCATTACGTTGAAACTTCCAGTACATTTCATAACTTGAAAAAAAATAAATAAAGGCAACAGACGTTTGAAAGTTTTAGAGTTGTTGTATGCACTGAAATGCCTTCCAACAATTACAAGTTCTTATGTACTTCTATATGTTTATTTTCGTTGTGAACGACTCGGGAAAATCCCATTTCACTTCATCTATTTAGATCTTGCAAGCATTTTGTGCTGACGTACGCTATAAGTGAAATTAAACTACAGAGCAATATTAAGCTGTAGAACAGGAGCGTAGCATGCATGGATGTGTTGCATCCCCAAATTTTTCTGAACAAAAAATATATTTATCGTTATTTACCGGTACTTTATTTTGTGTGTATCATGTTATACCTGTTACACATAATAATTATAATTATTTTAAGATTACTTTCAAATTTTAAATGTCGCTGCTACAGCAATGGAAATATTTTACACGAAGTGACAAAGGCGCGTGCCCGTGCCAATTTATTAACGGCGAGTTCTTACTCCCAAGAAATGTGACTATGTATGTCGCATCAGTAGGAGTATGTCAGAGCGAGGCAACGTTCAACTGCTGAGTGGAAGAACGTGTGCAGACTCCAGAGAATGCATCCTGCGTCTGCGTGAAAATGTGACAGTGTCCGTCACATCAGTTGAGCTATATGAAAACAGGCAACTGCTGAGTGGAAGAACGTCACTTATACCGTGACCAACGGATGTGATATAGGTTCCACATTTGGAGACTCACATGTGCTTATATTCAATTTTTCTGTGTGTTTTATAACTCTGCTGCATGTCATATTTTGTTAATACTAATAGTAATACTTTTAAAAATTATTTGTGAGAGCTGTGCTTCATTTATAGTGCCTATTAAGTTAACCTACGACATTCTGTATAACTGTAGGCCCTAAATGTGTAATTTTCAAGCGACAGAATAACCTATATGATTAAGAATCGCATCTGCAGGTAAGTTTGCCGAATTGGAAACTTCTGTGTTGTTAATGATGATAAAACTGGTTGTAGATGCGTGAGGATGAGTAAACTTTTTTGCGTCTTTGTTTATTATTTTCTCATGAAAAATCTGTGTGAAATGATACAGATTACAGTGATTTAAATAATATTTACAGATCCAGGAAACGACACAAAGACTCTGCATGTCACAACAAGTGTGGAAAAACAACTGCATTTCTTTGGCAAAACCCTAAGTATTGAATTTGCTTTAAGTGATCAATATAGGCTTTCTATTGAAAAGCATAGCGAACTTGTTCGACAGAACAGAACAATTCTTGGCCATTCTATACGGGTCTTGGAAAATTAGGTCTTGCATTAGAGGACATGACGAGAGTAAATCCTCAAAGAATAAAGGCAATTTTTTTAATAAGATTGCAAGGCACGACAATTTACTGAAAAGATACTTAGAATACTCCACTATGTTTCGTTCATTTCACCTTCAATTCAGAAATTTCAGAGTGACTTGATATTTTCAGTGGGCGAAGTCATGGGTAATAAAATTAGGAAAGAGGATTGTGAAGCACCGTTCGTAGCTTTAATTCTAAATGAGAGCTCTGACATAGCATGAAATCGCAGTTATCTTCAATTCTGCGAGTTTAACAAGGAACAGACGTCAGCATAGACAGTCTGCAAATGCTCTCGAAGTTATTAACGATTTTGATTGCAATGAATTGATTAACTTATTGCTCAAACCTATGCTGGAGCGGATGTGATGGGGGAGAACATAATGATTTACATGCAGAATTTCGCACCCACTGTAAGTCAGCGATTCTTGTATACAAATTTATTAAACATCGTCTTAACTCAGTCTGCCAAAGTTAACTAATCTTGCTGGATTTTCCAGTTTTTTCCCTAAATCATCAAAGTTGGAATGTTTATTTCAATCAATAAAGGATAATGAAAATTGTGAATGGGACCATGAAACTGTCGTTTGTGCACAAGGGCTATTAAGTTTACTCCGCTCCACCCATCCTTCATCTTCATGAATTCTGATTTTATTTTCTGCTAATATTATTCGCTGCAATATTCCCACACTCTAATATTCAACAGATGTTGCTTTTTGTAAAACAAAAATTCGTAATTTCGAGAAGTACAAGCAAGGACTGGGAAATTACTTTCAGGAATTTTGGGAACGCATGGATGATTTTGCTGCTAAAAATTATTCTCAATCTGAAAGATCACGGCTGGATGCAATCCCTGGAGAGGATAAGAAAATTGTGTATAGGCGATTGTTCAATGAAGTCCTGCACATTATTAGAATTAATATTATTCAAAATTTCTCTGAAAATTCCAAATTGAAACTTTTGAGTATGCTTGATCATACACAATTTACCACCTTTGCAAATTCGCTCCCTGAAGAAATATTGTTAAATCTAAAAGAAAACTATGAAGCTTATTTTGATTTACTGTATTATCAACAGTGTAGTCGGTCTTGTTCTATGCACTTTCGTCTTTCGTGTTTTATGTAAACATGGCCAGGCTTTGGCCAGGTAAATATCCTTATAACTTATGCTACAAGGAGATTATAAAGAAAATTTGAAAATTCGACTCAAACATTCATCAACAAGTGGCTATGTCCAGGAACGCAACTCCAACATATAACAAAAGCAGACTACTGTATTTTAATCATTCGAAAAATCGCATCCCTATGTCAAAATGTCACGTGATGCCACTGCTGTAGAACTGGTGAACTTACAGTCTAAGCTTTGCACTGTCATCAGTATGGTATAAAATGTGTCATCACGAAGTCTTCCACATTATCATCTGCGCAGTTTCAAATGAACCTCATAAATCATAATACCGGTACTGTATGAATTACGTTTCTATTGAGAAGTGATTTGTGGCTATACCTGGCAATGGCGTAGATGGTACCTAGTCAGATCATAGGAATGGAGAATCACTCTCAATAAAGTTTTCTGTTCCATTTTTCCCCATTAGAAGAAAGCACGGCTTGTTTTAGTTTCCAACCAAAATACGAAAGTTGATGTATGCGCTAAAAAACTATATCCAATGAATTGAGCAACCTCGAGGAACACATATCTTACTATGTTCTGGGCTACACAAGGTTAAGTTATAGGTACCTCATGTTGTTCAAAATACTACATCTGCTTAGTCTAATTATCAACTTTAGTTTATGTTTAAAATGTCTCTAAAATATACTTTGTGGAGGGGAATGAAGAAGTTATTCCATAAGATCTTGTGACCAAACACAAAGTAATTTTGAAAGACAAGTAAGGGAGACTGTTGTACCTTGAATCATTTTTTTGTTTCTGATTTCTGCTGCTACCTAGCGGACTCAAACTGAAGTAGATTGTAGAGAAAACCGCTAGCTAGCTCTGCTCATAGTTCCGGTTTGATTTATTACAAAGTTTGAGTTCTGTGAACGAAACATTTTTTTTGGTACTAAAAGTAAATATTTTGTACATTGTTACATGTTTTCTAATACAAAACCAAATTGTATTTGTAACTATCAATTAAGTCGGTGTGTTCCATATCATCAGGTGAGTTAATATTATGTTAATTTTCATGTACTAAGGAATATATTCCAATGTATATGATGCTATCGGTTTTTGTTTTTATTTTATTTTAAGATCATGCCACGAAGTAAGTTTGGAGTCAAGAGGCTCCCATTTGATCCAGATGCTTGAAGAAAGTGTTGAAGCAGTTATGGCTCCTCCAGGCATGAAAATCTCAATCAGAGAAGCCTGCAAATGATGGCAAATACATTTTTTTAATTATTGTGAGTTTTTACAGCTATGTTTCCGTCTACATTCCCTGTGTCCCAATGTTCCAAGATACAAGAGGGTATGATCCAAAGTACACGAATCTCTTGTACCATGGAACACTTTATATACCGGTATCCCTTCATTTTATATTTTCATCCTTAATAGATCTGTAAAACAGGAAAATACCTGTAGGAAGTTGTAAAGAAACCTTCAAATATTATTTAAAGCATTTTTTCATTGAAAAAAAAAAAATTAATTTCCCAAAATTAAAGAACATAAAATGCGAAAAGTGATTCAAGGAACAACAGTCCCCCCCCCCCCTATTGATCTTTATTATTATTATTTTTTTACTGTCCCTCCACTATAGGCTACAATTTGGATACATTTCAGTCCATTGGTTCATTCTGTCTGCTCACAAACTTTCTACATTGTTGCTTGCTTTCTTTACCTGCCAGAAGAGAAGCAGACCACACTGGTAATTTTGCCCGAACCTCTTTCAATAAGTGTCGTAAATCACCTTCAAGCGGGTTCGAATCAGCGAACCTTAGAGTCGATGACAAACATGTTAGCCTAACCACCAGACTAACGGAAAGTGTTCGTCTTTACTTTTCTTGTACATGATAAATGACAATAACAACCCCAGTTTTTATTATATATCAACAAAGCATCTAATGAAACTGTATGACGAACTTTGATTCTGCCAATACAATACTGCATTTATCCTGCGATTTTGAATAGGGTAGAAATATTAAAATAAAATCTAATTTTCCTATGTTCACACATATTACTTGATAGCCAGTCTGCACACATGTCGGTAAACTAAGTAGATTAATTTCAGTGAATAATCTGGCTTTACTGAAATCTTAACTAAAGTAAACTCTGGACGAAGCAGCTCAACATTGGAACCTGCAGCTCGTCTGACATCAGTACAGTACGAAGGAAATTGATTAGCATGTCCAAAACCCTTTAAAATATTTTGCCATATATGCAGCATAACCTCAAAGAATATATAATAATATTGAAGTACGGTTTCTCTTTAAACCTCTATTTAGTAACTACAAGAACTGCTACTCTCAATTATATTACAAATATGAGCAAGTATTTAAAACAGTCATAACGTCATTAAAACTCTACAAAAAATTACATAAAACTTTTTTGACAAAAATACATCATGCTCTCAAACTGCAAACATCTTCATTTCCTTTATAATAACTTTTATAAATAAGTACTCTTTCTTAAACTTCTCTTCAGTTTCAACAGATTATGTCAAAGTTAAAATAGAGGATCTGAGACACTGGTAACTATTTATACAAAGCACTATTTGTACCATAACCACACATCAAGACAAGCATTGCTAGAGGTACTTTTGGACAGTGAAAAATAATTGAATATAGTAGCTATATCGGGATCTTCCAACTTTGTATATAAAAATAAAATAAATAACTAAAGAAATTGTTCCCTTAGCTATTTTAAAGTACAGTACGATTTAAATTCTGTTTTTTTTTAATATAATGCATTTTGACATTAACCCCCCCCCCCAACTCCATTTTCCATATAACAACAACAACAATAATAATAATAATAATAATAATAATAATAATGATGATAACAATAATAATAATAATAACAATAATGATGATAATAATAATGATAATAATAATAATAATAATAATAATAACAATAATAATAATAATAATAATGATAATAATAATGATGATAATAATGATAATAGTAGTAGTAATAATAACAATAATAATGATGATGATGATGATGATAATAATAATAATAATAATAATAATAATAATAATAATAATAATAATAATAATAAATGGTTCCCATTCTGTGAATTTTCGATTCTTCATTCTCATATTATGAATAAATCATTTATAATGTTAAAAGAGTAAAATAGTATTTCTTTCTATAGTGTGTAAAAGATGGGGGGGGGGGAGTAAAGGGAAGTCAAGAGTTCTGGTTCGAGCTCTATATTGTTCAAAGAAGATTAAAAATTCATTATGAGACATGAAATATATAAACGTTTATCCAATGTTTTACATTTGCTAATTTAATAATTTTGAATGAGGTATAAAATTGCGCGTGAAGGAGTTAGAAAGTCAATAGAATGTTAAACCCTGCCTCTGGCCGTGTGTTTTTTCGGAACAGCTTACAAATTTGTGTGGGAGTGCGTGTACGCGCACACAAAAAAAAAAAAACACACGCACGCAGAGAAATGTGTTGTTGACCTTTTCAATTTCAGTTACTCTAAATGTAAGTGTAATAGACTAATTCAGTTCTATAATGCAGGAAATCTTCCTATGGACGTAAATTTCATGAACACAACTGAAGTGGGATCACTGGAATCATAGAGAATAAGATAAAAGAAATATACGAAATATATTCTGTACTGCATGTAAATTAATGAATTGACAATGCCATAAGAATGAAGTCTACAAAAATTGCAAATGGAAAATGTTAAAGACTTAAATTAATAATCGCTTCTGAATAACTTCCTTAAATCTTTCTGGTGATAAAAGTGAAGAAATATGAATTCAGATCCCATCATTGGTATGTTATGAAATGCCTATTAGAGCAAAAAATTTAATGTTGCCGATCATATTTTTCATGAAAAATTATCTCTCTATGCCTTTTATGTCTGTATATTGAACACGAAACTCTTTTCACGAATTTGTCTATATTTGGCTCATCGAAAATCCGTATTGTGGAGAAAAACTGACAGCTCACAAATGTTTATTTCGAGAACCGCCATCTCAAAGCTACCCTACGTTATGTACAGTGTGAAGCCTGAATAAGCTGCACAAGAAACGAAGATGCAAGATACAAAATAGAGAGAAAGAGAAGTAAAGAAATGGAGAAGGAAGAGGGAGGAATAATCACAGATACGGACAATGCTACTGCTCGACTTATGGAAACTTCGCCATCACGGGCATTCACAAAGGCTTGATTTGATAAGCCATCGATTTGGCTTTCATATGTAATTTGCATTTAACTCCACTATTTTCTGTTTTAGTGCAATAAAATGATGATGCTTATTATCTTCAGCTGTCAGGTACACTTGTAAGCTCCGCAGTCATGTCAATGACTTCTCTAAGTAGTTGCAAGTGTGGACTAATTTAATTTAATGTGTGCCTTGTACACGATGGAGGTGAGTTTTATTTTCGAAGCAAGGAAATCAATGTATTGTGCAAATGTTTCAATTGGTGGAGCATTTTCAGATCATAGTACAGCACACACTCACACACACTCACACACACGCACACACACAGTAATAACTAGCCATGCAATGCCGTGTTTGATTTGACTCCTGTGTGAATGCCCATGTTGTTTCGCCTATTGCTGGAAGGGGTTTTCTCCATGTTAATCGTCATAGGAACTAGCTGCTTCAATTGACGCACATCGTATGCTCAGGATTCACCCTTTCACATAAAAACATTTAAAAACATACAAAAAATTTGTATGTCTTTTTTTTTTCTTCTTTACTAAAACTATACGATAATCCCTATAGTATTTACAAGGAGACAGACTACTAAGATATTTTAAGCACCTCAGAAATGCTTCTTCTTCTTCTTTAGTATACAAAGAAAGATTTCAAAATAAAAAAATGAAGCACAACATGTAACTACTCAAACAGTTACTCTGATGCTTGTACACGACATTAAACACACAGATATATTATATGCTGCAGCACACACACACATTGATTAGCTACACATTTCAATACTAGGTACGTATTCTAGCTCTCTCTTGTTTTACCATTAATGTGTTTGCCATTCGATATAATTGCTCACTGCACACCCACGTGAAAAACATGGATATCACGAGTCTATTAAATGACTCAAATAATGTGTCAAAGGTACAGTACCAGTAATTAAAACATTCTTCGGTTTACATTTCTCATTACAAACACACACTGGCAATGCTTAGTATCCTACTGAGCTCTGATAGTTAATAGGCCGTGAAAAGGATAGGTACCGGTACTGGTATCACATTTCTGACACTGCACGTGTACGTGTTCAAACTTTCCTCGTCAGGAAACGTCCTAAATTAACTGAGATCGTACAGTGCCCCCTTTCAATACTTTTAACTACTTTTTACGTTACTTCATAGAATATTCGTAGAAATGCTATCAACTGGGTAGAAAGTTTAAGACTTTGCGGCAGAGCACTGAATGTATATCAAATGGCAAACTTGAGAATTTTCTTGATGATGCAATGGTCTGGTGAACTGTAATGATTGGTGACCCACTACTACATGTAAGAATTCATTAACTGTTATATTATGCATTACTTGGGGTTCACTCATCACCGAATCCAATCAATACCTTCCATTCTCAATTAAAACATGGATGCTAGATATTATCCTGCTAATACATTATCACAATTTTATATTAAAACAATTTAGCAACATTTTCAAAATTTTCTTCAAGTTTATGACCTGTTTGGTAGTCCGATATCAAATGAGTGGATAGTTACATTTCTCAGAAAATTGCATAAACAATAGCATTTTCCTCAGATGCTTCATTTAGACTGTACATAATATCCTGCAGCCATGTTGACAATAAGAATAATTTTAACACTAGGTTGAACGCTTCTTATAATATATTCATAACTTTCCAACTCCATCAGCCAACTGGTATATATATATATATATATATATGTTCCAGTGAACAGAAATGAAGTTTATTACTTGTAAAAGATTGTGTTCAAAGACTTTTAACTTTTAACCCTACTTTCACTTTCTGTAACAAAGCTGCTGAGAAATGGATGTTTGTATTTCCTACTAAAGGGCACGTGACGACAGCTACTATTTATAAACACGAATGAACGTTACACGGTGTAGAAAAAAGTGAGCTGTTTTATACTGTGAGACAAAAGAGAGATGGAAGGAGATGATGAGAATTGTAAAGAGATTGTTTAATGATAAAAATGTACACTTCACCACATTTACCGCCGTATTCATCACCTTTCCTCTCTGTCCCTATTTTTAAAATGTTCCAGTTTCGTTTCTTTAACAAAATGAGTAGATTTTTTCTATATTCAGCAAACGTTCACTTGTTTCACATTTCTTTCTAATATAATTATTTCTTAATCCTCAGAGGAGTAGGATCATAACACTTCCTAAAAATTAAAATGGTTTCCTCTCATACTAATAACAATTTGAACAAGATTGGAAAGAAATCGTGTAGGTATGTACATAAAGTTAGATTATTATAGTTTGCTGATAATAGACAAAACCTGCAACCTCGACGTGATGTCTTGTAAATGTGATGCTGCACAGGATGCTGGTGAAAGCAGTGGGGTGAAATGATGACGAGGAGCTTCTTCATGAGTAGATGGTGATCACCTCCCGACCTCCTCCCCGAACCATGAGGACTCTCTCCAGACCCTCTGTCAGCACCTCCAGGAATTCCATATCTGAAGGCAACTGCAGTCAAGGATGCATGGTATTCCAGTAATGCGTTATCCCTACTATTGTAGAAGCTAGCTCACAACTTTTCTTATCATTGTGCAAAAAACCAACGATGTTCATGTTAGGATCTGTTAAACTTCATTCAATTTCAGGTTATGTTTGCTTTGCGTATACAATCATATGCTGATTAGTTAACAAATGTCCCTAACAAGCAATAATCAGCAATTCCACTGGTGTAGGGATTGCCAGTGGCATATCAGAAAATTCGCTCCCTCAGTAACATGCAGACTTCAGTTTTAAAACACAAGAAAGAGCGAGAAATAACAAAATACAATTCAGTTAAAAATTGTCGGAATTTTAGTAGCACTTCTTGGCCTCGCCTGCCTTCTAGCTTTGCATGGTTATGCTGACATTATTTTGTTTTTCATTAATAAAGTTTGGAAATCAGCCTGTCAGTTTACAAGATCACCAGAGAGAATTTTCAACTTCATGTCACAGCCGAACACCTTATTTTCTAAATGTGGGCATTTTCATGAATAATTAATAATATCTTTGTAGGTAATTTCGATTTCGTTTATTTCTGTCTATTCATTGACGTCGTCTTGTTTACATGAGTAGATTAAAAACATAACACGTAATGACTTAGGAGAACTCTATGTGGAAATTTGAAGAGGCGAAATCTTTATAAGTTTTACTGCACACGACTAGACTGATCGTCTAGGAGTTATGGAGGTAGAGAGCTCTATGCTTTCTCGATCTCGATACTAGACTTTTGTTCTCAGGAAGGACCCAGTAGGAGGTTGAATGGTGAACCCCGGGTCTGTTCTGAAGTTTTGGCAACGAGAAAAATTCCGTAAACATCTGGAATTGAATTCAGGACCTTGCAGTCCATAGCCAGTTGCTGTACCAACTGGGCTATACAGCCACCAAATTACTAATATCTCGAATTAAAACGTCATGTCCGATTTTTGCATTGCAAGTATGACGAATTTGGGTTTTGAAATAAGATCTGCATAAAATATATATTTTATGGTTCGATGACTTAAAATACAGCAACAAAACACCTTCGGGTACAGAGAAGAACATGCAATACACAAAAATCTACTTTAAGTGAAGCCTTAAACATTTCTGTTCATTTTGACGAGCCTCCAGCTCAACCAAGTTGGAGAAGCAGATCGCAGAATGAATGCTTAACCACTTACAAGACTTTAAGTCGACAAGTTTCAGTAAGATTGCATTTATCGACAAGATGGGAATCTGGAGCATGTCACATTCTGCTAAGTGTGGTGGCTTGTGATCTTCGTAAAGTTATGCATCTTGCAAAACAAACTCTGGGACGAAGACTACTGAGAATTTAAAAAAGAAGTCATTGATTACTAGCGGACTTACTCGTGTTAATTATGTAAGTTTGTGCAGCTTACAGCTGTTTCGGTGTTTATCACACCATCCTCAGAGCCTACTAGATCTCGGCGTCATCTCGAACTTCTCTGCCTGTTATGTGGGTGCGTTTGATTGTTGAAAGGTGTTGAAAAGTGGAGTCAAATAGTGTGTGTGTGTACTGAAATTGATCTGTGTGTTGAGAATTTGATCGGGGTGTGTTTTAGTGTGTTTGTATATTTCGTATTGTTCTAGTGTGTTGAGTTTTTGGTTCTTGGGTTGTATGTGTAGGATTTCCATGTCCGCATTTATGTTATTGTATGTATGGTTAGCATTGGTTATGTGATCGGCGTATGTAGATGTATTGTGTCCTCTGGTTATTGCTTTAATGTGTTCTTTTGTAGCGTGTTTGGAATGATCTGCCTGTCTGTCCAATGTCTGTCCAAGAACTAAAAACTCAACACACTAGAACAATACAAAATATACAAACACACCCCAATCAAATTCTCAACACACAGATCAATTTCAGTACACACACACTATTTGACTCCACTTTTCAACGCCTTTCAACAATCAAACGCACCCACATAACAGGCAGAGAAGTTCGAGATGACGCCGAGATCTAGTAGGCTCTGAGAATGGTGTGATAAGCACCGAAACAGCTGTAAGCCGCACAAACTTACATAATTAACACGAGTAAGTCCGCTAGTAATCAATTATTTATATTAAAGTGTTAAAAGTAGTGTAAGCAAGAATCGAAATGGATTAGAAAAGAACCATGCCAGATCGCATCGGAGTCACACTTACTGACAGCTGCGAAAATGAAGCCAGTAACACAGAAAACGTCATGAGAATGGCAGAGCGAGTTCAAAAGTATCTTCCTAGAAGCCCTTGAATTATCTAGGGTCAGGGACACGGGGAAAAGTTGTGTGAAAACGTACAAGAAGCAAAGTACAACACTGACTGTCAGTGTGGTCTACACAAGCAATGGCATTCAGCTTGCAGTTCAGACAGGGCGATCTCCTTGTGGTTGAGACAAGAACTTGCGCCTGGCCTTGATAAACACAGGCAAGTTACTAACATGTTGCTCCTAAATATCGGGAAAACAAACTTAATGAAAAACATGTGCAGCTGATAGAAAATTTTATACTGAAGAATTTGGATGCAACTGGAATCACAGGCTAGCAATAATATAGAGATCGCATTGGAATGTTTGGTAGACTAGTATTTAAAAGAAGTCAAATATTCAGCAACGTTTTGGCATCTATCTAAAAGACATTACAAAGAGCTCTCAAAATTAGCCATTATACTGTTCAGTAACTGATCTTACATTCACAACACGTGAAGAAAACGAATGAGCTTTGAGAAAGTTTAAGTGCATATCACACTCTACAATAAAAAGTAAAAAATTTGATAGTTATTGCAGTGAAGAATGCCGAGAGTAATAAGATGAATTAATCTGTTGGGCAAATGTTATTAGACAATATGTGATATTGTGACATCAAATGTCATTTAATTTTGATAAGATTATTACCAATGATACATAATAAAACATTACGTTATTGTTAACTAATGCAGAGTTCTTGCTCTGATATAAGAGAGTGATGTAGGAAAAAGTATAAACGTTTTAACATATGCCAAAACATTATAAACATTGATTAAAGTTCACGTTAACACTTTGTTTGTTAAAAACATAAAATTGCTTAGTCACACGTTAAAAAGTGTTACAATTTTTAAAAAAGGTATATACCTTCGACAGACGGCCCGTTTCGACGTGATGTTACGTCTTCATCAGTGTCTCCTGAACTACTGGTGATCTTGAATTCTGCGATGTGCATTTATCGATTGTAGGGGTGGGGGTGTGTTGCTCTTATGGTGGGGGCTGGTTGTTCGTGTGTTATGACGTATCATGACATCGAATAATGTGTGGGTATTGAACTGTAATTGTGTGTTAAGTATATGTTGTGGGTATGCTATTGTATGTTTATATATTTCGTATTGCTCTAAGATGTTTAACTGTGAACTTTTTGGTGTGATGTGTAAAATTTCCATATCTGTTTCTATATTATTGTAGTCATGATTATTGTTGATAATGTGTTCTGCGTAATTTGATGTGATGTAGGGTTTGGTTATAGCTTTAATATGTTCATTATATCTTGTGTGAAAGCATCTTCCTGTCTGTCCTATGTAAAAATGTGGGCAACTATTGCATTTTAGTTTGTAAAAGCCAGTTGAATTATATTTATTTGAATGTTTAATGTGATTATTTAGATATTTCTGTGTTGTGTTATTTGTTTTGTATGCTATCTTGTATTTTAGTTTTCTGAATGAAATTGCAATTTTGTGAATATTGGTATTGTGATATGTTAATGTTATGTTATGTTATAAACACTTGTCAGTAATATCCATAACCACCTCCTACACCTACGAGAAGAATAACAAGCTGACTATGGTACGAGAATGTCGACATGTAATGATACACTGCAGCACTGACCACCTGTCTGTGGCCTTCATTTGAACGTCCTTCTGCATGAAATACAATTGAGAACTAGCAACAGCCTGTACTTTCGAGAATAGTAAGCGTTGCCTCATCCTTATTGAAGACACGACTCACAAATAAATAATCAAGACGGTTCTTAAAGGATACAGTTGGATTCACGTTCGATTTTGGAGTCTCTTGGAGGACCAGGGAGATTGAGAATAACAAGCTGAGCATCATGGGACTTGTTCACTATCACTTCGTTCAGCTTGACTGCCGTGTGCATCCGCCGCACGTTGCCTTCGTCTCTGTGAACAAATGCAAAGCCCATTATTAAACACTTGATAAGCTGCAGATTCAACTCTTCCTACACTAAAATGCACTAGAATTATAAATGTCGCACACCAACATCTATAGTTCAATTTGCTCAGGTGTTGAGTTCGAACAAAGCATGAGGTTTAAATTACTTCCTTTCCCCAGCTATTTGAAATTTTAGTGTTTGCCTGAATAGAAAAGATATGAAGAACATAAGTTAACAACGACGACGACAATAATAATAATAATAATAATAATAATAATAATAATAATAATAATAATAATAATAATACCTACCTACCTACCTACAAATGGCTTTTAAGGAACCCGAAGGTTCATTGCCGCCCTTACATAAGCCCGCCATCGGTCCCTATCCTGAGCAAGATTAATCCAGTCTCTATCATCATATCCCACCTCCCTCAAATCCATTTTAATATTATCCTCCCATCTACGTCTCGGCCTCCCTAAAGGTCTTTTTCCCTCCAGTCTCCCAACTAACACTCTATATGCATTTCTGGATTCGCCCATACGTGCTACATGCCCTGCCCATCTCAAACGTCTAGATTTAATGTTCCTAATTATGTCAGGTGAAGAATACAATGCGTGCAGTTCTGCGTTGTGTAACTTTCTCCATTCTCCTGTAACTTCATCCCTCTTAGACCCAAATATTATCCTAAGCACCTTATTCTCAAGCACCCTTAACCTATGTTCCTCTCTCAGAGTGAGAGTCCAAGTTTCACAACCATACAGAAGAACCGGTAATATAATAATAATAATAATAATAATAATAATAATAATAATAATAATAGTACTAATAATAATAATAATAATAATAATAGTAATAATAATAATAATAGTAATAATAATAGTTAATAATAATAATGATAATGATAATAATAATAATAATAATAATAATAGTAATAATAATAAAATAATAAAAGTAATAATAATAATAATAATAATAGTAATAATAATAAAATAATAAAAGTAATAATAATAATAATAATAATAATAATAATAAAATAATAAAAGTAATAATAATAATAATAATAATAATAATAATAATAATAATAATAATCAAGTTTTTTAAAGCTATTTTACTTGTAAATAAAAAAAAATTATGGTTTATTTAACGATGCTCGCAACTGCTGAGGTTATATCAGCATTGTCGGTGTGCAGGGTGCAAATTAACGGAGGGGATGGGGAGGATTGCCCCCCTGTTGAAAAGTTATCCCGTCATAAATTCATATTAACATCCCTGCCAGGGATAATTCTATCCTCCTCTCACAAAATATATATAATTGTTTTAATGTGAGCAGGGGCGATTTCTCAGGGCATGCTATGCTTGCTACGCAAGACCAATATTTCCGTAGAATGTGTATATCTCAAAATGGGATTACGTACATTAAAATTTATTTTGATTTTTGGAACATTGTATAGGCATAATACTATCCGCAGGCTGGACACCGCAAGTATCGCAATGCTTGCTCGTTTCCCGAAGCTACAGGAAAGACTTAGAAATAGCGAGAATATGATGCGCGCGCAAGTGCCTTCCTCCTTGGTCCGTCCTAGGCGCACTATGTGTTGTTTGAAGCTCTGGTCCGAGAGCTACACCAACGACTATTTAACGTTACACAGAGCAGTATTGGCAGCGGGAATGTGCTGTGCAATGTAATTGTATGAGCGGAATGCATGTGTTAGCTGCTGCATGTATTATTAATTCTTAAACATTAATTTGAAGTACGGTATTGCAATAAAGTTCGGAATTGTGTGTTATTGAAACCTTATTATTAAATGCATTTTCCCGAAGAACTATTCAAGAGAAGACAGACATTATAGAGAATATGTGCGCTCGTTCAGTGCAGCTCAACACAGCAATATGCATTAGTTGGCAGGGTCGAAGAAAGCTAAATAAACTGTTTTGTTGGCCATGTTTGTTACATTATATCGAACTTCTACATCTGATAAGCGAATATGATCCATGACTCATCATGATTTCATAATTATAAAATCAATTATTTAGGCCATGTGGGTCTGATTATTTTTATTAATTATGAATTATTATATCCTCCCATCTTCCCCTATGAATAACAGAGCAAGCCTAACTTTGTGACTAGCATTCGCCCCTGAATATGAGTATAATTTATAAAGTATAAAGTAACCAAAGAAAATAATATTAATGTATTATCATCACCGCCAAGCTGACAACAATCAATAACTTAGGAATTACACATCTTATCTTAAGCCTGCACTGGATATAATAATTATTATTATGATCAAGATGCAAGACAAGCAACTCAGTGCGACCAAGCTTTGAACCGTATCGAATGAGGATATTAATAATGTTACATATGGTAATCTCTATCCCCCCTGATCATAAATCTTAATTCGCACCCTGTTGGCGTGCCAGAATTTTGTCCTGCAGGAGTTCTTTTACATGCCACTAAATCTACTGACATGAGCCTGTCGCAATGAAGCACACTTAAATGCCATCGATCTGGGCCGGGATCGAGCCCGCAACCTCGGGCACAGAAGGCCAGCACTATGCCGTTTATGTCATTCAGGACGACAATAAAAGTTTATAGAGAAAAGTTAACAAATATTTATCTAAAAAGGTCACAGAGAACAATGCATTGTAGCACAGGTGACAGGCTATGGCGCGACGTCATGGCTAACATTGAACAATGCTGGCTATGGTGCGATGTCATGGCTAACATTGAACAATGCACGTGAGTTTAACATCAATCTAATATAGCAATTCCTTTGTTTTTTAGAACTTTGAACATGTAGCTATACTAGGTGATTATTACGAAGGCCATGTGACTGCGATTCGCGCGATAGGCTGGCTTTCTTATTAGCCAAGTCAAGATGCAATCTGAAATCAGGAAGAGGGAAGACACATGAACTTAGCAGTAAAGTAGCATTGCTATGGAAACAGACACCAAAACAGATGCGGAAGTTGGCACATGTTTTAACTTTGACAATTTATTGCCTTGAATTCTTACTGATATCTGAACTAATGGTTTTTGGACATGGAACTTAAAATTTATTATTATAAGTTTCCATGTTGTGTTTCCCTTTATAAACAATAAGTTCACATTCATTAAAATCTTTCATCGTCATGTTAGTTTAGTCCATAGTCAGTGGCTTTATCACGTGTCTTCCGTATGTTCCCTTCCAGGCAGGACTCAGGACAACATCCTCTGTCGGCGATGCCACAGACAGCTAGAAACACTTGCACATGTCCTGGGCTCTTGTCCGCACGGTGAAGTACTCCGTAACTCATGACACCATAGAATTCATTCGATGAACGCCGAACAGTTTAGATCAATAAATTTTCAAGTGTTCGAAGAAGTTCACGGACTGGCAGACAATGGCAGTACAAGAAGAATAGACATGATTGCCATCCCACCAAATAACAACAATGGCTACATCATCGATCCCACCGTTAGATTTGAAAAACAAAAGAGCCAACCTGACGATGTAAATAGGGAAAGAAACGACATCTATGTACGTACCGTTCCATATTTTATGGACAAATATGGCCTACAACAAATTGAAGTAATAGGCCTTATGGTTGAACTATTCCCGGTTTCTTCTTCCAGACCTGGCAACGTTTCGGCCTTCAGAGGAAGGCAATTGATGACGTCGTTCTTGCAGCTCTGAGAGGATCAATATTTATACTCCGCAACCATCTCTACGGTCAACAATGATCTTCAACTAATTAATTAGGAGCTACTTATTTATTCAGTCATTTCTTGTCCTTGTTGTAAGACTGCCTTCAACTTAAACATATGTATATTATTTATACTTCCAACTGCCTATTGCTCAATATGCTCTGTCTCTGTGGCAGCCTGTTAATAAAGGGAGCTGTTATCGTTTAGATAAATAAATAAAAAAATAAACTGGGAACTCACGGTGTAATTGCAGGCATCTTCTTTGATTTATCGGAGCCCGTTTTGTTGGGAGTGTCCTTGACATTTGGATCTGCGGACGACTTGTCATCCTGCTGCGGTGTCTCCGAGTGTATGGAGTTCCCGTCGCCTTCGCCTTCCTTCGAGAGGACAGGATTTTCCTCTGCCTGCGGATATTAATGCAATTCATTCAGCATTATGATTGCTAATAAAATAGATAACATGAAAGATAATGGCAGGGACGCCCAATGGACGTAACAGACAAGACAGACATTCCCTGAGACATACTAAGAAAAATGACATTTCAAATATTACAACTTAAAATAACCCAAGTGTTACTCGGTACCCATACAATCCAATTCTTATAATTATTGAATTCATACTGGATTGCGAGGTTCTCCCGTATTTTACCGACGTTTTCTCCAATCTCCTATCTCACGTATCTGATACCGGTACTGTTTCCTCCCATATTTCAGAAAGATATTTATTTTTTATTTATTTATTCATTTATTTCATTTTATCGCTACAATTACCATATCATTCGAAGCCTATCACTCTCAAATTACAGTCGATATTCTCTACCATTTTACCACTCTTACTTAATGAAGCACTTCAATATTTCACAAAATATTTCTAATAATTGTTTTCCTTTTTGCTTTAACAAAAAAATTCAATTCAATGAATTACGGAATATGTTTGAATTTGAGCAAAATGAAAATGAAATGTATGATGAATTTATTCTGTAGCATCAGAGAAATTTTGAGTTAACAAACTTAACTGCACGTACTGTAACAAAAAATATATACGGTACCGGTATCCTAAAATAAATGTTCATATAATACACAAGGAACATAAATCAGACTTCAGAAATAATCGCAATAAATCTAACAGAAGCCAGATATGAACTTAACATCAACAATACCCTAGAAATTTTGAAAATAGTTAATAACAATAGACTAGTTAACACAGCTTATCGCAAAACATTCGGTTAATACACGAAGAAATCCCGAATCCTCAGAAACCTCTCTATCAATTGTCACGAAAAAAACTCATTATCGGTTACTCCCACCTGTCAAATGACTGTCCCCTCCCTTGTGTTCCAATGGTCTCGTAAACCATGATGACCTAGTCAATTGGTGTCCGACCTACAGATATAACATCTCCTTTCGACAAACTGCAAGTAAACCTCTAGGTCATATCCTTTTAACAGTTTAATTACAATATCTAAAGTCACAAAATCGCATATTTTGTCGTCGTTATATCAGGTGCCTCTTAGCTAGAAACATTAAGATCGCGCAGGTACAGTGGAAATCTCCGAATACAATTCCAATTGACACAAACTGACCAAGTTACACCAACATGTAATAACTATGTTACGAGGTGTTTTTAATGTCTGTTTTAACTCTCGTTTTTAATTTTGTTATATTAGTTATTAATATGTAACTTATGCTCTTAATATTTTAAAATTTAACTTGTTGTAACATAGTATCTTGCTTCAATCATGTGTATCACACTTCACTAGATTTTGTTAATATATAACCTGAAGATGATCTAATAGGGTCGAAAAAGTTCGTTAATTATAATATTACAACATAATGTAAAGCTGTCTCCTAGTTGATAAGTTATCAGATGGAACCATATTTGACTGTGAAGATCCTACTAAAGGTAAAACGTGTCGATAATGCCGTGATAGGATGATTTTGGCAATCACTTCCAAAATTTCCCTTATTTTCAATTTGAAGACCTGGCAACCCTACTGGTACCAACCAAGATGTGTTTTAAATTGGTATCTTGATGGAGAAATAAAGAAGGTAATGTGAAAAAAAAGGGCATCAATGAAGCAATTCAAGAAAGAGGGCTTCAAACGAGTCAAAGTTAACGAGTTAATTTTTTATTAATTATGTTTATTATTGTCATTATTGAGTGTAATTAGTTACCACTGCCACCAGGTATATATCCATTGCAGTGTGAATAAATACATACATACAAGAATGCACTGTGCTGCTCGGTTGTTGGGAAATGCAAGGCATCAACATCATAACAACCTGATATAGAATGTGTATGCAGTAAAATGGCAGACAGCTGACTTCACTTGGTCTAGTTCATCAATGAACGAAATTTGAGCAAGTGCAAAAGGCCTTGCTCTTCAAAGTTTTGGGGCTTTGTTAAGAATTTATTCACTCATCGCACTGCGAGTATTTCGCACCTCTTTTGTTTCCTCTTCGTGCGACTCCTCCACCTCCTCAGTGGCTCCCTCCTTCCCTGGCTCCTGGAAGCGTACCTTGGTTGCTGTCTTCACGTCGGCATTGTGATGGTGATCCACAATTGCTTGAACCTGAAACCCAGCAATCTGTTGTGAACAGAGTCTAGGATATTACTGCTACCAGTTTCAGCTCCAAACTAATCAGAGGCTGCTGGTACAAATGGTCATTTAAACAAATGGGGACACGGGTATCCATCTCAATAAATTGTGAGTTTGCCTCTGGAAGAGGGGTGTAATGAAATGTGTTTCCAACTGCAATTCGAGGCAATAATATCACACACAAGTCATGTTCAGACTCGAGATGGCTCAAGCCTTGAATCGATAAAAAGACAATTGGCACTGAAAATGTTTATACTAAGACACAAATTCGCACGTAAAATCTTACGATATTTATAATAGAGGCAATCAAAGAATTGCCTATAATTTTAAACAAATACATTCCCTCTTTAATGGAATGAGTGTACAGACAGTTGCTAAAAGGAAGAGAAATATTTACATATCTTGCTATCTTCCTCTTTTCTTCATAATTTAAAAATGAAATTTTTACGAACCACTGAAAATGTTTAATATAAACAAGACATTACTACATTAATCATAAATTCAGTTACATATATTTATTTTTTAAATAAACAGATATATGAATGGCAAATATTACCTTACATACATTTCATGCGGGAACTGTGCAAGGGTAATTTCGCGCAGTTCTGTTAACTTGATGGTGAGTTTTTTAAGCCGTACAAATTTAAGGATATATGCTAATGAGTTCTGCTGAAACATTTCAATTTTACCACCAAAATCATTCAGTCTATGAGAATATTTGTGCAAAGTTTCATGTTATTATTTGAATTGTACGTAGGTGCCAAATCTAGGGAATCGTGTAGGACTATTTTAAAAAAACTACAAGTAATGCCCATGGCTTGTCATTATATCTTTTCATTAATAACCTTCCTCGTATGTAATCATGAAAACTTTGTAACTAATTCAGCAGTTCATAGCATAAATACACGTCAAAAAAATGACTTTCATATTCCATCAGCAAGTCTATTGCGCTATCAAAAAGGAGTGCGTTATATGGCAGTAAAAATTTGTAATAGCCTCCCTATCGATATAAAAAATGAAACTCAAAACATAAAATTATTTAGGGCCAAATTAAAGAAGTACCTAATTTCTCACGCCTTCTATTCTGTAGGTGAATTCATGACATTCAATAACACTTCATGAAATTGATACTAAAACTTTGTGTTGTACTAGTAGACTATATTGTAAATCTCTTCTGTATATATTCCAACTAGACTGTGACTATAAATTAAGATTTTATAATAGAATTAAGTTTTTTGACTTGTTCCATATTCTAGCTGTAAATCAATGTATGAATACCATGGAATGTTAATAAATACAATACAATACAATACCTGAATATTACTTATTTACAAATGGCTTTTAGAGAACCCGGAGGTTCATTGCCGCTGCCATATAAGCTCTCCATCGGTCCCTATCCTCAGAAAGATTAATCCAGTCCCTACCATCATATCCTTCATCAAATCCATTTTAACATTATCCTCCCATCTATATCTCGGCCTCCCAAAGGTCTTTTTCCTTCTGGCTTCCCAACTAACACTTTATATGCATTTCTGGGTTCATCCATACGTGCTACATGCCCTGTCCATCTCAAACGTCTGGATTTAATGTTCCTAATTATGTCAGGTGAAGAATACAATGCGTGCAGTTCTGCACTGTGTAACTTCCTCCATTCTCCTCTAACTTCATCCCTCTTAGCCCCAAATAGGCTATTTTCCTAAGCACCGTATTCTCAAATACCCTTAACCTCTATTCGTCTCTCAAAGTGAGAATCGAAATGACTAATATTTTTAAATGCAGTTTCTCGGATATGATTTTTTTTTTCTCTTTTCTTTACCCATAATTCTCTAAAACTAAGTAAGATAATGCAGTGACATTGTATCTCGCATTTTAAACACTGTGTTTATGGAAATGTGTTTTTATGTTACCAGTACTTGAAAAATAACTTTTATGCATGACCTTAAGGGAGAATAGAATTGAATTTAGAGTGACAATTTTGATTGATTGATTTTTTTTTTCAAAATATTATTTGGTTTTCTCTCTTAGAAATGATAGATATATCACATATTACTATACTAAAACTGTATAAATTTGAATTTTTCGATTTTCTGAGGAAGGGTGTAGAAGTCTTAATTTTAACCCTCATTTTCAAACAATTTACATATTTTGGACGAAAATTTTGTATTTTCTAATTTTTATAATATATCTTTGATTTCTGCTCTTTAACATGGTATATCACATATGAATAATAAAATTACATCCATGTTAATTTTTAGTTTTTTTTTCCAAGGAGTGACATAGTATACTGTACGGTATGTATTGTGGAAGTGAAATAACCTTGCAGATTGAAAGAGATGATAGGGTACACGTAAATGAACAGAAAACCTATATTACGTTTTGTGATTAAATGCACGGTTAATTAGAAAATTAAGTTTGAAGTTTCAGCAGTCGGCAACATCGCCGCTAACACACTCTTCTCGTGATACAGTTGTAAGAGGTCAACGAACTCGGTAACTCAGTGTGTAGAGTTGGCGCTGTGTTGCAACCAACTCCCAGCATGCAGAGACTTTAATTTGGAGGTTTTTAAAATTAAATTTACACAAAATCCGTCAACAATATTGAAATATGCCAGATGGATAAATTATTCTTTATTAATTTTCCTATCGATATGAACAAAAATCACGACCCTACTCACAATGGTTGTTAAACATTTCAGAAAAAAAAATTTATGAAAAAACAATGAACTTTCCACCAATATGACATTATAGTTTTTTGTTACATACAACATGAGTTATTCGCTCTGAAAATCTGCAGGGCTATTTCACTTCTGTATATCTTTTTCTTTAACGCTCATTTTCCGTAAGTTTTGTTTTTTCACACAAAAAGAATCTTATCTCAGCTTCTATTTAATCCTGAAAGCTTAAATTTTCAGGAATTGTTTATCTGAATGTTGTACATGTACTGAATCAGTGTTTTTGAAGTTTGTAAAATTTGTTAGATATTGTGAGGGGGTAATGTATGGAAAATCGTTGAAAGAAAATAGACGAAAATGGGGAAATTCTTTTTTTTTTTCTCATTAAGAAAATAAATTAAAGAAAAACTGCTGTTTCAGTATAATCTCACGTTATGTGTATATGAGATGTATATCAGCTGTCTAGCTTCAACAGTTTTCGGGATAGGTTCCTTATGTAAAACATAATTTCATTTCACATTGCCAACATAGGCAATTTCAGTATCTCCTTAAGAAAAAAGTTAAAAAAAATTCAACAATATTTTGTTTTTATTTCAAACTACAAATGGTAACAAAAAACAAATACACAATTCCATTACTCAGTTATTCAGCTACATGTTAAGGCATTCATGTGTAATTCAATTTATTAGCAAGATAAGCATTTTTCTACTTATTTTTTAAGACCAAATTTACAAACCAAAAACCCTAAATATTTCAACATCATCTCATCTTAATAAAAATGAATTATGATTAAAATTTCATTGAAATGAGATAAAATTTATGAAAGATTTAAAACTCAGAAACTCAGTAGTGTATACCCTTAATATTCTGTATGTACAGTACATGTGTTTGTGTGCGTATTTTTTTTTTTTTTTTTTTTTTTTTGCAGTGAGACAATATTTTCTTTATGAGATGCAACACAGAGATGAATATTTATTGCATATACACACGACCTTTTAAATATCTGCTCATTTTGCCACCAATTTAATTAAATATATATTTCTTAACTGAGAAGTACATGAAAATCACACTTTGAACATAAGCTAACCTTGCATGCAATAAAGCGTGCTTGCAGTTGTCAAAGTTGTACAGACAGGCGGGATGGGTGAGGCATGCTCAGTCAGCGTGCTACAAACCAAACCGTGTACGCTACAGCAGACAAAGGTACAGACACTGGACGGAATAGTTGGTCGAATTAAACGTCTACCAGCAGATAATTACATGGGCTGCATTAATCTAGTCACTTTTAATAAGGAATATGTACTTCAATGCAAAATGATTATACAGCGTGTCCCAGAAGTGCCGTCCATTTCTTCAAGTTATACCACAGTCTAGTATATACAGTCACGAAGCTCAATACGTAGTAAATATGCATCCATAGATAATTGCTAACCACTAGGATCGCTAATATCACCTCATTACAGACAATGCGAAATAGTACCGGCACACTCAATTTTTCCTAGCACCCTCACAACTCAAGCTTCGTGACTGTATATACTAGACTGTGGTTATACTGCATGGCTCACATGTCATGTTGGATGCTTTTTGGAGTATGAGGGGTGATGAAAGTTATATTCAATTAAGTTTTTTTTTTTTTTTTTAAGTATTAAAATTTGTTAAACCAGCATGTTTACTCATCCCTGATGACGTGATTTGGATTGGATGTGGACGGCATTTCTGGGACACCGTGTATACTAGTACATGGAACTTAGGCTTTACAGAACGTCTCAAACATAGTAGTGAATACAATAGTGATAGTCACCGCTGTGAAGTAATGGTTAGCATGTCTGATTGTGAAACGAGTGGTCCCAGGTTCAAATCCTGGTTGGGACAAGTTAAGGCTGGTTCACAATAAACCGGAAACGAGAATCAGAACGAAAACGAAAAGGGTAAAATTGTTAAAATGTGTACATTTAAATGTGAGCATTCACAATTAACGAAACGCTTGGCATTCACGTTTCCGATCACAGCCCACTAGATTCATTTTATTTCCATCTAAAAGCTATTTTGTCGTCGTATATTTTGTAGCAAGAAGACCGTGACATAACCTATGCATTATTTTGTTCTGTGCTGTGCATCATGGAGCAAGTTTTATTTGATGAGATTCTAATATTGAGTGTTGAGGAAAATCCTCAAGTTTACGATAAGCGGCGCGCCTCGTATAAAGATGAGAAAATGAAGGAGAATACGTGGCTTTCAATAGCTGCATCTTTGAACACGATCGTAAGTGAATCATATTTTATTACTGTATTGGTTGTATTACACACTACAAATTCATGCTTCAGTTCAATAACTACTGTGGTGTTCATTTTTTATTCTATTACAAATATTTCTTCTCTAATTAATTATTTTACGTTATGGTAGACTTAAAATAGGTTGTGATAATAAAGATGCATGGGCATATTTATAGTACCGTAACTAATGAAATGTTTCAGTTGAAATTTCGAAGTTGGTTAACCTGTGTTTATGTTGGCTGCCTTGTACTCTTGAGAGAACGCCATTGGTCAATTATACACAAATAACATCAGAATGCGTAATATCGACTTTACATATCGTTATTGACGTGCATATCGATATGCATAGTCGTCTACATTCTCGGTTTATTGTGAATCAAAAATTTTCATATTCACGTCCTCTGCTTCTCGTTTTCATTCTGGTTCTCGTTCCCGGTTTATTGTGAACCAGTCTTTACTTGTTTGAGTTTTTTTCCAGGGCTTTTCTTCAACCCATTAAGAGCAAATGCTGGGTAACTATCGGCGCTGAACCCTGGACTCATTTTGTGGCTTTATCACCTTCATCTCACTCAGTCACTAGATAACCATCACAGCTGATACAGCGTCGTAAAATAAACCAATACAAAATCAATAGTAATCACTAATCACAAGTGCTATAGTTGAATTAAGTTGGATCTAGTCATCTTTTAATGGTTTTAAAACCGAGTAAGGAATGATTCTCATATATCATGATGCATATTGATAGAATGTAAAGAATTTCACTAATTTCTATTGACAGGATCTGAAGAATTCACAGATCAATGAATGTTACAAGGTGACCCTGTAAGTCCTATATTATTTAATATTGATACAGCCGATATCACTAGAGTTATCAAAGACGTACCAGAAATGGTGCTCATCATGTATGCAGATGATATGGAACTGGGGAGTACAAACAGAAAGAATCTGCAGGAGCTAGAGAGAACAGTTTCGTCATCAACTTGGAGAAAACAGTCCAAATGATCTTTAGGAAAGGACAGATACCCTAATCCTAAACCATAGGTGACTAGAGTCCGTAAATATCTTGGTAGAACCTTGCAAACAAGAGGAACCAGCTTCGGGTATCATAGACAAGAAAAATCAACAACTGCAATAAAAGCAAAACAGTGTCTAAAAAATCTAGCCCTCCTGTCCCTAGACACAGCCATGGCACCATTCAATTCAGCAATATCTCCAATAGTAACATATGGAGTCAGTTTTATTTGGGAACACCTTACTCTCAGCGTAGGAAGAACGGCACCAACAAGACTGGTGTACGAAATGACGAGGAAACAGTCTTTGTTGAATGCTGCTGCCACCCACAGGATCATATCAGATCATGAATTTAAAGAAGAGTAAGACCATAACAAATCATGTGGAAGAAATCGTAGAACTAGTGCCCAACAACCCAATAGAATATGTGCAGGAAATTGTCTGCCTGGGCGAGACCGTATCGTTCTCAAGACACACAAGCAAAGAAATAGTGAGACACATAGTGGCAGCATGGACAACATATTGGGCACTGAAGTTTATATTGTTAGAAAAGTCATATAGCTTAGAGATTAAGAGACACGTCAAGAATACTGCATATTACCGGCACTAGTATACGGCTCACAAATAGAGCACAACGAAGAGAGACAGAACCATGTTACAAGTACGCCAAAGCAGAATGGAGAGGAAGATACTAGGCGTCACATGGAGGGACAGAATGAGAAATGAGACTGTAAGAATAAAAACAAAAATAAATGATGCAGTAACTTACTTACTTACTGGCTTTTAAGGAACCCGGAGGTTCATTGCCACCCTCACTAAGCCCGCCATCGGTCCCTATCCTGAGCAAGATTAATCCATTCTCTATCATCATATCCCACCTCCCTCAAATCCATTTTAATATTATCTTCCCATCTACGTCTCGGTCTCCCTAAAGGTCTTTTTCCCTCCGGCCTCCCAACTAACACTCTATATGCATTTCTGGATTCGCCCATACGTGCTACATGCACTGCCCATCTCATACGTGTGGATTTAATGTTCCTAATTATGTTAGGTGAAGAATACAATGTGTGCAGTTTTGTGTTGTGTAACTTTCTCCATTCTCCTGTAACTTCATCCCTTTTAGCCCCAAATATTTTCCTAAGCACCTTATTCTCAAACACCCTTAACCTATGTTCCTCTCTCAAAGTGAGAGTCCAAGTTTTACAACCATAAAGAACAACCGGTAATATAACTGTTTTATAAATTCTAACTTTCAGAGTTTTTGACAGCAGACTGGATGATAAAAGCTTTTCAACCGAATAATAACACAGGCATTTCCCATATTTATTCTGTGTTTAATTTCCTCCCGAGTATCATTTATATTTGTTACTGTTGCTCCAAGATATTTTAACTTCTCCCCCTCTTCAAAAGATAAATTTCCAATTTTTATATTCCCATTTCGTACAATATTCTCGTCACGAGACATAATCATATACTTTGTCTTTTCGGGATTTACTTCCAAACCTATCTCTTTACTTGCTTCCAATAAAATTCCCGTGTTTTCCCTAATCGTTTGTGGATTTTCTCCTAACATATTCACGTCATCCGCATAGACAAGCAGCTGATGTAACCCATTCAATTCCAAACCCTCTCTGTTATCCTGCACTTTTCTAATGGCATACTCTAGAGCAAAGTTAAAAAGTAAAGGTGATAGTGCATCTCCTTGCTCTAGCCCACAGTGAATTGGAAAAGCATCTGACAGAAAATGATCTATATGGACTCTGCTGTACGGTTCGCTGAGACACATTTTAATTAATCGAACTAGTTTCTTGGGAATACCAAATTCAATAAGAATATCATATAAAACTTCTCTCTTAACCGAGTCATATGCTTTTTAAAATCTATGAATAACTGATGCACTGTGCTCTTATACTCCCATTTTTTCTCCAATATCTGTCGAATACAAAATATCTGGTCAATAGTTGATCTATTACGCCTAAAAGCACACTGATGATCCCCAATAATTTCATCTACATATGGAGTTAATCTTCTCAAAAGAATATTGGACAACATTTTGTACGATGCAGTAACTACCAGCAGAAACCTGAAATGGAGTTGGGCGAGCCACATCATGAGGCTAAACCCCAGCAGATGGACAGTCTGGACCCCAGGTGCAGGCAAAGGACATGTTGGGTCAGGAAGACCTTTGGGAAATGATGGACAATGGTCACCAGATAGAGGACAGTGTAGAAGCATCACAGAACATCCCTCAATGAGACATCACACAGAAGAGTACATTGCAGAGAACCAGAGAGCAGCAAGGGAGAAACTAAAAGAACACGTGCAAAAAGTGTTACGACTTGAAGGAGGATCCTTCCCGGCATGGCTAGCCGGGATTGCCTCAATCAGCCGCCTTCCTAGGAAGAGGCCCGTGCCCCAGGGACATTACGGGCTGAACCTGAACTTGAATAATTTCCACACTGACTGATTCGCTACGCTGTGAATAGATTCTTATCCAGCACTGCTTCCTCTTTCTTCGTAAATCATGCACTTATCTGTATAGATGTTGAGAAGCACGTCTTCCTTGGCACGTCATAATATTTTTACATGCGTTATCAAGGAATGTAAAGCCTGAAATCTGAAATAGTTCCTACTAGCAAGACAATAATTAATTAAAGATATAGGAATGTCATTCTATCACTATTTACTTTTATACCGAAATATACTTTTAAAGTGGGAGAGCAATGCCAGCTCATCATTGGGAACTATTTTCAATAGCGATCTTACTACTGCTCCAATTGTATCTGCATTGAAAATAACCCAAAGGAACCGTTTTTCAAGCACCAAAAGTTTTGTATAAAAATGGTTACTGAATAATTGTCTTTCTCACATGCAAGCTGCATCAGACACGATTACTGCAAGATATGTTGGGTAGTAATGTATCAACAGACAAGTACAGGGCAGTTCTTTGTAAACGCCACTGCCTTCTGGTACTGCAAATCGGAAGGGAAAGTTGTAAAACTAACTGTTTCTGGGGACACTGACTTTGTACGGCAATGGAGCTCTGAACTAGCAACCGCCAATCTTTCAAGGAGAAATCTCTAAGACAAACTGACAACATATCCGAAACCAATTCAGGGGCCTGCGAACAGATATTTCCTATAGTTTCTGCAGCATCTTAGTATTTTGTATAATGAGGAAGTAGAAGTTAAAGCATCTTCGAGTTCTCAAAGTGCTGACACATTAGTTACTACTTCAACCAGTACAGAAAGAGGCGCCTCGTCCAGTGGCGTTTGTAAAGAACTTCTCTATAAGTAGCCTTCAATATTGTCCTTGCAGACTGTAGTTAATCATTAACCATTCCAGAGGGCAGGGGTACTGCAATATGGGGAGAGCAGTGAAAGAAACATGTTATTTTAGGATGTCCTTAACACGAAGCCTGATTCACAATTCCATACTAAACATTTTATTCACTGACTGAAAGTTTTTAAAAGCGGAAATAAATATTTTGTTGACAAAAATGTTTTACATGGGCTAAGGTTAAAGAACATTACATGATTCGTTAAAAATAACAGACTGAGAAGAATTTCGGCTGTAGTTCAACACAACAGCTGAAGCACGAAAACATTCACTCTCGATTGTAGCAATTTACTTCTATCCCCGACAGCTTTACACCATTGTTTTCAATTCTGGCTTTCGAAAAATCATAATACCTAATTTTAGAAGTTGTATTCCTCACAAATTTTTCAGCTTTATCCTTTGTAACTGTAAACAAGTGAAGTGAGCAGTTGTTTAAGTACCGGTAGTTAGTTGGTTAGTTCAAAATCTGTTGCTATGGTTTCCATCCTAAAATAACTATGCTCTGTTCCGAGGGGCTCAAGCAACACTAAGAGGAAGCTGTAACACGCATGTTTCACAAACCAGAGGCAGTTTCTCCTCCGATGGAACATCGTTGAAATCTACTAGAGTTTGCACCTTTGTAGACAAGAAAAAAAAAGAGAAAGAGAAACAGAAAACGTGGTCCATAAGAACTGTGTGCTGCAGACAATATTCTCATTATATTACACACACACAAATGTAAACACTAAGGGTTTGTTTCCTGGCTGTGTGCTGGGATCACTGGCTTGTCAGTTTATTCTTTTCATTTATGTTCTATATTTTAAAATGCACAAAATATTTTTAATGTGATGCAATGCAATTCATTACTCATTGCAATGTGACTGGTTGGATTTCAATCTGAAACGAACTCCATCTCTGGGGTTGTGGCACTGAAAGGCTGGGGGGAGGGGGCAAGTCAACACCAGAATGACAGAGAGACAGGTGGGGATGATCATAAACGTAACTCAGTGTTGACATTGGCGAGAATGCAGGCCAATTTGTTTCCACCCCTCATTTTCACGTTTAAGATTTTAAAGATCCATTGCCTTTCATCTGCCAGATTTGAACATGAGCAACAGAGCATGAGTCCAATTGCAATTCTGCACTGCAACACGAAACTAAATCGAGTATTAATTTAGATACCAAATATATTTTATCGACAAAGTGACAGTAATTAAAGAAAATATAATGCCATGAATAATCATGAATTTGGCATACTGCAGCTGAGATCTTCCATCTCGTACAGAATTCTGAACCTCAAGCATAAGCATAAGAATTCTGGAAACTAAACTACTTTTCAAAGACTTCTGTACAGAATATTGTGATGTATTTCAATCAATAACAGAAATTTGCCAATATGGTTATTTAAAAACATTCCCCCCACCCTCCACCCCAGCACACACCGTTTTCCATGGTAGATTACATTTTCCGTGATAATTGCATTTCAGGTTTTTATTATTAAAGTTAAACTTGTTTAAATGCAAGCAGAAGTCCTTTTCAGACTCGTTGCTTTTCTCGAAAATGGTTAATATTATGTCGATTTTTCTAGAAATTAATGTAAATATTACACCCAGAAAACTTATCGACTGGGTGAAAAATTATGTAGGTAACAATCACTCTCCTGAACTGAACCAATTATTTCTTCTGACAAGTTTCACATTACACATTTACTGAGAAGGGAGGGGGGAGAAATCTGACGGGGAAACTATGAAGAGTCTAAGACTAAAAATTACTAAATTATCGTATTTCATGTGTACATTATCTGATGAATTGAGTCCATCCAGTAGTTTAGGGAAAAAAGATGTACACAGATAGCAGATGAATGGACAAAATGCCATAATCCACTTTTCAGCACCAGGGATGCATTTTAGAACGTCATGGTTTCCTTTTCGAAGGATAGTTTTAAACTCAATACAATTGCTGCTTTTGGAGAGCTTCTAGAGGGGTGAGACAAATAAAAGAAGAGATAAACAATGAGTAACCGCGTATTACATGATCTTAAGAAATTGTCGATTATATGATAATTTATGAAACAAATCAGTTTATTCAAGCATTTTCCAGACATCTTTCCTTGTAGAATTACCAGAGGTGAGTCTAGTGAAGGATGAGTACTTCCAAATTATTTCGTTGCACAACTTAATATAATTTCTCCTCGAAGCTGGAATCCTGTAATCTACCATGTGAATGCAGGTAATGACACAAGTTACTGCCACAGTGACAGAGAGCATGCTTACCACGCCAAGGCTCTCCTTCTTGTTGAGTCGCAGCTCCCTCAGCATCTGGTTGCGCTGCTCCATCATCAGGGTGCGCTCGTAGGTATAGGCCGAGATGTCGCTGTCCATCTGCACACACGGCATTCAGTGGTAATCAGAAACTTGAACACAGCCAGTAAAGCAAACTTAAAATCTCTAAAGTTTTACCTGTATTCAAAGAAGCTGATACATACGTGCCAGCTAGTTACAGACCAATTCTATTCGTTCCTGTACCGCCAAAGGCTTTTAAAAGTGTTATGTTGAAACAAATGGCTTAATGCACAGGTATATAGAAGAGTTTGGTTTTACATCTGGCAAATTAACTGCTTTAGCTATCAAATATTTTGACCGTTGGATACTACAAGTATTAGAGGACAAATGAAATGCTGCTGTTTGTATGTGTGACCTTAGCAAAGCTTTTGAGTGTTTGCCTCATGATGCTGTGTAAAAGGGAAAGAATTATCTATAATTAAGTCGTATCTCACAGGCAGACAGCAAATTGTAGATATAAATGGTAAAAAATGTTCTATTCAGGCTTTAAGAGAGTGAGAGTGAGAGAGAGTGAAAGTGAGAGTGAGAGTGAGCGTGAGAGAGAGAGTGAGAGTGAGAGTGAGCGTGAGAGAGAGAGTGAGAGTGAGCGTGAGAGAGAGTGAGAGTGAGCGTGAGAGAGAGTGAGAGTGAGCGTGAGAGAGAGTGAGAGTGAGAGTGAGTGAGCGTGAGAGAGAGAGTGAGAGAGTGAGAGTGAGCGTGAGAGAGAGAGTGTGAGTGAGAGAGAGTGAGAGTGAGCGTGAGTGAGAGAGTGAGAGAGAGAGAGTGAGAGTGAGTGAGTGAGAGTGAGTGAGAGTGAGAGAGTGAGTGAGTGAGAGTGTGAGAGTGACAGAGTGAGAGTGAGAGAGTGTGAGCGTGAGAGTGAGTGTGTGAGAGAGTGAGAGAGTGTGAGAGTGAGAGTGAGAAAGAGTGAGTGAGAGTGAGATGACAGAGTGTGAGTGAGCGAGAGTGAGAGAGTGAGAGAGTGTGAGTGAGAGTGAAAGAGAGTGTGGGAGAGTGAGTGAGTGAGAGAGTGTGAGAGTGAGAGTGACAGTGTGAGAGTGAGAGTGAGAGTGACAGTGTGAGTGAGAGAGTGAGAGTGAGAGAGTGTGAGAGTGACAGAGTGTGAGTGAGAGTGAGAGAGAGTGAGAGTGAGAGAGTGTGTATGTATCTAATGCTCTTGATTTAACAATGAAGTCAAAGTCATCATCCTTCTTGCATCCCAATATTTTGATGGAAGGTCCACAAATGTCCTAAGAGTTTCACAATTAGCCAGGTGCTCCATCTCCATGTCCTCTTCCTGGTGCACAGTAAGCATAAGCATTTAGGTGAATTCAGCACTCCAATATGATGGAGGTGTTTACTGAGACAATCGTGACCAATAATCAATCTAAACATGGCCACGGCAAATTTTCGAGGTAGATCAGGAATTAGTTTTGGATCTTTGAATGATTCTTTCCATTTTGAATTTTGTAACCCCTAGAGGGCGCGTCTCCAGGTGGCGGATCGGGGAAGCCTCTCAGAAATGAGCGGTAGGAGAGAAATGAAATATCTCCCGCGGACCAACAGGTAATTATCTATGCTAGCCTGTCATGGCATAGTGATGCGTCCCACAGGAGGCAGAGGTGGGAACAGTCGGTGGACTGAAGTAAGCCCTCCCGGCTAGGTCCGAAGGACCCGCTGACCAAAGACAGGTGTGGTCCTCCTTTCATATAGGGGGTAGAGAAAGGACAGTACAACCGCCAACTCTTAAAAACATGGTGTCCTTCAAGAAAATGGTTAAAATCAGCTCATGAAAATGTTGCATCCCAAAGTAAAACATTCCAGAGTAATAGTCCCCCGGTCGGATCTCCGGGTGGAGACTGCCTTGGGAGGGAAAAACAATGAAAACGTGAAGATACTACAGTGGAATTCTAGAGGCTTTAGTCAGGATAAGAAAACAGAACTTACCAAAGTATTGTTCACCAAACAGTAGATGTTTTTGGTATAATGGAGGCTTTAAATAGAGGGGTCCCACAAGGATCCATATGTTGGAGCATTATTGTCATCTTCCTGCTTTTATCCACATCAGGCCAATCATTATGATCGACTCTTGTAATTAAATTTTTGTGAAATAAAATGCAAATTTAATAAAATAAACAAGATCAAGGGTCTTTTTACATGTCGTAATTTTGTGATATGGATTTTACTGTCCACTTCCTTTGCTGGATTTAAACCTAATGCACTCAGACGTTTCCTCACCATCTCCACTACTTCCACTTCCGCTTCTATCCTGAGGTGATACAGAAACATTTTGAGGTCCTTCTTCATCTGGATAGAGTTGTCTTCCATCTGTGCTACGGTGAAGATCCGCATCCGACAATTCTTCCAGGTCCGATGCTGCTTTAGAAGGAATGGGAGTAGCATGAGGAGGCCTCCGTCGTGGACTATCCACCAGATGTCAATGTTGCCAACCACCTTCGCAGAAAAACTTCCAATCACTCACCATTTAACACAAACACAGTACCGTTACTAGATAGATTAACTTCTTTAAATGTTACAGTCAAGGAAAAATGCTCACTGTGAAAAATGTGATAAAGATAAACGACTTAGGAAATAAAGCGAGAAAAGAACACAAATAAAATTGTTATGACTTGATGGAACTCCACTCTAAATCTATACATCACAATTATGGCCTACCATAGAAACATAAGTTGGTTATTTAATGTTTAATGACGCTATACCAACTACCATACTAGCTCATTTACAGTCAACGGAAGTGGTGATAGCGAGAAGAGGCTGATGATTCGCCATGTGATTATATGGCAATCATATTACAGTTGGGGAAACCTTAGGGAAAAAAACCAATCAGTTAATCAGCCCAAGCGGGAATCGAACTCACGCTCAAGCAAAGAGAGAAGTTGTAATTAGAACTAAATGTAGATACTTATTGTAAATACTGGTAGTCTGAGGAAAACAGTCAAGCAAATTTAATAAAATAAACAACTCAAATACACAAAACATGTGATTTAATACTGAACCCATAGATCTAAAACTTCATAAAGGATATTATGAAAGCATGTATAATGAGATCCTATTCAGCATATCAAACATATTTACATGTTCATAGTTTTAATTCATTTTTTTGTTTGCTTTGATCTGTGATGACAATTATTATCCTCTGAGTTTAATTGCATAATTAATTTAAATACTATTATAGTCACAATCATGCCATGGTATGAAAGAAAAATTTCACAACCTCGAGCGCGAATCGAACCTGCGACTTCCTGTTCTCCGGTCAGGCGCTCTACCACTGAGCTATCGAGTTCGTCTCACGCCAAATGCTTGGAATTATCCTTTCATACTGGCGACTCTGTTATAGAGTACTGTCCATAGCGTCTGATCTAGTCAGCACTGCTTATGGCTGGAAAGAAACTTTACAAATGTAATCTCCATCTTACGATGTTTGGTGACGTATACACGTCCGTTGATGTGACCGGAGAACAGAACGTCGCAGGTTCGATTCCCGCTCGAGGTTGTGAAATTTTTCTTTCATACCATGGCATGATTGTGACTATAATAGTATTTAAATTAATTAATATGTCACATCAACGGACGTGTATACGTCACCAAACATCGTAAGATGGAGATTACATTTGTAATTGCATAATGTGTAATTCTGTCATTAAATAATGTAACATTTTGGAAAATTACAAAACACTAGCTTAATGCTTTCTAGGAATATCCTACCCAAATTGTGAAATGCAAAGTTCTTAGAAAAAGCCTTCCAAGTAACTCGTAAGTCGTTATAGAGTATGTTACACAAGTAAGTTATTCATTAAAAAAGAGACAGAGAGATCTTTAAAAATGACAGAATATGCTAATATGCAATATATCAGAATATGAAAAAAGAGATTTTTTTAAAAAACAATGTTAAAGTCTCGGACAGAAATGAAAATTCCTATAGCATTACATTGCTAGACTGTGACTGTTTGCCTTCGTGACTTATTAATCAACTTTTTTCTCAATAAGCAATTTAATTTCTTAATGTTTTTTATTCAGAAAATTAACGAGGGTACAAGAGAGAGTTAAACGCCAAGCAATGCAACATGGCATGACAACATAATGCAGCTTGCAAGGCACAGAGATAGCAGGCACGCGACTGTGCCTTACAAAATAGCGCACACCTTCTCACTGCTGTCAGGAAAGAAGTTGATGCCCTTAGGCACGAGCAGCGCCATGCGGGCGGCGGCCACGTTGCGCACCGTCTGCAGGAACACTTGCCACGTCTTGTCGTCCTCCGACTGCCGCCAGCCGTAGGGCCAGCCAAGTATCACAGTGTTGGGTTTCATGCCCCCCAGGCCCGTCGTCTGGATTCTGAACAAAATGTGTCAACTTCTATGTACTTGCGGTAGTGTTTTAACAAAGTAACATTCAGAATCAGGTGCTCATCTGTGACAATTCAATACCCTCACCAGCAGCTAAAGCCTGGCATGTTCTGCAGTCATTACTTCTGGTTCACAAAGTTGTGATATTCAGTGACAAGTTTAAATTCTGCATTAATCATAAATTAAAACAGAATGATGCGAAAGTTTTTCTATTCTATGCACAAGGCATTTTTTACCCTGACCGCTGGATTTTATGACAATGTGTCTGCAATCTCATTGCATTATGTTCACATCATTGCAAAACAATTGCCTTCTGGAATTTTGTGTTTGTTTAATCATTGTCACCATCATAGTCATCATTATCATTATCACTATCATCATCGCCGTCACTATCATTATTAGAGATGGTAGATTTTAGCAACTTCAAATTTAAAATGTAGAACTTTAAAAGCCAAATTTAGCATTTTATAGTACTTTTAATGTCACAATTTAGCATTTTGTAGCGTTTTGGGTTGGAATATTTTTTATGGAAAGTTTTGTGGTAGAAATTCAATGTCATGAATATGTTAACAGGTATATTTTATAGATTTTCTAGTTAAAATTCTTGAAAATAATAACTAGGTAAAAGAACATATAATATTACAATGAAATTGTAAACATTAAAAAAACATGACAAAAGATATGGTGCAATTTTATCCAGACCCATCTTCTTACCCAATGCCAGTAATGTTATGTCTATCATTTGAGAAAATGTGCTACTAACGATCATAATTTTCCTTTTGTGTGTGTACCTAAAAATTGTGTTTACTGTATGTTCTATAGTACTTCATATCTTATTATTATTGTTTCATATTGTGTATGTCTCAATCATTCTGACTTATACATAGTGTATAATCCACTCCGCAGCATGTGATCAGCATGACGTCCATGCAACATGCATTTAGCTTAGTTAGTTCACAATTAGAGGAAAGGATTTTTATGGTAGAGATTTATCTGAAAAAGAGTGATTGCGGAAAGGTAAAAAGATGATTTGCTAGAAAATTTCCTAATGTTACTATTGCACATAGCAACAGCAGCAAAGACCACTCCTGAATCCAAATCTAAACACTTCACTAACACACGTAATATAACATCAACACAGTCACAGAACTGGGCTGTTGAGTGTGTGGCGGATGGTTTGCATGGCCTTTGTGCTTGTCACGACCTACATTATGTACGAACACAATGTAATGTTTTTTACTTCCTTCCTATATGTTATATGTCTAATTTCCACTGACTTAATGTTTACAGTATATTGTTACTATATATTTCAATTTTTGTGTTGCACTACTGCGTGTTCAGTTCAAAGTGTGTCATGGCTCACTGTATGCCGATGAGCCTAGAGAATTCAATCTTCCTACACTTCTGCAAAGGCATATTACCTATGTACAAGAGAAGTTGCCTAGCAAGTACGGCGTTCATTCTGAAGAGTACTTACTGATACGTACGGTATTGCCAGTACTGGCAGGAATGTGAACTGTTTGGAAACACGTACTGTGGTGAGTTTTTTTCTTTATGGGGAGAGGGTTAAGACGATTACTTACGTATTTGTTGACATTAACTTCGACAGTCAACATGGACACGGAGCATTTGATTTGTGTTGTGGAATGTTGCCGTACACAACCTATGATAACAAATATCCTGCATACGACTTGCCCGCGCAAAACACAGTTCGAAAGAGGTTATGGTAGCACACAGACCGTACAGACCGCCATCTGTTGCTACGACGTTCAAGTTATACCGTACACGTTCTCAAGTTCAAATTTAATGCCTTAAATAATAGGCAACTTCTCTGACATAAAAGCTGAATCTTGCTTCAAATCGCTGACTCACAACAGTGACGTCATGACACACTTTGAAATGAACACCCAGTATATTTGATATATTTTTAATGTTCTTTGTATCACAGTTTCACTCCTGGTTAGTGCTAGAGAAGTCCCTATGTCTTTAACTCTGCCAGGTGAAATAAAACCATTATTATTATTATTATTATTATTATTATTATTATTATTATTATTATTATTATACACTGAACTAAAGAGATCATATAGGAAGCCAATATTCTACCACCAGCACCAGACAGATTAGTTGAAAATTCGAGATAATGGTACAGATAACACCCAAGACAGTATCAGGTAGGTTATATTCCTGTGCTATTCATATTGTAACTTTTATACAAAACAAGAATGTAAGTTTCATTCAAAGCAACAATAATCACTTTCTATAATTGAATGTAAACACTCCCGTCAACAATGGGATTTCCACTCCACACAGTAACACAGTATTCGTTATTGCACTCCACAGACGACAATGACAATTTACTTGGATTATTGAGAACAACAATGTACTGCTAATCTTAACTAATGTTCACAAAGCACTATTTACAAATCAGAACTGTCGGTTCTTAGTTCACAGTTTGTTTGCTTTGGCTAGTTCGTCTAGCTCAGTCACTCGAGTTCACAGTATCTCGAACCCCAGACCTTCAGAGACAGTCCACTGAACTTCGAACTCAGGTCCCCCAACTGCGGTCCACTGCACTCAACTCAGGACTTCCGGCTCCCACAGTTACGGACACACTCAAGTCGAACTCCAGTCTCGAAGCTGGCTTCACAAGACTGGCTGGCTTGCTGTCCAACGACTACAACAACAACTGCTCGCTCACTTGCCTCTCTTCTTTTATAACCAAACCATAGTTTCCAGAGAGTATGATACTGGAATTTCTACGGATGTTCAGAAGATGGCACTCTCGAATTCTCTGGATTTCTCCCCTAACTGCCGCGGTCGCCAACTCTCCACTCCTCTTTACGCCACAGCACATGCCCCAGGTAGCAGATGCGCGCAACTTCCGCGCCGAACCACGGTCGACTTTGCCCTCCTTCTGCCGGTCGTGAGATCGCATCCCGGCTGTCACAATATCTATATGTGGTGTGGCCTTAGATACTGTTTTTTTTATAAAAACACAAAAAATCTCATGAAATGTAATTTCACTCTTATTTCACAAAAATAAATACATTTCACATTTTGTACTCTTCTTCTTCTTCTTCTTCCCTTCAAGTATTAGGCCAAATGGCCTGTTACAATCTCACAGTTGAATTTTCAATCCAGCGCTTCTTTGCACGACCGAGAGATCTCTTCCCGTTTGGACGATAGTGGAGCATGACTTTTGGGATTCTAACATTTTGTACTCAATTTCGCAATTTATCGAGGATTAAAAAACTACAATAATACATTTAACATGCTTTTAAACATAAAATTACTTACTTTGACAGTAATTGGGCACATTTGGCATTTATCGTGATTTCGAAAAACCACCACTACTTAAGAAAAAACTGTATTTTAACTAATAGTTTTATTAACTGAATTTTAAAAATAAACGAATCACCAAATGACTGGCAGCAAGTAATGGTCTCTTAAACCAAATTGATTTAATGTTGAATATAGAAGAGATGGCTTTGCTTTAATTTTTTTGGTTGAGTAAGCTAGTATTTTATTTGTAAGTGTATATTATTTTAATGTTCAGCTTTTAGCATTTCTGTTAGTTTACCATTCACTTGCATTGTTTGTACACAATTTAAAAAAACTGGAACACTTTCTCTTTACACACTAAACATATTCATTATATTTATCTACTATTTACACTACCAATATTTTTCAGAAGAGAGAATTTTTTAAGACGGTCTTGTCTAGATCCCAGTTCCTGATGAAGTTGGTTAAGATAGCAAGCATGGCTCGAGCAACTTTTAAATTAATTCTGGATTTTTGGCATGTCCATATCATGTTCAATGAAGAAAAAAAGTTTTTCCACTGAATCATACTTGCAGGATGGCACAGAGATAGTTCAATCAATCCTCTTCTGGAATTGCACATATGGAATCATTTTCTAGAGAACATTTTTAAAATTTCACTCCTTTCTGAGCAAAGAGTAGCATTTTATTCATCCCACTTTGATATTTTCTCGGAAGTCACATATTTCTTCAAGCAAGAAATTGCATCAGATAAATAATCTCCATCCAGGTCAAGTTCATCTACATTTGAAGAAAAATAACGGACTGTCTCTTCAAATTTTTTTTCTTTCTGGAGGAGATCTCAGCAATCTACATTTCATAGACATCTTATCTTATAAATAAATAAAACAGGCACTGAGATATTCAAAAGAATTTTCATAAAATCCACAAGAGACACTGAAAATTCCATTGTGAAATACGAACCACTTCTTCTAAAGATGTCAAAAGTTGCATTATTGATGATGGACTAAATTTCTCATCTTCCTGGATTTCAATTTCCTATTAACCTTGATAACAATATGGAAGACTCAACTGCAGTTACTTCCTCACCTTCCTCACCCGGAGTGGCAAAGTTGCATTAGCATAATTCATGTGGAAGGAACATTAAAACATATTAAAAATTAACACTGAAAATTCAGGACATTTTGGAGACGAATTTTGACTGGGGGAAAAAAGAAAAATTCGGAAAATGTTTCCGAAAAACGGGGATGTCTGGTAACCTTAACCTAAAGTCTTGCAAGTCTTTGAGTCGTTTCTGGATCTGGCACCTACTGAGAACTGCTGATGTTACTTTTCAATGCAAGCGGAGCATGAGCACGTACAAGTGACTTAATCCGTCTGTAATGTTGTGGGCCACCAGGACATCCACGAACCCCTTGACCCGCTCCTCGTCCATGGTCCGCCGCAGACTTTGTTTGGCAGCCATGGCCTCCCCGACTCCTCGAGCGTAGTCACCCCTGATCACAGACACGCACACCGTAAGGCCCTTCCCTGCAAAACAAAGGAGCATCACAGTCACCTTCCAGAATGTTAGAGTACGCAAAACTAACAACATGCGGTACCATATGGTCAATCTGAGGAGGCTGCAGAATAACATCACAGACAGGCAGAGGATCAGGTCTCCAGTCAGAACTGGATGCTGTGGCTGAATCGATATGATGACACCATGCAGTGACTCATGGGCTTGAAAGAAGCGCTCCTAAGGGCTTCAACAATCATTCCAAATAAAGAGGTTGCACAATAAGCCTAAGGGTGCGGTGCTTGCCTGCGGGCCCTCCACAAAAAAAAACAAAAAAAAGAGAGAGAGAGAGAGAGAGAGAGAGGCATATGCATAGCAAACCAATTCATATGCATGGTGACTTACGAAGGTACAAAAGAATTAGATAGAGCACAAATGTGGGACAGAAATACCAGGAAAACCGTTTGCAAGAACATCATTGTTACAAAGCAAGAAGCTGAAGGATTTTCTTGAAGTTGGACAAGGCTATTGCATCTTCTAAAGTGTTATTTTATTGTAGAACGCAGCTGGCCATGACTCACCTGCCTTGAGCTGGGCTGCGAAGGCGAAGAGCTTGCGGTACTTGGGAACCAAGTCCGACGTCAACTTGGCGAGGATGAGTATCTGCGGACGCCAGTTCTTGGTGTGAGGGGGGCCCTCCTCCAGGCGCAGCAGGCTGTAGCGCGCCGCAGACAACGCCAGACCCCTGATGCCGTCCCCCCACTCCTTCTCTGCTCTGCACACACGACTCACAGCTCAAGTACAAGGACCCACTTCTGGTTCCGTTCATTATAATGTAACATTAACTAAACAATACGTAATGTAATATATAATACAGTGTAATGTAATATCAAGGGAGCTTGGAGTGTGTTCGTTAACTCATTCCACAAAACTACGATGGTTATACCAAAACTGATAGTCATTGAATCATTTAAACTTTATTATGACAATTCTTTCCAAAGATAAAGCCCAACCACATAAAGAATAATTCTTTTGGTTTATAAGTGTGAAGAGAATTACGTAATGGTATTAACACTATCACATTGATTTAATTTAATAAAATAATAAATGAATAAAATATATTAAATCCAATATGATACTTTTCTTCTGGAGAAAAAAGTGGTGGAACTCTGTGTAGAATATTTTATAGCAGACGGGGAGATGATTATTGTCCAGAGCACGGGAATTTTTGTCATTTTTAATCTTTTTTTCTTTTACCGAGTATGACTTCGAAATTAACAGCTGACTCGCTCTTACATGCCTACATCATAAAGACAGTGAACCTATAGAATGTTAAAGGATGTCGTGGTCGTGGTCATGTACAGAAACAAAACTCGTTTATTATTTATTAAGTTGGTTATTTAACGACGCTGTATCAACTACTAGGTTATTTAGCGTCGATGAGATTGATGATAGCGAGATGATATTTGGCGAGATGAGGCCGAGGATTCGCCATAGATTACCTTGCATTCACATTACGGATGGGGAAAACCTCGGAAAAAACCGAACCAGGTAATCAGCCCAAGCGGGGATCGAACCCGCGCCCGAACGCAACTTCAGACCGGCAGGCAAGCGCCTTAACCGACTGAGCCATGCCGATGGCCACAAAACTCGTAACCAAAGGAAGGATCTATTTATAGCAAGTAATAAAGCTGAAGCAGATCTCTGTAGGGGAGACTGTTGTACCTTTAGCATAGTGTACTTTTGAACATTTTTTGTTTTTTAATTTTTGCTGCTACCTGGAGGACTCAAAACTGAAATAGATTGTAGAGAAAGCCGCTAAGTAGCTCTGGTCGTAGTTTCGGTTTGATTTATTGCAAAGTGTGAGTTCTGTGGACAAAAATAATTTCTTTAGTACCAAAAGTAAACATTTCGTTCATTGATATATGTTTTCTAACACAAAACCAGATTGTATTTGTTACTATCTATCAAGTACGGTGTGTTCCCTACCATCTGGTGAGTAATAACATATTTTAATTTCCATCGTTTATTCGAATCTCTAGTTTTGGGGGCCATATTTGTTTAAACGTGCACCCTCTTGTACCTTTGAACACAAAACATCTTGTACCATGGAACATGTCCCAGGGTACATGATGCTATCAGTTTTTGTCTTTCTTTTATTTTAAGATCATGCCACGAAGTAAGTCTTGAGTTAAGAGGCCCCCAATTGATCCGGATGCCTTGAAGAAAGCTGTTGAAGCAATTAATGCTCCTCCAGGAAATAAAATCTCAATCAGAGAAGCCTGCTCTGGTTTATGATGACAAATACATTTTAAAATATAAGTGAAAGTCTCAGGAATCTTCTATGCCACATCAATAAATTTAAAATACAATTATATTGTCAGACTCCAAAGTAGCTATTCTATTAATAGTCTCTAAACACACACTTTCATCTCAAACAGCAGAAATAACTAAAATGCTCTCTCAATTAATATCGCTCAATAGGATACCATCCCATTGTGGAATCCTGGGAAACGAGAATGCGGATGCTTTAGCAAAGAAGAGCAGCACTGCTACTTACAGACCTGTTACTAAATCTATGTATTACTCTGTGAAGAGATTTATTAAATCTACATACTTAGACTTCAACAAACAAAATTTGGTAACACAATCCCAAGGGAAAAAATGGAACTCTCTGCATCATAATCCACAGTTGATTCCCGATTTACCACGCAAATCGTCTGTAGCTGCATTTAGATTGGCAACAGGCCATGACTGTTTGGCCAAGCATCTGCATAAAATTGGAATATATCAATCCCCTAACTGCCCGTTGTGCAACTCAAACCAAGAAATGGATTCAGAACATCTCAAAATCTGTGCGTCAGTGGCTGACCATGACAATATCTTTGGAAAATATTGGAGTGCAACAGGTCAAATGACTTTATTGTCAAACGCCTGGCATTAGAAAACAACAACAACACGAAATACTCAGCCACGTGACTGGATGCTCAAGACTGTGCGAATTTCAGTCATCGAGGAGAAATGTACAGGTACATGAGCCGGCAAAAACGACGATTTCCAGAATTTAGACGATAATGGAAGCTCCACAATATTATATTATGCAACACAGCATGTTGAAGATGATCGAGCACACGTCTTTAATCCTTGTAATTAAATGATTCCATGAATCGTTCACAAGTTTTAGGGCACAGCCAAACAAGAATTAATTCTTCATGCATTAATTTGCAGTCCTAATGGAGGACTGAAGTTTCAGGGACATCCAGGACTGCAGGTTCAAGGAAAGCACGAGTCACCGTATTTTTTAAACTTTGGTAAGAGTGGTTGCATCACATTTTGCACCTCTTTTTTCATCACAGTCATTTAGTTCTCAGAGATATTTTGAAGACAGAAATTCAGCCGCTTAGCCTAGATACTAACCCTCTGTACTCGATATATTTGTAGATGCAACCTGCCATGCCCATGGCTAGCAGGGCATAGTACCAGCTGGTCATGAACATCACAGCGATGCACAGGGACAGGCCCAAGAAGGACAGGGACCTGAAACGTCATAGGTTACCATTAGCATTGCCAGATTTCTTTCAGAAAACAGAAAGATTTTCACAAGGAGTAAGAAAAATGTATGGACTTTCCCTTTAGTAGCATAATTATAATGTATCATTTAATTTTTAAATATCTAAAATTAAAAAATGCACTTGCAGAACCTGCATGATAGGTTTACATATTTTCAGTGCAGTACAAGTGTAATAAAACCATTCAACCTAGGATGACACGAAGCATTCCTGACATCATTCAAATTTAACAGATGATCTGGCAGACTGCAGTAGTGTTGTATTATTTTTGTTCTCCAAGATAAATTTTCTGCATGATTGACTGAAGTTGAGAAATGCTTGTAATTCAGCCTTTAACAAGTCCACAGAGCACTTATATCTCACATCTGATCACTTAAATTTCACAGTATTGCAGAAATAAATCTCTGCATGTTGATCTATTAACTAGATTGCGGGAAAAAAACGTAGATAACCTTCAAATTACGGAAGACGCACTTTAAGGTAAAATAGGGTGACCAGACATCCCGCTTTTTATCCCTTTTTCAGCCTCTTGTTTCCTGTCCCGAGAAACGTAAGCTCAGGATGCCGAATGTCCCGTTTTTTACAAATGGCATCCAGTTACCCTATATGATTGTTGAACCAACGAAAGAAGAGACTGGTGAACGAGGAAGTGAAATGAGTGCGAGGAATAGAAGGAGAAGCATTGAGAGAGTAAAGCGTGCCAGGAGTGCGAAAAGAGGGGCAATAGTGGAGAAGAAACTGTCTACAATGTGAGGAAATGATTAGAATAATAGCAGGTTTAGTTACGGTATGTAACGGGTAAATGAAAGTGAACTATTGTACTTTTTTCAGTGTTATAGAATAATAGTTTGGTTAAATAGTGTTATAAATAAAGTGAAACCAATGTTGCTAAGGTACGAGCGCTAATGTGCTGTGTAAGAAGTGTTTAGACAGCAAATATAAATAATAGGTTAAGTTTTTAGTGAAACGGTCAACAAGGGTTAGGTCTTATATATTAAACAAGTTACAGTATACGGTATGTATTGTTATTTACAAGAAGAAAGTATTAAGTTAGTTACGAGAAAGTAGGGAATGAAGCTGAAGGTAGGAATGGTTTTAAGTAAACTGAGAATAAGAGAATAGTAATGGATAAACTAGAAGGATGGTCAAGTGAAAGTGAAGGGACATTAAGAGCAATGCTTGCTGAAGACATGTTGAAGGAACAATTCTCAACACATGAGCTCTCCTTGAATATTATCAACTATTATTACTATTTAATACGAGAAAAATTCGTATCGCCACCGGGAATCGAACCCAGGACCTCTCAGCTCTGCGCGCTGAGCGCTCTTTCCAACTGAGCTATGCCGGGACACGATCCACGGCGCTGGCCGAACCCCTCTCGTAATGCTTTTTACCGCCTTACTACCTGCATTTAAGTCATATATGCAGGAGCGCAATGAATATGTGATGTATTAACTGTTAGCAGTTGTCACAAACTGATGTTGAATATGGCCATAAAGTCATTTAAATATGCGCTCTTCTCCCAATTGTTAGCATTGTCCTCGTCACACCAAGCCAATCTTGATTCATGTAAAGCTCAAGTTCCCATGTTTCGCTCGTGCTGGTTTTGATAATAGTATATTGTATATACGTTGTTTCATTTCCTTTCGCATATTTTTACCAAAATATCTTTCTTACATCAAGTTAGTTTATTGAATTTTACCCTATTCTCTTAGAAATATGCATTAACATTGTTAGTTGAAACTGTGATCTAAATATTTGAATGTAGAGACCAGGTCAATTATTTCTCCATCTGTAGCCATTTTTATTCATCCAATAAGAACTCTGTGAAAATAATACTGAGACGTAAAGTGGTAAAACGCGAATTTATGTAATGTTCGGGAATTTAAGATTTTGGGTTTGCTTGCATTTAAAAATCGTCGTTAATTTTTTTCGTAAACTTTCCTCATTTTCATCAAAAAATACTTTCAACATATTACGTGTTATCGAAATGATATTTTTCTTCTTTGGAGTGGGTCTGGAACACAAGGTTGCATAGTGACAGACTTACCAGTGGTAGTACTTGAACCTGGGCCTCCAGTTAGGCGTTCGCAGCAGCGTCTGGAGGGCGCAGGCCAGGTTCACGAAGCCGTAGCACATGAGGAAGAACATGGACAGCAGCGGCGCGAGGTAGTCCACGTTGCCCAGCAGGATGCCGCACTGGCAGATCAGCACTGTGAGGATGAGGGCGCGCGTGGGCTCGCCCCTGCGCGAGGACACGGCGAAGGGCGCGAGGAAGGGGATGATGCCGTCCTTGGCGATGGCCTGCAGCAGGCGGGGGGCGCCCGTCAAGCTCTGCAGGCCTGCGCCCAGCGTCGACAGGAACGAGCCGATGAGGATCACCCACTGGTTAGGCCACGCGATGTTCGCCACCACCAGCTTGCCGCCAATGCTCTGGCCGAACCTGCGCCGACATCACGTCAAACTCATTTTATGCATTTCACACACAACCAATATATAAACTATGTGATGGAGATTTAAATCATATGATTTAAGCCAGGGATGCAGGACAGAGAGGTGGAAGCATTGCTTCGGATTAAATGCATTACATACGTAAATGAATACAATACGTTCATACAGGGCTTTCATTTCAAAACTTTCCAGTCTAAATATCTTACTTACTTACTGGCTTTTAAGGAACCCGGAGGTTCATTGTCGCCCTCACATAAGCCCGCCATCGGTCCCTATCCTGAGCAAGATTAATCTAGTCTCTACCATCATATCCCACCTCCCTCAAATCCATTTTAATATTATCTTCCCATCTACGTCTCGGCCTCCCCAAAGGTCTTTTTCCCTCCGGCCTCCCAACTAACACTCTATATGCATTCTGGATTCGCCCATACGTGCTACATGCCCTGCCCATCTCAAACGTCTGGATTTAATGTTCCTAATTATGTCAGGTGAAGAATATAATGCGTGCAGTTCTGTGTTGTGTAACTTTCTCCATTCTCCTGTAACTTCATCCCTCTTAGCCCCAAGTATTTTCCTAAGAACCTTATTCTCAAACACCCTTAATCTCTGTTCCTCTTTCAAAGTGAGAGTTCAAGTTTCACAACCATACAGAACAACCAGTAATATAACTGTTTTATAAATTCTAACTTTCAGATTTTTTGATAGAAGACTAGTACAAAGAATCCTGTTCCTAATTGGTGATTATCGTTTCCTTCCCCATAATGCAATAAGTAATCGCCTATTTGTGATATGCCATTCCCATCTAACCTAACCTCTTGTGCTCCCACGAAGTCTATTCTATATCTAGGTAGTTCTTTTGCTACTAATGTTACCCCTCCTGTTCTATAAAGACTAGTTACGTTGCAAGTGCCAAATCTTATAACCTTATTCCTTTGCTGTGGTCGTGCCAGAGAATCAGTCCTATTCCGAGGCTTACTGTTAGGTTTTGTAACAAGCTGTTTTTTACGGTGATGGGTTGTTAGCCCTTCGCCCAACCCCCAAGCTGGAGGACCACCCCTTATCGGCTGTCCACGACTGCTTATTCAATGTATTCGCAGCTACCCTCCATATCTGGAGGCTGTCTCCTCTATCCGCAACCTGAGGACGCGCCATGCTGTGGTGATAGGGACCCTAAATATCTAATTATTTAAACTGAATTCAATTTAAACAAGAAACACGTCAATTTAGATATTGAGATGGAAATCTGAAATCAGGCTTAATTGCAGTCTAGATTTCACCCCCCACCCCCAGCCTCCCCCACTTGAAATTTCAAATGACACCCCTATATTTTTATACTTAAATATGAAAGAGTGCAGAGTCCGTATAGGTCAGTTTCTATCTGATCCTTTTCCAATTCACTGCGGGCTAAAGCAGGGAGATGCACTATCACCTTTACTTTTTAACTTCGCTTTAGAATATGCCATTAGGAAAGTTCAGGATAACAGGCAGGGTTTGGAATTGAACGGGCTACATCAGCTTCTTGTCTATGCAGATGACGTGAATATGTTAGGAGAAAATACACAAACGGTTAGGGAAAACACGGAAATTTTACTTGAAGCAAGTAAAGCGATCGGTTTGGAAGTAAATCCCGAAAAGACAAAGTATATGATTATGTCTCGTGACGGGAATATTGTACGAAATGGAAATATAAATATTGGAGATTTATCCTTCGAAGAGGTGGAAAAATTCAAATATCTTGGAGCAACAGTAACAAATGTAAATGACACTCGGGAGGAAATTAAACGCAGAATAAATATGGGAAATGCCTGTTATTATTCGGTTGAGAAGCTCTTATCATCCAGTCTGCTGTCCAAAAATCTGAAAGTTAGAATTTATAAAACAGTTATATTACCGGTTGTTCTATATGGCTGTGAAACTTGGACTCTCACTCTGAGAGAGGAACATAGGTTAAGGGTGTTTGAGAATAAGGTGCTTAGGAAAATATTTGGGGCTAAGCGGGATGAAGTTACAGGAGAATGGAGAAAGTTACACAACACAGAACTGCACGCATTGTATTCTTCACCTGACATAATTAGGAACTTGAAATCCAGACGTTTGAGATGGGCAGGGCATGTAGCACGTATGGGCGAATCCAGAAATGCATATAGAGTGTTAGTTGGGAGACCGGAGGGAAAAAGACCTTTAGGGAGGCCGAGACGTAGATGGGAGGATAATATTAAAATGGATTTGAGGGAGGTGGGGTATGATGATAGAGACTGGATTAATCTTGCACAGGATAGGGACCGCTGGCGGGCTTATGTGAGGGCGGCAATGAACCTTCGGGTTCCTTAAAAGCCATTTGTAAGTAAGTAAGTAAAATATGAAAGAGTATTCAATTGTTTATACATTTCATTCATTTGTTTCCGCATCTTTTGTTTTCAGATTTCTTGCTGCTCTCCTCAAACATTCCCTCTGTTGGGATCAGATGTCACTTCAGGACAAGATTGGGTACTGGTAATTCACAGAGTAAAATAACTGCATTTAGTACATTCTCCGGAAATTTACAGTACAATCCTACTACTGACAATTTTCAGCTAAAACTTTCCTAATACAGTAGTTGGATTACTTTAAACACTCTATATATAGTCGGGCCATCGGATCTGTGCCCCCGTAAGATATGCGAACTGAACCCTAATTCCTTCTCAGCCTCGGTAATTCATTTCTCTCCCTGCATTCCTGTCTCTCTTTTTCCTATCTCTCTCCCTTTCTCTCCCCCACTACTCAAAGTTTTGGCCTTCTTGCGGGACAGTTTACAATATTTGCACTTGCAGTCCAGTGTTGTCAACTCCACATGAATACTGTAGCACGGAGTGGTGAAAGATAATATTATTAAGCAAGTACGTAATAGCATTTTGCGATGAAGAGAAACAAACAGGTCAATATCTGTTTCCTATAAATCAGGAACGAATAGAGCAGCTGATATGACAGGTGAGGCTTATTTTATTTCAATTGATTACGTATTAAAATTACTTACTTAACTAATACTGATACAACATTTTATGTAATTTATATAGACAGGTCAGAACTCCTAATAAAGAAAATCAGGAGAGAGGGAGTCTGTGCAGGAGATGAAAAGCTAGAATCACCAGGGAAGAACAGACCAAGGGAACTTTTAATTACTGTAGATGATATGAACTGTTGTATTCTAAGAAGAAAGATACAAGAATTTTATACCGTTCAGAAAGAAGTTTCAACATTGAAGAAATTACTGAAGCTTGCGAGAGAAGCAATAATTTCCAAGGTTGGAGAGAAAAGCTATGGAAAGTGATTCGAGACATGGGATTTAGGTTTAAAAAATGTAGAAATACAAGATGTATTTTGATTGAAAGAAATTATATTGTAGCATGGAGGACCAGTTATTTATGACACCGTTTGATGGAAGTTTGGCAACATCCCTATTCGGCAAGGTTCGTGGCCTGCTGTTTGACGTGGTGGGAGGAAAGCGGGTGGAATGGAGTTGAGTACAGGCGTTAACTTTTCCAAGAACGACAACAGCAATGAAGGGGCACACATCCGAAGGTCCGACAATAGATGGTCAATATTGCCATTAATATTCTTTACAATGACATAATGTCATCAGTACCAGTTCCTAACTCTAGTTTCTTCAGTATGTAGCCAAGAACGTTTTCTTTCCTTTCAGAAAAACCACTTTATCCTCGTCAGACATGTAATAGTTCCTTCTGCATAATCTACGCACCTAAACTTTAAAATAAATATATATCCGAAAAGATGCAGCTGAATTTTCTACCACTAACCCTTGTAATGTTACTTCAAGGTCGAAGTGAGAATAACCCACAGTAATTATTCCACTTTTTGTTAAACAATCTGAAACATCAGTTCCAAGACTGAAATGTTAACGCTTACTTATCTCGCAGCAGCAGGTTGTCCACGGTGCCTGCGAAGAGCAGCACGGCTGACAGGTACACCGTCGAGGTGGTGAGGATGGCGCAGATGGTGCCCACGGGGATCGACTTCTGTGCGTCTGCCAGGTCACCGGATCTGTTGGAACCAGCCATGATGCCTGGCAAACAGAAGCAGGGATAACAACATTAAAGTGAGAACAAGTCTCTGCCTCATGATTAGTGACGGATGTTGATGAAATGTCATTATTTTTCTTTTAACTTTAAAATGACGCGTTTTAATATAGGAATTCATTTTATGTTGCAACAAAACGAAATATGTAATTTTTATGTTGCTTCTCTTGCCATTTTTTTTAAGTGCACAAGATGTGACTAGCCTATATTGAGAAGCAAGAAGAAAAATGGTATAACTACCAAAATCCGGGTCATTGGAAATAATCATCATCATTTTTTCTGCCATTTTTGTCAAATAGGTCACTTTTTTCATTTTTGAGATAATTAAAAATGTTTTTTCCAATTCCTATTGATTTTTATAATATTTTAAAAACTTCGTTTTATTTTTCAGCAATCTGACATTTTCTGCTGCTTTTGTGCACTGCTTCCCCGGCCATTCAGGGGTCACAGTAGTGATCCAATAAGCTGACAAATAATGTGGCGAGGGTGGATTTTACCTGTAAATACTGTTTTGACTACTACAACCTACTAGTATGGTTCAGCTCATGGCCTGAGAGAGAGAGAGGGGGGGAGGGGGGAGGGGGATGGGGAAGAGGGGGAGAGCGGGAGTGGGGGAGAGGGAGAGGGAGAGAGAGAGAGAGAGAGAGTGTGTGAGAGTCTGAGTGTGTGTTTGTGTGTATTTTATTTTAGTAGGTTATTTTACAACGCTATCAACATCTTAGGTTATTTAGCGTCTGAATGAGATGAAGGTGACAATGCTGGTGAAATGAGTCTGGGGTCCAGCACCGAAAGTTACCTAGCATTTGCTGATACTGAGTTGAAGGGAAACTCCGGAAAAAACCTCTACCAGGTAACTTGCCCCGACCGGAATTGAACCCGGGCCACCTGGTTTTGTGGCCATACGCGCTAACCATTCCTCCACAGGTGTGGTATGTATGTATGTATTAACACTACAATTGGGTATACACCCGGTGCCAGTGATACATAATATACGAGGGGGATCCAGGAAATAACGACCGTTTTGTTGTAATAATTTAAAAAAATATATTTATTTGAAAAAAAAAACAAAGTCTGTTACATAACTGAAGCTTCCTTTACTTCTCTACATAATCACCACCTACATTTAAACATTTGTCGTATCTGTTCACTAGCTTTAGAATTCCCGTGTTATACTCCTCTGCCGCCAGTTCATTAAGCCAGGTGTTCACTGTCTTCCTCAACTCCTCATCACTTCCAAAACGCGTACCACCCAGAAAGTCTTTCAGCTTAGTGAAAAGGTGAAAATCGCTAGGAGCAAGGTCTGGACTATAGGGCGGATGATCAAAGATTTCCCAACCGAATTGATCCAGCAATTCTCGAGTTGAAGCAGCAGTGTGCGGGCGGGCGTTGTCGTGAAGAAGCACAACTCCTCTCGAAAGCAACTCCTCTCCTCTTCTTTCAATTGCCGTAAATTTCTGCAGGTTTCAAATGTCGGGCATTCAAAAATCGAATCACACTCCTCACCTCACAGTCGGCGGGATTATCAATCACGTCGTTCATTTTGAAGTAACACAAAATGCACAATGGCGACTTGTTGCAACCAGTACTCACAACATTATGAGAACACATGTTAAGGAAGCCAGTTGACCTTCAAACAAGGAAGGGGAGTCAGCTGCGCGGCGGGTATGCGCGAAAGGTCGTTATTTCCTGGATCCCCCTCGTACAATAATAACATTACAATAAATATTAATAAAATTTACAATAATTACAGCAATAAAAAAAATAAAATGAACGTAAATTTATTTCTAACTATAATTAAATAGATGCAATAAACCTAGGACTATAAATAAAAACTATGCTATAATAACGCCTACAATAAGCAAAAGTAAACCTAATTTATAAGTACTTCTATTAAACACAACTATCTATTACCAACTTAAATAATTACATATCACTTTAATTAACATCAACTTAATTACATATCATCTTAATTAATTATAGTACCGGTATATAAACTTAATTAATTACATGACACAACTTAAATAATTACACTGCATCTACAATTACATTTTCAGTGTAATCTTCTCAACCTTTCCTTAAATGTATTGATTTTGAGAGGACCACCCCAAAAGATTGCCGCAGGTAAGCTGTTCCAGTCTATTATTGTGCGGTTAAGAAAGAAAAATTTTGCTACGTCCGGTCTTTGTTTTATACATTTAAACTTCCTAATATGATCAGCCCTGCCTAAGTATGATGGTGTTGCTAACCTAGCATTGATGTCGGTCCATGCTTTGTGCCTTCAACAATGCGGTCAGTCTGGTAATGAGACACGCACAAAGAACAGACTTGACTTACCAGTGACTGACGGAAAAAAGATGCCGATGAGGATGGTGAAGGAAGTGGTGAGGTCAGCGGCCACCTCACGGATCGGTTGCTTCCCCAAGGGCTCAATGTCTTCTGCGTCCTTGGTCTGTGCAATGTACTGGCCCAGTTCCAGGAAGCCATCGTGGATGTTGTCTGAAATTCGACGTACAATTATCACTACAGGATCAGTGTTATACAAGACGAGATTAGTGACTGGAAAATGATGAAACAGACTGCCATGATAATAAAGTATTACCGGTACTTAAATACTCGGACGTAAAAAAGTAAGGGAAGGCATAAACACTGTTGTGTAGCAGAGGCCAATTTGATTCAGTTACAGAATTTGTTAAATACTGTCACCAAAACGTTGAGCAGTATCCACTAAAGAATGAGTTTCGTTCATTGAGTCACTATGCATGTCTAATGTAGTCCCTTTCAGACACACCCCTTCGCATTGAATTTATTTTACTTTCTCTTCTCTTAATTTTTACAGTTATGGGAGAATGGAGAACATGTATTATGAAACTTATGGTCTTATTATGATGTCTTAAATAGCTTACTTTAACTGTACAATTTTGTGGGCTTTTAAAAATGGATAGGTTATGTGTTAACTTATGATAGCGTAATCCAACTTGATAGCCTATCCTGGACACTTAATATAGCTGTTCATTCTGAACAGATAATCCAACTTGTTGGCATACCTTGAATTCTAGATGTGCATAGCAAACTTCATCTGTTAGTCCATTGTAAACAGATAACAGTAATGGATAGACTATTCTAAAGGGTTAAGTCAACCTGTTTGTCTATTCTGTAAGGTTAATCTCACCAGTTGGCTCATCCTGAACAACTGACTCAAATTTTTTATCTATCTTGAACAACTGAACGAACAGTCAGTCCATTCTTAACCATTACTGCAACTAGTTAGCCCATTTTGAACAGCTATTCCATCATGCTGGTCTGTTATGAACAGTTAATCCGATCTTTTACCGCATTCTTAACGGCTACCACAACCTGTTGTCCTATCTTGAATCAAATTTTCGGACTGTTCTAAACAGCTAACGTAATCTGTTAACGTATTACAAATGGCTAATCAATCCTGAATAGCTAACCCAATCTGTTCACCTGCACTATGAATGCCTCCACAATCTGTTGGCCTATCCTGAACAAATAGCCCAATCTGGTAGCTCATTCCAAATGGTCAATCCAGCCTGTTAACCTACTATGAATGACAGCTCTAACCTGTAGGCCTATCCTGAAAAACTAGTCCAATCTGGCAGCTCATTCCAAATGGTCAATCCAGCCTGTTAAGCTACTATGAATGACTGCTCTAACCTGTACGCCTATCCTGAAAAACTAGTCCAATCTGGCAGCTCATTCCAAATGGTCAATCCAGCCTGTTAACCTACTATGAATGACTGCTCTAACCTGTAGGCCTATCCTGAAAAACTAGTCCAATCTGGCAGCTCATTCCAAATGGTCAATCCAGCCTGTTAAGCTACTATGAATGACTGCTCTAACCTGGTGACCTATCCTGAACAACTAGTCCAATCTGGTAGCTCATTCCAAATGGTCAATCCAACCTGTTAAGCTACTATGAATGACTGCTCTAACCTGGTGACCTATCCTGAACAACTAGTCCAATCTGGTAGCTCATTCCAAATGGTCAATCCAGCCTGTTAACCTACTACGAATGACTGCTCTAACCTTTAGGCCTATCCTGAAAAACTAGTCCAATCTGGCAGCTCATTCCAAATGGTCAATCCAGCCTGTTAACCTACTATGAATGACTGCTCTAAACTGTAGGCCTATCCTGAACAACCAACTCAACCCATTAGCCAATCTGAACTTGGGACTCACGCAGAAAGGCGCCGCTGGACAGGCCTTTGATGCCACGCACGATGGACGTGTTGTGGGACAGGAAGTACTCGTCACACTCCATCTCATTGGACGTCGTGTTCTTGCAAAATGCTCGGTACAGTGCTCCGTGTGGCTCCTTGTGACAGTCGTTTGTCACGTCCACGTCCTTTAGCAGCCGCTTGCCTAGTATACACATGCTGCAACAACCAAGGCATCAATTAGTCCTCTTCCTAATGTGTCGTCCATGTAACTTTAATTTAATTTAAAGTACACTCCTTGAGTGCGATGCCACAACAGACACAATTAAAATACACGAACATTAGGTAATTGGCTTTCAAAACGTTCGCTAATGTAAAACGAAGTGTAAATGAGCTAATGAGAAATATATTTGATAAACTCACACATATTTTTAGAATATAATTCGGGAGAAATTTTGTTTGCAAGCTCAATAGCCATAGTGTCATAATTATTTTTGGATTTAGTCAATCTAGGGGGTGAAATACTGAAACAGTGTTATTATCTTGTGTTATACAGATGAATGTCTCTTCTAGTAGAATAACTCCTCAGTTGTCTTTCACAAAAAAAATATTAAATCCTGTAGGCCTACGTATAAGAAATTAATGCAGTCAACTCTGGATATAGTGAACCTCTGCGGACTTGCATATTTCATTCACTATATCCGAAGTGTCTCTCCCCTAACCTTAAATGACAGAAATGAATGAAATTGTAAAGAAGAAAATAAAATATTTCATTTTTGTGGAATGGATTACTGTATACTGTATACTATTACTCACAGTTGATTTACTTAAACTATGTGACCCAGATCCGCTAGCAAAAGACCACGTTCAATGTCACTTATAATATTCGCCTTATCTTCCAAAGAAAACACTTTACACTTCGACATTTTTATACAGTACATTCACTGTTGGAACACTACATAAGGTAGAAATGACAAACGCTGTTATGGTGTGACTGCGTACTCAGTCTTGGAATTTCCCGGGTCAATTAATAGAAACTGGGAGAGGGTTGATGGAGTTTGAAAGCCATCAAAATCTTACCTTCATTTATGCTCTGGACATAATGTCCGTCCCCTTTTAATAAAAGAAGGCAATTTCATTTTCCGTTGTTTTGATGCTATCCATCATAATGGAAATATTTCTGAGAACAAAAGGCAACCCTTTGACGGTGGATTAGAAATAACAGTAGAGTAGAGTGCCTGAGAACAGAATGTCAACCCTTTGACGGTGGAGTGAGGCAAGGTCGTCACGCGTTGCCTGGATTTACAGTACAGCTCAATGTCTAGGAATCACTAATCCTACCTTTGTCCTTTGACTAAAGAGTAAGAAACTTAGAATGTTGTTCTCAACACATTCTTTCAATTTTATACAAGAAGGTCTGACTTCAAATAAGAATTTGTCAGGATGCAAGATTCACTATAACCAAGCAAGGGTTCACTATAAACAGAAATATTAATGTACTTTTTAATGTACGAGGGTCAGGACCAAAGATTTAGGTTCACTATAACCGAGTTCATTATATCCAGAGTTGACTGTATATATTTTTTTCTTTTATAAAGAATGGTAGACAATGTTAATCATAGGCAATGTCAGTCAAGATTCGGAAACTTTCTTCTGTTACCAGTACTTAAACTCCCTACTGCTGTGGACACTATTGCCCCATAATATTAACCCATACTTCATAATAATTAAATAATTCTGAATCTAAAAGTACTTCTAACATGTTAAAGCTATTCATGGTTTCAAAATTTAATTAAATAATCAATGATTTTCTTTTAGATTAATTTAACAAAGATCTATTGCATGAAAACCATCTTTTGGTCTCTTGAATAAATGTATCAATATGTTAACCAATTGTTGCTGTTAATAAAGAGTACTAAAATGAAGAGTATATTCAGCATATAGGAAAATCTTGAACTGTTAATTTACGGGGAAGATAATTCATGGCAACTAAAAACAATATAGGTCCCAGGACCGATGGAAGAAATAGTTACACACCTACAAATTTTAAGCAAGGAATTGTTCTCTTTAGGCACTTAAAATAGGCTTCAAAAGTATTAAACTGAACTGACAATAGACATTTAATTCATTTATACAAAGTGCGATAGAAATTGTATTGAGAGAAAGACTAGGGATTCATTTAGCCCATGTTTTACTCTGACATGACGTTAAAGCTTTAAAGTAGATAATATTAACCAGTGGCGTAGCATAAAATTTTGAGCAGGGGAAGCTAAATCAAATTGTCTTCCATGTACATACGAGAAAAAGTATTGCAAAAATATAATCTTAAAATAAATAGTAGTCAATGTCAAGTCAGCAGTCGAAGATTGGTTGGAACCTCGTAAGTAACACCAATAAGGCATCACCTCAAATAGTACCTAGTAAATTATGATTTCATGGTTTACACATATCTCTAACAAATAGACACGTATTTAATATACGTATAATTTAACACTAGCTCACTCTCTGTCATATTTAGAGAAATGACAATATTAACGGTCAATAAATACAGTATTAGTAATTACGTAAGTATGCGTCTGTTTTGGTTGTGTCCTTCATTGACAGCAAGGGAGTCGGTCGTTTCTTTTTAAATTACACTTTTGTTCGTAAGTCAGTCTTGATAATGGAATTGTCCTAAAAATTCAAGTAAATTAGTGCCAGCAACTGTTACTTCACTCATTATTTATTGTATCAGCCACAATGCACACTAACACTTCAACTAAACACAACTCACGAAAGGGATAACTCGGAAACTAAATTCTTTTCAATGTTAAAGCTAGCTTCTTGTGAGCCTTGTGACCAGGGTAGTTTTGTTAGAAAGAGATGGAAAATCTGCGGGGTGGGTTACACAGTAGAATGAGAGGAGTGGAAGCTGGTGTGTGCAGGCTTCTTGTTTACTGCTGCATCACAAATCATCCTGAGCTGCCGCATCACAATATTTAACGCCTAAATATAGATTGTATTAAAAGTAATAAATAATTTTGTTCATAAACTCCAGGTTTGTTATAAAATTATTATTAACTGGGGAAGCTGGGCTTTTTAGCTTACATTATCGCTACGCCACTGATATTAACTCGCTGATATAGGCTCTCATATTCGTAGCATGGCGATTATGATTTGCGACTTACTTTTTTGTTTAACTGATTGGATAATTCTTACCTGGGCAGGACACCACTGTCCCTACATCATCAAATTTGAATCTTAATGTTACTGCAAAGTCTTGTCTGAAGAACTAGGTACAACTCCAACTGTAATTCCACAAGATTTATGGCACCTGTGTGAGTTACTTCAGATAATACACCAGGTGTTTCAGATCACAAGTTTTAGTCTTTTTTCTCGAAAACTATATGATACTAGTTGATGATAAAAAAATTTGTATAACCAAAACCTATGTAAAGAATCGATTGGTGGTAGTATCATTTCCCGTAACAACCGGAAATAGGGGTATCTGTGGTCAACTTCGAAATTTCAAATGAAAAGATGGGCCATTGAAGGTACCATTGGAAACTACTTTTAAAAATAAACAACTTTTACTGAAACTATTTTTTTTCTAACTTTTATTGTTTACTCACAAAGCAACAAAAATTGTATCTTCTGAGAAATGCTGTATGTTGTTTATGAATGTACACTCTTCATAGTAAGTGTTCAAAATGTACGCCACCCTGTGCTAAACAATGTTCTGATCACCTCCTAACATCCGTGATTGTATTTCAGCACAGCTGAGAGACCCACAGGCTTCTCAGAAGGCTCTGAGGATGGTGTCAAGTAGCACCGAAACAGCTGTAAGCCGTACATGCCTACATAATTAAGACGTGTAAGATCGCCATTTAATCAATTATTTATATTCAAGTGTTAAAAGTAGTGTACGAAAGATTCAACATGGATAAACAATAAAAATTAGAAAAAAAAAGTTTCAGTAAAAGTTGTTTATTTTTAGAAGTAGTTTCCAATGGTACCTTCAATGACCCATGTTCTCGTTTGAAATTTCGAAGTTGAGCACAGATACTCCTACTTCCGGTTTGTTATGGGAAATGGTACCACCACAGTCTAGTAATACAGTCACGAAGCTTGAGTTGTGAGGGTGCTAGGAATAATAGACTGTGCCGGTACTATTTCACATTGAGGTGATATTAGCGATCCTAATGGTTAGCAACTACCTATGGATACATATTTACTACGTATTGAGCTTCGTGACTGAATATACTAGACTGTGGTACTACCACCAATCGATTCTTTACATAGGTTTTGGTTATCAAAATGTTTTTATGAACAACCAATATCGGGTTCTGGTACTACAAATCACTAACAGGCTGGTACCTAACATTAGGTACTTTTCACTTCCTTATAAAGGTACTCATCAGATAGACAGACGGTTTCACGGATGCTTAAAAGTGTGTACAGTGAAAGGAGTGCCAGCGTGATATTACAGTTGTTTTCCCGTGGATCGTGCCTGCTGTACTCACAAAAGATTGTCGTTGCCGTTGATGTTGACGAAGATGCCCACGTAGACGGCGAGAATGGATAAGAGCACGCACGCCAGCGCCACTGTGGCGAACTTGTTGACGAACTTGACCCCGACGAAGACGATGAGGCCCATGACCAGGAGCAGCCCGGTGCCGTACACGCGGAAGTTGTTGTACATGATGCTGGCGTCCTTCGTGAAGTCGCCGAAGATGGACAGGCTTGGCGCCATATACGTCTGCACACAAGTTAGCATTTTACATTCTAAGCTTAGACGAGTTAGAGCTTAAACGACTAGAGATTCCGTGTGTATAACTACAGCAAAGCAATTCTCATGTATAGTTAGTTACACTCCGCTTATACATCCATCGCTTATGCAAGGTTTATTAGTAACGTTTTCTGTCCCAACCCTGCACAAGTTTCGTATAAAAATCATACACTGTTTATTAGTAAGATCCTAAATAATTACTTAGATTATAACTATTTATGTGTGCATTTGTAGCAGATTGTTAGGAGATACAAAATAGACGAATAATTATTGTTCTTTTCCTAAACAGAAATGAAGACAAATGGAATTAATTTCAGCGTTGCCACCTTACGTGGAAGAAAAATAAGAAAGAAAAGACATTGAACAGTTTGTGGTGGAAATATGTGATTTGCGGCATGTGAAAGATCCTCTGAGGCACAATGGATGTCTTTTGGCAGAATTAATGTTGAATTGTCGGCCAAAGTTTAATTTTAACGTTACATAATTTAGCTATTGAAAAACGTCGTTAAATAAGACAATACCAAATACTGGTACCACGAATATTTATATAATTATAATGTACTGTATGATGAATGATTTTATGTTACCAGGAGAAATTATGACGGTAGTTATATGGAAAATAAAACATGCGCATACATATAGATGAACATTATTATAATATTCATTCTACAAAATTATGTAGTCTACTCTTAGTACCCGTACAATTGTATATGCTTTTAAAATGATTACTAGCCTGTATAGCTCAAGTGATGAATTGTTTATGATTATAAATTGAATTAATCTACTTGATATTAATTGCACAAATTTGTATAGCTTAATGAAAGTATGCTACTTTGTATTGTATATATTTGTATAGTTTTGGCTGATGAATTGTATATGCTTTAAATTGAATAGTAATCTGTATAGCTCTATTGATGAATTGTTTGTGTTTGTAATTTGAAGTAGTTAGCATGATATGTATTATCAATTTCTGTATATCGCAACTGGTTGAATTATTTATGCCTTAAATTTAATTAACTTACTTGTTTCGTATTATACATATAGCTCAACTGATGAATGATCGTTTGCATTTGTAAATTTAATAATCTGATTGGCTATGTATTGTATATTTTTAGTAGAGCCATCGATGTAGCTCAGTCGGCAGACTCGCTGGGCTGCTGATCCGGAGCTGCGTTCGGGCTTGGGTTGGATCCCCCTTTGGTCTTTGGTTTCTTCCGAGGTTTTCCACAGCCGTGGGACTGAAGCCGGATGGTCTATGGCGAGTCCTCGGCATCAAACCCTTTGATTTGATTACCCCCCTTTGATTTGATTACCTGGTTGGGTTTTTCCGAGGTGTTCCCCAACCAAAAGGCAAATGCCGGGTAATATTTTGGCGAATCCTCGGACCTCACCTCATCTCACTACATCTCGCCAAAATATTGTAAAAAATTGCACAAAATTGTAAAAATCGTAGAAAATTACTAAATTGTAAAACTATAAAAATTTGTAAAAATTGTAATTATAATATTGTAAAATTTTGACTTGTTGCACATCTTAAAGCTTCATTGCTCATGTAAAATCTATGGAATAAAATGAATGAATGAATGCCAATTGTGTAAGTTTATTTTCTCAAATACGAATGTTCGAAAATAATTTATTTGTACTGGCGAAGTTAAGGCCATAGGGTCTTCCATTACACTCCATTGGGTCACAAAATACACAATCAGTGAAATTAAATGAAAAAAGAAACAAAAATACTAACATGTTCTAATTATTTGAAATATGTTTATTTTAATCAAATTTAAAGTATATTAATTGTTGATACAGTGAATACGATTTCTATTACATCCATGCTTGATGGATATCTGTAATTTGTAATACGTCTCTGCACTGCAGTAGTGTTTCGTGAGCAAGAGTCGCTCTCCGTTGCTGCACGAAGCGTTCAGTTGCCCGGCCCTGATCCAAAACGGAGACTCGTGGGAACCATGCGAAGAGTTACTACAGGAATTGTAGTTTAAGAGACTGTCTGAAGCACTCACGAGGACGATCTCGACGGCGCCCACGATGTACATGGCGGCGGCCAGCGTGGTGCCCGTGTAGAACAGCATGCCCACAGCACCGCCGAACTCGGGCCCCAGCGACCTGGAGATCATGAAGTAGGACCCCCCCGCCGGCACCACGCCGTTGGTCGCGATGGCGCTCATGGAGATGGCTGTCAGCATGGTCTGCAAGTGCAACAGATGTTAGCAACAGCGGGCGACGGGGCGGCAATGCCTCTGCACGGCTAGCCTAGCGTACTGACCACGCAGCAGCAGCAGAGCACGATGAGGAAGCCCATGAGCGCGCCGGCGGTGCCCACGACCCACGTGAGCCGGATGAAGAGGATCACGCCGAAGATGTTCTGGATGCAGGGCAGGTAGACGCCGATGAGCGTGCCCATGCGCGCGCTGGGCTGCGGCTTGGCGTCGGGGTCCGTGGCGGCGGGGATCGTGTTGGAGTAGTTGGCCAGCGAGTTGATGAGGGTCGAGATGCGCGGCCGGTCCTCCATCTCCTCCTGCGAGTTCAGACAACGACTTACATTAACATACAGTAAATTAATAAATTTAATATAGGTACATATATTATGTAAAATAATAAATCCCTCATTATCTGCAATTTCTAAACTGTAGGGTCCTTTTATAATGAGAGATGAGACGATAAATCGTCTCTTTCTGATCCCACCAACAATTAAAATAAAATTAATTTAGGAATGCAGTTATATTGTCAGACTCCAAAGCAGCTATTCTATCAATCGTCTCTAAACACACACCTTCATCTCAAACAGCAGAAATAACTAAAATGCTCTCTCAATTAATATCACTCAATAAAAGAATTGTATTCCAATGGATACCATCCCATTGTGGAATCCTGGGAAACGAGAATGCGGATGCTTTAGCAAAGAAGGGCAGCACTGCTACTTACAGACCTGTTACTAAATCTACGTATTACTCTGTGAAGAGATTTATTAAATCTACATACTTAGACTTCAACAAACAAAATTTGATAACACAATCCCAAGGGAAAAAATGGATTTTTATTTTATTGGGTTATTTTACGACGCTGTATCAACATCTCGGTTATTTAGCGTCTGAATGATATGAAGGTGATAATGCCGGTGAAATGAGTCCGGGGTCCAGCACCGAAAGTTACCCAGCATTTGCTCGTATTGGGTTGAGGGAAAACCCCGGAAAAACCTCAACCAGGTAACTTGCCCCAACCGGGATTCGAATCCGGGCTACCTGGTTTCGCAGCCAGACGCGCTGACCGTTACTCCACAGGTGTGGACGGGAAAAAATGGAACTCTCTGCATCAAAATCCACAGTTAATTCCCGATTTACCAGGAAAATCGTCTGTAGCTGCATTTAGATTGGCAACAGGCCATGATTGTTTGGCCAAACACCTGCATAGAATTGGAATACATCAGTCTCCTAACTGCCCATTGTGCAACTCAAACCAAGAAATGGATTCGGAACACCTCAAAATCTTTGCTTCAGTGGCTGGCCATGATAATATCTTTGAAAAATATTGGAGTGCAAGAGGTCAAATGACTTTATTGTCAAACGCCTGGCATTAGAAAACAATAACAACAACATTAACATAAATTAGGTACATATATTATGTACTCAAAAATAAATTGGCTCCATAAAAATAATAAATCCTTCATTATCTGTAATGTCTAAACTGTAGAGTCCTTTTATAAGGCACAGTTATAGGCCCTATTCTATTTTTAATATATATTAATGACTTATTAAAAATTGACTTACAACAATACAATGGTGTTCACTATTCTTATGCTGATGACACAGTTTTACTTTTTGGTGGAAAAACCTGATATGATGCATATAATAATTCAAATAATGGTCTTAAATTAATAAAAAATGGTTTGACATAAATTATCTTTCTATCAACGAAAATAAAACCATAATTATTCCATTCTCATTATCTGAAAAATGTAACAAACCTCCTACATCTATATTAAGTATTAAATTACATAATTCTGATTGTTGTCTTATACAGTGTAAATGTCCAATTATTAAGGAGTCCTCTGAAGTTAAGTATTTAGGCATAATTTTCGATAATAATTTAAAATAGAACCAACAAATTAATTACCTTTGTAATAAATTACTTAAAATAGTATATTATTTTCTTTTATTGAGGAATTACTTGTCAATAACTTTATTACGCACAATATATTTAACTTTATTTCAATCGGTAATATGTATGGAATTATAGGATGGGGTAGCTCATTTAAATCCAATTTTAATCCACTTTATTTATTACAGAAGAGAATAATTAAAATATGTCTTCATAAACCTAGTGATTTTCCATCTCAAAATTTGTTTTTAGATTTTAACGTAAGACAAATTTATTATATTGTATTAATAAAATTCATACATAAAAATCGAAATAATTTTGAATTGTATTCTCATAGTTATGAAACAAAAGGTATGAATTCTTTAAGATTGTTTGAACCAAAATGCAACACTGTTACAGTATTTAATCATAGTAGTAATTTAGACCCAAGAATATATAACAAATTTATATTTAAATATCCTAATCTTGTCAATTCTAATAGTTCTAGTATTAAATTAAAAAAGTTATGTATGGATTTTATAAAAATTGAAAAATTGTACATTTAAATTTATATACTATAATTGCACAGTAGACATTAGACAAATTGTATTGTATAATTATTAATTTCAATTCAGGAATCCGCCCCTGAGCACGAGTTGTACTCTTTCAGGGGCGAGCTAAAGTTTTTTCTGTATATATTATATTTTATGTTACAATTATTATCAAAATAATAAATAAACAAATAAATAAATAAATAAATAAATAAATAAATAAATAAATAAATAAATAAATAAATAAATAATGAGAGTTGAGACGTTAAATGGTCTCTTTCTGATCCCACCAACAATTAAAATACCGGTACATATGTAATGATTTTACACCACAAAGCAATAATTTCATTTCCAGTTATTCATTAATTGTCTAAAAACCTGACATGATGGGGGAAAATGGAGATTATTTTCGAATTCAGCACAAAAAATCCATTTAGAGTCGCCTATCAGATTGAAAACAACAGAAAATAAGTTTTGAAACGCAGAACGGTGTGATAGATCCATTTAAATTTGAGCTTTTTAAATTTTATTTTGTAAATCTGTTTATAATAAATCCATTTAAATTTGACCTTATTAATGGGATTTTTTAAAAATCTGTTTATAACAGGTCCATTTAATTATCACCTTTTTAAATGTTATTTTGCAAATCTGTTTATAATAGGTTCATTTACATTTCACTTTTTAAAGTTATTCTGTAAATCTTTTTATAATAGATCCATTTAAATTTGAGCTTTTTAAATGTTATTTTGAAAATCTGTTTATAGCCTAATAGGTTCATTTCGAACCAGGCTAGTCCGCACAATGGAAGTTGACCATAAAAGAAAATTCACCCAAAAAATTCGCCCAAGAATAATGATCCAGGAATATTCGCCCGAAGTGATTACACCAACGATTCTCATTCTCACCCTGTCACGGAAAATTCGCCCATTTCGATTAAGTTTAGTTCACTTCATAGTAAATTCATTTTAGCAATTCGTTTCGTTTAGCAATTTCTATTCCGAAATGTTCAAGTGTATATGAATATTTTGGAGTTCTTTCTTAACAATTCAAAATTCGTTTCCGTGGTGATACTTTTATTACAAAATTCTTAAGTTTAGATAAATATTCTGAAGGTAAAATTTTCAACGGATAACAGTGGAGAAATTATTCCAATAGAAAGGAATGGCAAATAAACGGCAGGAATCGTGCGAAGCAAAGCTCCGATCGGTGCTAAAGACAATTTTTAGATTATGGCTGGACCATCTGTTGACAGTTAATGTTGTGTACATGTAGCGGCCTGCTCATTGGCCAGCACGGTCGCCTGATCTCACGCCTCTTGATTTTTATTTGTGGGCACACATGAAGGCTCTGGTATATCAGAACTCGGTAGACACTGAGGAAGACCTAGTGGCACTAATTGCCGCTGCTGCAGGCGAAGTTCGTGATAACGCACACGATGTCTAACGGTCCTTGTTTCGACGAATGGAATTGTGTCGTCAGGGCAGCGGTGGACACTTTGAACACCTTCTGTGAGTTACGCTCAAGTAAATGTAAATGTAAACTGAATGACACTGATCTTCACCTCTCGGGTCTTCTCTTCTTAACCAAAGTAGACATCTTGTGCTTCGAACCCCACACCAATGTGGTAGCCTACTCTGTGCGTATTGTTCCCTCTTGCATTCCAAAGCATCTCCGGCTGCCTAACCCCCAGGGTACGCTATGCGAACTTCGGCGTCACGTAGAATAACAACGACTTATCAGGGGCATCAGGTTCCTATCCAGACCCAACCTATCATCCCTAAAAAATTCGGTACTTATTTTTGAAGCACTCTGTACACGATCTCATACATTATTCAAAATAAATAGCAATCTGATGTTGACACATGATCCAGGAGTTGGGTCTAGGACGAAGAGTGAAAGAACCACAAAAACGAAAATATAAAAACTTAAATATAGGGCTGCAAAATATTACACAAAGACGAGGAACGTGCTGTGGTTACAACCTTCAAACCTGAAGAAATCCATCCGAGACTCGGTTTCTGCAATAAAATAGGCCTACAGTTTTTCAGGAGATATGTAAAGCATTCAAAACTTCGTTCCACCTAAATTATTGCATTATCAACTAAAGAAAGAAACATATGTGAATTTCCTTTGTTCTTATTTTCTCTTGGGTCAATTTATTTGAGTGGATTCTCCGATGGGTAAATCATCCATGGGCCAAATTTCATTTGGGTGAATATTCTTTGTGTTACCTAGCACCGAACCGGTTCACTTACCTACATTTTACATTTTAAGGATATTTTGCAAATTTATTTATAATAGGTTCATTTACATTTCGCCTTTCACATTTCACATTACAATTCAAAAACCTGCTACACAAATTATCCCATTATACAACAAAAAGAATGATTACTTCACAATACCACAAAATTATAACAAATTATCTCCAAATTTCCAAAAATAAAAGGTGGGAATCTGTCGCAACCCAAAACATCCCTGGACACCCAAGGAAGAATGCAGTTGCAATTTTTAGACTGTTTACGGGCCACGACTGCTTGGCCAGCATCTCCACAGGATTGGGACATTTCCTTCACCACTCTGCCCTTTATTTTTAAGTTAATATTTGTATACCGGTATGTATTTTTCTGTATGTGATTTGATCCTGGTTGAGTGGAAGAGAAGGCCTGATGGCCTTAACTCTGCCAGAGAAAATAAAACTATTATTATTATTATTATTATTATTATTATTATTATTATTATTATTATGTGATCTTCAGGAGGAAATAGATCAAAATCACCTTCAGCACTGCCCAGCCACTATCAATTTGGCGTCCTTGAGTGAAAAATACTGGAGAGCGAGAGAATTAATGATTTCATTGTCAGAAATTCAGCATTAGCAAACAACAACAACACATTTCACCTTTTAATGTTATTTTGTAAATCTGTCGATAATAGGTCTATTTAAATTTGACTTTTTAATGATACTTTTCAAATTTGTTTTTGTCTTTTTTTCCTTGAATTGTGAAAATCTGTTTGCAATGAATGTCAGCAGCCTATGAGATGAAGGAGTTGTAACCAACAGTCCGCAAGTGCTGCAGCCATCTGTTGCCTTCTTTGTGTGTTCCACAGTCTTGCACACAGTGCCTAGAGCGTATTCCAAATCTCACCGGTGAGCAATCCAATGGCATCACGGTGTTCCGAATTTCACCGATGACGTCATTGACGCTCCACCGGTGTCGCACCGGTGCCATCAGCTTGCAGAGGTGGTGGCAGTCTCCATCAGCCGCCATCAGTGAATCTGATTGGTTCTTGTATAGGGCGGGAATTAGCAGACGAATGACATCGTGCACTGTTGTGTCATGGCGGTGTGTTCTGCTGTATTGTTTGTAATGAGCACAACGTAAAAACAATATGTTAATGGCTTATGAGCGAACATGTCAACGGACCAGTTATTACTACCGGTTCAAGAAATAAATTGTTTATGCTCTCTTTTCTTTGAACGAGACGGCAGTACGGAAATTTCGCAAAATTTTGCTAGCGTAGCACAGATAACCAGTTACACAGTCGCCATGACAGCCATCGATCCTTCCAGCAGTTTTGTTCCTATTCCGCTGCAACGTGACGTCATTGTTGTCCACTGGTCAGGTGAGGTTCGAGCGTTCGTAGATGTGGTGGAAGCGTTCCTTTCCTCCCCCCCCCCTTTTTTAAAGACAAAATTTGTCATGTTTAGCTATATACGGATAAATTTATCATTATTCGTTTTTTATTATATTTCGTTTTGTGTATATATAATGTTTTGCCTCGGATGAGTTTGAACGCGATGGCGATGTGAGACGTCAGCTTCCGACTGCCTGCCTGCTCGTGACAGAAGGATGATGTTTTCCTCTTCTTTAAACTCTTCACGGTATATAACTCGCGAGTGGCTTCCAGCCAATTTCTGACGTTCCTCGGCTGCATTGACAAGCATCAGCAAGCGGCGTGTTGTGCTGTTCACAAGGTGAGCGACAGTGTGTAGCGTTTCAAAAACTAAATTACTATCATGTTATTAGTAGCCACATCTATTAATACTACAACTACATAATATATTAGCCTACTATCAAATAATAATAATAATAATAATAATAATAATAATAATACATAATCACTAAATGCGAATAAGTACTTTTGTGATTCTGTCCGCGCCCATATCATCAAAGTTATTCAAATGATTTTATCCATATTTATGAGTAGACCTTGCATATTTTAACTCTAGAAACACGTTTTGGGACTTAACGTAGACTTTAAAATATTGAAAGAGGCTCTAAAATAATCGTTTTAGGCATTTTATAGGCACCTAAGAAAAGGACATCAATGTTAGAATTAAGATATGGAAAACTAAACTCATCCACCTAAATATAATTATGCAAATTTGATTTCATTATAGGTACGTTAAAGGGGGACATTAGTGTTAGAATTAAAATAAAGGTAGTTAGCTGAAATTATATACCTAAATTTAATTATATAAATTTGGTATCACGTTTATTAGAAGTGGACAATAATCTCTGATTTGAAAGGGAAGGCAGGGGATTCTTAGAATCCTTTTAATTGCTCAAACCATGAGTAACGTCTTGCAAGTGACGCATATAAGATGGTTTCGAACGTCAGTCATGTCTCCAATAATGTTGTGTTGTGGGCTGCATCAGCCCTCTGCCGCTAAGGAGCAAAGGTAATATTGTGGGTTGCTCCGCCACGGAGCAAGATGCACGCAGAGTATTACAGAAATACTGACTGACTTTCTTCCCGAATAGGTTTCACGTTAATAAAGAAAACCAAAACTAAAATTATATCCCTCTATTTAATTAAATATTATTGTAATATATTTGAAAATAGGCTCTATGTACAGAAACGGAGATAACATTTGGAGCTCCCTCATTGTGTTTCGCTTACAGCACACTGCGCATGTGCAGTAAACAAGAGCCCCTGTATATACGCTGTCGTGCGAAATTGTTGCCTACATACAGGTGGAATGCCATCAAGACTAGCTCCAAATTTTAATTCCGTATCTGTACATCATACACATCATGAAATTATTAACAATATTCTGATATCACATTGCATTACAATAATAATTATAACACAACTCGTGTAGGGTAGACAGGGGCAAAAGTGCGCGCGGGCCAGAGATCTGAATCTGTTTTTTTCCTACTTCTAAGTGTGATCTCCGGTTGAGAGGTCTTGTGGTGGAAAAGTCAGACGTGTTACGTCAGTGAGCTTTGTAGACATGGGCTGAGTTACTTTTTTGAAACTTTCGATCTGAATATTTACTGTGTAATTGTCCGCTGTAACGAAATTCCAAAAAAATTACCACTACCTCACATGCAAGTACATAGCCTAACTCACGCTTTAAGTTTAGTTGTTAGTGGAACAAACTGCTATGAATGACAGCTGATACCAGCAGTTTAGAAATCAGAGTCATGGGGCAAAGCTCCTACGAACTAGGTGGATCCATTTCTCTTTTGTCCCTCTCGTTTTTTTTTTTTTTTGTATTTCTCACAGTTAGGCTTATTCACTTAATTTGTCATGTGCTTTTAGTTTTTATTACGTACATTTCAATTAGTGTTGTTCAGATATTTTTCCTGGCACTTGACTCTTGTTTGTGCGTTTTTATTTCTCACAGCTATTTACTTAATTTTCCACGTCTTCCCTAGTATTGAAGTGTTTTTGTATTTATTTAGTGTTATGCTAGTGCCATATTTTGTCATATGATGGAGACTATGTTGTTGTTGTTGTTGTTGTTGTTGATGATGATGATGATGATGATGATGATGATGATGATTATGATATAATAAAGCACTATACAACTTATGAATGCCACTACCTGACAAATACTATTCAACTCTGATAGTTCGTGCATATGTGGAATTTTGCCCTTAGCAATAGGATGCTTACCCCAGGCCAGCGGCAAAGATCCCCTTTCTTCGTTTGTGACTTATTTTAAAAACAATTTTAGCAAATCATACAGTGACTCTAGAACTTATGGCATCATGTAATGTTGTTGTTGTTTTCTAGTGCCAGGCGTTTGACAATAAAGTCATTTGACCTCTTGCACTCCAATATTTTTCAAAGATATTATCATGGTCAGCCACTGAAGCACAGATTTTGAGGTGTTGCGAATCCATTTCTTGGTTGGAGTTGCACAATGGGCAGTTAGGGGACTGATATAGTTATACCGCCATCATTCCATTGTAAGATGTTTAGTGATTCTGTACCATTAAAGTAGTCCCCGCCCGGAGATCCGATTGGGGGACTATTTTACCTCCGGATAATTTTACCTTAATGGTACTCATTTCATATTGGAGTGGTTAAATGGCAAGTTGTAGCCGATTTAAGTGAACACCATATTTTAACGTTTTGGTGGCTACTTCATTCACACACAACCCCCAGAATGTCTGGAGGACCACACCTGCTGTTGGTCGACGGGTCCATTGGACCTAGCTGGGAGATCTTGATCATCAGCTTTCCCTCCTTAAGCCACTGGAGGACGATTTCAATGCCATAGCAGGTCAGCACTAGGAACAGAAAAGTAGAAAGAGGAGGAAGGAAAGGGAAATGAACCCCTAGGCATCATGTAATGTATGACTCTAGGTGTGCTGTGTACAATTTTGACTGTCATGTAACCAGAAAACCAGCAGGGAAAAAACAAAAAAGAATTAAGTGCGTACCTTTGCCCCAGCCTACCCCCTGCGTTTCGATAGATAGTGTAACGGATATTTTAGTACATAATAATTGAAAATAAGAACATCTATTATAACTACAAGATATTTAAAAGATAAAACTGCATTATAAACGATAAGATAAGTCTGTTAGGAAAAACTTTTACTTATTCAAATATGTATGATTCTTAATTTTATTATTGATGTAAAATTATATTCTGATCAATGAATTTTTATTTTAATTATTACTAATTTAATCTTTGTTGCTTCCGCAGCTTCGGAAGCCACGCTACGCCACTGACAACGATAATAATAATTTCAGCCCACCTTGTGCGGATTGTATTAGCTATCTGAGTTTCATCCTCCATCTTTAATTCGCCACAGAAAAAATATTTAATCGTTTGACAATAATTTTATTTTAGTCCAGCCTGTAAGGGTTGTATTATCTCTATCTCGGTGAAACTTAGCTACTAAAGAAACGTTTCATTAATATTGCTTCATTTTTATATGCGTAAATTGAAATCCGTTAGTTCTACGTGTTTTCGGAAATGTGCATTTGAAAAAATAGACCCGGGAAAATGAGATTTCGGGTAAATGTTCTTTTGAGAAGTTTGGCTTCAGAAAAATGGATTCAAGAAAATGATCATTTAGAAAACGTGAATTCGGATTTTGGATTCGGAAAAATGGGCGGGAAGAACAATAGTAGGAGAGGACCGGAAATGCAGAGGGGGCATTGATTGAGGAAGAGCTGGACACGAATGGAAGCAGAACACGAAGAACCTGATACTCTGCAACAGACACAGCGGAGCAAGGGGGTGAGGGCTTCAACAATGTCGAACAGAATCATGATGCTGAGCTGTGCATGTATCTGTCATATTGATTTGACGCACGTCACGTGATGGGCTGGATAGGCGACGGCAGACCCTCTGCGGGGAATCTGTCAGCCTTCGAGACATTGGACAATGAACAGGTGATGATGATGATGATGATGATGATGATGGTGGTGGTGATGATGATGATGATGATGATGATGATGATGATTAAGAGGTTAATGATGGGCACTATAGTTGTTAAGACTACAGGATGTCGAGGCAGTAGTGGACTTCTTTCAACTGAACAGAAAGGAATCTGGACGGAAACGGTAGCGAAAATTTCATTTTACAACTTTACATAAAACAGCTGTTTAGTAGTTACTACTGTCTTCCTCCGTCCCGCGCCGCGGCGTCGTGGTCTAAGGCATCCTGCCTAGGACTCGCGTTACGGAATGCGCGCTGGTTCGAATCCTCATGGGGGAAGAAATTTTCTTATCAAATTTCGGCCAGTGTATGGGACCGGTGCCCACCCAGCATCGTGATGCACTTGGGGAGCGAAATCCGGTTACGCAAACCAGCTATAACGGCTGGGGGGCTCATCGTGCTAACCACACGATACCTCCATTCTGGTTGGATGATCGTCCACCTCTGCTTCAGCATGTGGCCGTGAGGCCAGCAGCCGGCTGGTAGGTCTTGGCCCTTCATGGGCTGTAGCGCCACGGATTATTATTATTATTATTATTACTGTCTTCCTCCGACGAGTTTAGCGCTGGGACCTGAGGTTTGTTGCCGAGCGGAGTGGGAAGTATTACTCGTCCAAAAATATGCAGTCTTCAGTTTGTAGTAGTGTGTGACTGTGTACTTCTCGAGTTCAGCAGTACAGTATATTTAAATTGATTACTTTACAAGTTTAATTCAATTCTACTAATCACTAAATTTTATAGTATGATTCTTCTTTTCATTTATATTATTGTAGTTGTATTATGATTTTTCTTTTCATTTATTTTATTGTATTTGTATTTCTGGTGGTGTGATGGCCTTAACTTCACCAGAATGAATGAATGAATAAACAAATAAGTAAATAAATAAATAAATAAATAAATAAATAAATAAATAAATAAATAAATAAAATTTTCTACAATACTTTCCTTCTCTGAACACATAAGTACGAATGCTTGTATCTCTATCTCGCCAAAAATACGTTAGAAAACTAATAGGCATACTGATCTCGTAAATTGGGCGGATGTTTTCAGTATGATTGTACTTCCTTCCAGACTGCCGCTGTCACTATCCCCTCCCACTCCAGTACCGCGCTGGACTAGTCGGAACCGCATTCCTCTCAGCACTAAACTCCTCAGATATATCTAATGGATGTAACAAAAGTCACTTCTTAACTTTACACAACATACTAATTGAAGGTAACCCTTTCTCTTTATTTTCCAGACTCCTACATGTCTTCGAGGAATATCTTCAGACTGATACCCGCTCAGGTCTTTTCCAAGCAACCGGTTGAGAGGATGTAAGTTGACAACAGGAAGGAAGGAAGAAAGAATCCACTTGCGTCAGTCGAAGTCTTGAGATTACCAGTTCGGTCTGTGTCGATCACAATATTGCGAGTTTCATTTTAGTGCGATATTTTACTTCGACGTTATTATATGTTATTTGTGTGAGTATTCATTTTATTGTTTTACTGTGTCGTGTTATTTTATATTTTTATAACAGTTACCACTGGGCAGTGCAAGTGGGAACAGTGGCGCTTCTGTTGTGAACAAATTCTACTATGTTGTAGAAATGCATCAGAACACAGAAATGTTTACGTTAGTTCCATATTTAATAATATTTGCTCTAATATTAATTCTTTTTCAAGCCGGTGTCGGAAAGAAGGGAAAGCTACTGCAATCAGACGGAAGAGAAATTGTGATTAATGTGCACAAATTCTTTAAAGACGAATTTGATGCACTTAAAAATGTCACAGATGTCATCGGACGAACTGCTACCGCGACTGGAGTATCTCGCGCAAGTGTTTATAGAATGTTAAATGAAAAGGTAAATGCTGACAGTACAGGAACCAAAATTCGAACCCCGGGTAAGAAAAGGCCCAATAGTAACCGAAGAAGACGAATATAGACTCATTCACTGCATCTGCCATTACGAGGACCATCACTGCATACTAAATCAATACACTCCCGTTGTTCGTTAATTGTCTAAGATGAAAATGAATGTGGTGTACCTACTACGTTTTCATGGAGTAGTCAGATCGATCTGAATACACTTACAGTATTGAAATCTTCATGACAACGGGGATACAATTCGATCTGAGTCTCAAGGTCGATACGCCTAAGAAGTGGGATCGGATCGTATTCAGTTCGAATTGAGTTCCATGAAAACGGGTATCGTATTCAACACGATCTCAATACGCTAAGCGCGTGATCGATCGTCATTTGTTTGATGTGTCAGCTCTTTTACCAACAGCGGGGGCAATATGTATGTTGGAAAAGAGTGTTGTAAAACATAATATTTCGTGTTTTCCTAAAAGTCAATATTACCATTATTCATTAACAGCCAGCATATTAAGTTTTCATGCACCTCATTTGGAAAACGCAACATTGTTTATAGCTAATGGCTACAGAGTGACCAATACGCTAATAATATAGGCTATGTCGGTGACAAGTTAGCCAACATAACTACTTTCGAAACTTCAGCTTTCGTACTCAGATCGTTTTCCATACGTATCGAAAACAGGGATCATAATCAGTACGGATCGTATTCAGATCGATTTGAATATTCATTAAAACGTAGTAAGTACTTGAATAAATACAGGAAACGAATATACAGAATAGCCTATCAAGTTTTCTGCGCATAAGAATCTATTTTAACCTTACCTATCCTCGATTCACTCAGTAGTTACTGTAATAACATTATAGCATTATGTCCATCTAGAGAAACTACAGTTTCCAATGGTGAAATAATAATTATACAAATCGGTTAGTTAGCTTCTGAGATTACTTCATACAAACCAGGGGCGTATTTTGCGGGCTACCGGCGGTAGCCCAAGGAAATTACAAAAGAAAAAGTTTATAATATAACATAATGTAATAATTTTGTATTATTAGTTTTACCATAGTAATTAAAATTAAAGTAATTGTTAGATATATTTTGTGTAATAATAGGGTCAGCGGTAGCCCAAACCCTTTAACCAGTATACGCCACTGAATTACAAACACAGAAACATGTTAAATGAATAGCTTCCGTTTGCTGTTGTCCAAGGCCCCTTTTAGACGAAGTCATTTGTTTTCATTTCATTACAGTCCAACAGGTGGCGATAATAAAACGCATTGTTATTTTGAAACTCATTTATCTCGTTAAATATCAGTACTATCAAAATTTTGCATAGAAAATAACTTATCAGAAATCATTTTTAAAGAAACTTTTGTTATGTAACATTTTTCACAAAAATCAATAATAAGGAAGATATTTCGATTTATTTAATTCAGGCCCTCTTATAACTCCCCTTTTAAATAAAGCATTTTGAATGCCATATAGCCTAAAATCTAAGTTAGAACGAACTTAATTTATATTCCAATTTTAATAGAAATCGGTTCAGCCATTATCGCGTGAAAAGGTAACAAATATCCACACAGAAAGACAGACAGACGGACAGACATACAAAGAAAAATTTGAGAAAAGCGATTTTCGTTTCAGGATGATTAATGATTCAGGATGATGTTGACACCAATTATTTTTGGAAAAGCGAAAATTACCAGACAAATTTCGGTTACAGATTTATTGTTACGAGTAGTATAGATTACGATGTTTGTGACATAATATCCAGACGGCCGTGCTCTAAATATTTTACTGATATTTTATAATTATATTTTAATTAAAAAACTAAGAAGTCTCTCTAACTTTATAAGTAAGTGTTGGATAAAATATTGTATGGTACAAGAGAATCAAGATATATTTATACACTCCCGGAAATTAACATGCTGGACTGACGTCTTGTGTGTCAAACCTTCCGCTCGTGAGTAAAATACGTCTTCATTCACCATAAATAACTATTCCTACTTGTATAATATATTACGTTACGTGTCTGACATTTCAAACAATTTTGTTTAAAATTGTTATCCCCCTTCTGTAATGAATTGTTAAATATAAAAGAAAAAAATATATAATTTACAATTTCAGAAAAATGTAATATTTGAAAACAAACTAGATGGTATTAATTACAATGATTACAATGTTCCTGTGTATAATTACTAGCCTACATTATTTCTACCATTTACATAATTATTTTTGCATTTTAATCAATATTCCTATTATACAAATGTACGAATACGTGATTTTATGTTGCAGTTATAAATTAAAATATAGTTTTAAACTAGTACTCAGAAACGGGATATGGGAGAGCAAAAGACTATACAAACAAATTAAAAATAAATAGTACTACACAAAATAACTTGTTCAAATTTTACAAAGTCTATTGTTAGATGTTCCAAGCCACGCCCTCTTCAGATTCCTTGCCACAAGATAGCCAGATCAGTATCTCTTCGTAAAAAGAAGTGTGTTCCAATGGGCCGTATTACCTCACTTTCGATACGTCTTCAGGTTTTTTCGTATTAATGGAAAATTTCCCATTTTATGCCTTTTGTGTAGGTGTAGACAATATTGTGCGTCCAGTGCCTATTTTTTCATGCATAATTATATTTGCTCATTTCACTACCAATGAACACACTGACATTCACACATTCTGGATCATGTTTAGAGTAAACAAATTCACTAAATTCTGCGGGAGAAAACATTTGCTTATCTTTCCCAATGTGTCAATTGAGCAGAAGGTTCTCTTCTGATACTCTAGCCATCAGAATTTAAAATTCAAAATGTCATCAGTAGTAACTGATTCTACAGAAAGTCTGTTGTTTGTGTTTCAAAGGCATTGTATTGCTCTGGCACATATTCTCTGTCTGTCTTCCTTACTTTGCGCTGCACTACAGCAAAGTCGCGGTCACAGGGAAGAAATAAATGACTTCGTTGTGGAAAATAGTGAATAATTTTATTAAATCTTCCCAAGCGACAATCGAATTACTGTATATATTTTTTTTCTTTTTGCCCTCGATAGTTATCAGAGAATATATACAATTTTATTATTGACGTGTTCCACTCCCTTCAGCTTATTTTTCTGCGGTAGTTATCTTCATGTTTACTACTGCTGCGTGTTCAGTTCAAAGTGTGTCATGGCTCGCTGTATGCCGTCATGTGGCTAGTCGTTGAGCCTAGAGAATTCAGTCTTCCTACACTTCCGCAGAGGTGCATTACGTATGTGGCAGAGAAGTTGCCTGACAAGTACGGCGTTCATTCTGAAGAATACTTACCGATACGTACGGTAACGCCAGTAGTGGCAGGAATGTGAACTGTTTGGAAACACTTACTGAGGTGAGTTTTTTTCTTACTGTCGGGATATGGGGAGAGGGTTAAGACGATTACTTGCGTATTTGTTGGCATTAACTTCGATGGTCAATATGACACGGAGCATTTGATTTGTGGAATGTTGCCGTATGCAACCGATGATAACAAATACCCTGCGTACGACTTGCCCGCGCAAATCACAGTTCGAAAGAGGTTACGGTAGCACACAGACTGTACAGACCGACATCTGTTGCTACGACGTTCAAGTTATATCGTACACGTTCTCAAGTTCAGATTGAACGCCTTGATTAATAGGCAACGTCTCTGACATAAAAGCTGAAACTCGTTTCAAATCGCTGACTTACAACAGTGACGTCATGACACACTCTGAAATGAACACCCAGTAGTAACACAGTTTTCTTCCCCTAGGTCTTGCTTATCAGCTGGAGGGAGCGTAACGTATCCCTTTGCGAAATGACTGCGCTGCCTATGGTCTCTGCTTTGCGTTAAGAATGAAGAGACTTGTATGGAAATGTGTGTTTAGGTCTGAAGACAGCAATGACGCTCTTAACTTATTTTCGCGTTTTTCATGACATCCATTTCTGCAATGACCAATTCAATTTAGATAACATTGCTTTCAATTAATTTGTTTCATTCCCGCCTACCATCGAACACATTACACTAAAATATAAATAATGAATTTAATCCCACATGTAAACGCAAAAGGAAATCACAAAACGTGTTTGTATTTGGATACACGTTAAGTTATTTGGTTATCTGTTACAATACAAAGACCTTCATGATAAGCGTGGATGACAACTTCCACGAACCTGGACCTCCGTGTAACTAGTCAGACGTTCGCAGGGAAAACAGCCTGGAAGTGCAGCACAACTTCAATTATCCGGAAGTATGATCCGGATAATTGGGTCGGAAATGAAGCAACAGTAGTAAGCAGTGCAACATGACTATAGGCCTACAGTTTATAATGAACAAAGTTACACATATTCAAACAAATGGATTAAAATTATAAGAACTCTTTGTATTCCATACAGAATAGAACTTTACTTATGTATGGTAGTTCCGTACACGAAATAATAAACCTAAACAAATGCAACTTTCTTTGAATAAACAATTTCAAACTGTCCTGAAATAATAATAATAATAATAATAATAATAATAATAATAATAATAATAATTTATTTTAGCTGGCAGAGTTAAGGCCCTAAGGCCTTCTCTTCCACTCAACCAGCAAAAAGTATACATACATATGTATGAACTTACAAAGAATTCAACAATTTGATTTAGATAAGAGTTACATGTATGCAAGAATTATTTACGAATTAAACAGCAAAATACTATGAACTATTAATTAAACACTGAAATACAAACTATGTAGCAGAATTAAGCTAAAATACATATAATGTTAATATATTTCAAATAATGTTAGATAATAGAAAGAGATTATTAAGACAATTTTGAAAATACAGCACTATCAGGATGCATGTCTAAAGGAAGGAGTAACAATGTAGTCAGTGATAGTTTAAGTCAGTATGATTGGAGTGAAATACTAAGAAGGTTATCTTTTAAGGTGTATTTAAAAGTGTTTATTGTCTTGCAGCCCCTAATACTTTGTGACAAGGAATTCCATTGTCGCGAGGTGGATACTGTAAAAGATTATGAATAACGAGATGTTCTATGAAGAGGTATACTTAACGCGCCACAGATAAGTGATCTGGTATTTACGTCGTGGTTAGAATATAGGTAAGAGAAACGAGACGAAAGGTAATTTGGTGTTGAAGTGTGCAGAATTCGAAAGAGTAAAGACAAAGAGTGTAAAGTTCTACGTTCTTTAAGTCGGAGCCACGAAAGACTTGTGAAGGACGGTGATATGTGATCATATCGTCGGATGTTGCACACGTATCTGACGCACATATTCTGAGCTCGCTGTAACTTGACTGACAGTTCAGAACTTAGCTCACTTAACAAAACGTCACAATAATCGAAGTGCGGCATTACTAGGGTTTGTACTAGGGTAAGTTTTAGTTGCTGGAGCAAGAAGCGACTCAAACAGTGAATGGAGGAACAGATTTTTTTTATCGTTTCTTTAACTTGAAAATTCCAATTTAGATTATTATCGAAAAAGAAGCCAAGATTTTTTACGACAGATGAATAAGGGATTAGCGTGTTGTTAAGTATAACAACTGAAAGATTACTGTTATTAAGAGAGTTAACTAAACGCTTATGTCCAATAATTATAGCTTGAGTCTTACTTGGTGATCCGGATAATTGGCGATCCGGATATTTAGAGTTCGGATAACTGGAGTTCTACTATATTAACAAGCCTAACATTATACTATTTTTTCATGTATACAAATAACTTCGAAAATTAAACTAAGTCCTACAGGAACGTCGCAGTGTCGTGCTGGTCATCTGCACGTGCTGGGGCTGCAGTAGTAATGCTTGTTACGTACTTGCAACTAGCGGTCTGTTCTTACTTGGCGGACCCTCGATCTGTGCGGAGCAAAGTTTTAATTGGGTTTGTTAATGATCAGAGCGTTGCCTCCTTCAACTACTCAGCAAACCTTTTATTACGTAGTCCTCATCCTATCAGCAAATCCGTCCTCTAATGGAAGATGAACAGCAAAACTTCCCCCGAATCAAGAGGACAAGACAAATTATTCGAAACCAGCAGCAGCGCTGGAGAAAGTTCTGTGCAGCTGCAGAAAGTCGATTTAGAGATTTGCACAGGAACACCAGAGAAACACGGCACGCCATCTTCACTGACTACCCCTACACTAATTGGAGCATTTTGCTCGCATTTAGTAGACTATCTGTTAGTTAATTCCTCGGGGAATGATCCACATCAATCACAACTAGGGGGTGGATGTTGATGAAATGTCGTTATTTTTCTTTTAACTTTAAAACAATGCCGTTTAACATAGTAATTCACTTCATGTCATGACAAGAGAAAATATGCAAATTTTAAGTTGCATTTTTTCTTTTCATTTTTGTCCGATAGGTCTTCCTTTTTTTTTACCAATAACCAAAAATGTATTTAAAAATAGACTTAAGAACTTTACTAATAGACGGTAGTGTATTATACACACTACTTAAAGGGTGTAGTTGATATCTTGTTATTTGAAATGTTCTATCAGTGAGGAAGTGTGTTGTGTCAGTGAAGTGTGTAGTGTCAATGAAGTATATTGTGTAAGTGAAGTGTGTTGGTGTCAGTGAATAATAATAATAATAATAATAATAATAATAATAATAATAATAATAATAATAATAATAATAATAATTATTATTATTATTATTATTATTATTATTATTATTTATTTATTTAATCTGGCAGAGCTAAGGCCAGTAGGCCTTCTCTTCCGCCCAGCCAGACTCTAATTCTAATTGAATACAATTGCTTACATAGTTATTACATTAATATCTAGACCATAAAACGACATGAAAGTAAATAATGAAAATTGGATAACTAATGTTAGTGTGACAATAATAAACATTGGTAAGAAATAGTTATAATAATAATAATAATAATAATAAGTGGCCGTGCAAAGTATTCGAACAGTGAAATGGTTAGAAGTGTTAGTGAAATCAGGTAGAATCAGTGCAGTGAGTGAGTTGACAGCGAAATAAGTGTAGTGCCGAAAGGTACTTGTGCAGGTATGAACCTGTCACACTCGTGGGTCTTAGTTCGAACTTAGGGTTAAGATACAAATTAGATTTACTTTAAATGTTATTTTAAGTGACCATGCTTCATTTAATTTAGGATGCTCCTTGTTATTATTATTTTATTATTAACTTATTATTATTATTATTACTATTATTAATTATTGTTTTTTATTAGTTGTGATTGTTATTAATTGCCATTATTGAGTGTAATTAGTTACCACTGCCACCTGGCACTGCCACCCATTTGCAGTGTGAATAAATACATACATAATATTAAACACGATTTTCTCCCATTCTTATTGGATTATATAGCATTTTTTTTTAATTTCTTTCTATTTACCAGCAATCTCACATACAAATCATAACTGCTGCTTTCTACTGTTTAATAATTTCTTTGCAAAAGAAACTGACTTTAAGTCGGTGCCACAGTGATCAGAGTGAGTTCGTAAAGTATGTGTGAAGGTTCATTTTTCTGCAGACTCAGAATTCACTACTATCAATTCTAGGGTTCAGAGGACGATGCAAGTAACATCGAAACTAGTCAATCAGGTAACATTAAATCAAAATTTAAATGTTAACACAGTGAACTAAGTATTTACTTATTCAAATAACTTAAGTGAAAAGTGAATATGTAATTGCCCCGCAATGAGCTTAAACCAGCACGTGCAAGTAGTTGTTTACGATTTTCATTCATGCCGAGCGAGGGTGAGGAGCAGGGGAGCAAACAAAATAAAAATTAATAATTTTCAAAAGTATATGTTAATCTTTTGTCTCATATTTTGAAAATGACCCATCATAAATTTTAAATAATATAAACTTTAATGTCGAAATGGAAATATAAAAATTGGAAATTTATCTTTTGAAGAGGTGGAGAAGTTCAAATATCTTGGAGCAACAGTAACAAATATAAATGATACTCGAGAGGAAATTAAACACAGAATAAATATGGGAAATGCCTGTTATTATTCGGTTGAGAAGCTTTTATCATCCAGTCTGCTGTCAAAAAATCTGAAAGTTAGAATTCATAAAACAGTTATATTACCGGCTGTTCTTTATGGTTGTGAAACTTGGACTCTCACTTTGAGAGAGGAACATAGGTTAAGGGTGTTTGAGAATAAGGTGCTTAGGAAAATATTTGGGGCTAAGAGGGATGAAGTTACAGGAGAATGGAGAAAGTTTCACAACCATATGGAAAAACCGGTAATATAACTGTTTTATAAATTCTAACTTTCAGATTTTTTGAGAGTAGACTGGATGACAAAAGCTTCCCAACTGAATAATAACAAGCATTTCCCATATTATTTATTCTGTGTTTAATTTTCTTCCGAGTGTCATATATATATTTGTTAACGTACTGTTAAGAGCCAGTAAATGTCAGCTGTCAGCTGTCAGATTATTTCTATCATCGCAGTCACAGACAATGCTGTCTAGTCCTAGGTTCGTTACTCACCGAGTACAGATAGAGGTTCGTCTCGTAGCCGGACATCTTCTCCCTGTCCGTGACGAAGGGCTGGTCGTCGGTGCCATCTCCTGCAACAATTAATGTTTTAATGAAAATTAATCAATTAATTTAAAGGTAGAGAGCAATTACAACTAAACTATTGATCTGCAGGTGGAGACTCCAACCAGTCAAACCCTCGAACTTCCGACTTAAAGACGTTATTTGGCTATCAGTAACAGCAATGAATTAAACTCTCAACATGAAGTAGTGTAGCCTGTATAAATGTTTCAACGAATGAAGCTTAGAATCCCCTGATGACTACTGAATAGAAATATTGAAATCACATTTCGTTTCTTGGAATATTTCACCACAAAATATATTTAGTTACATTCATACTACAAACGTAATAAAATTATATATTGTTGGCGTCCAATCCTTGCGTCTCGAATATAACACCATTTATTTCTTCTTTCTTTGTCAGCAGGAAAATGGTACAATTTGTAGCCGCACAACCAACCATTGCGTAAAATCTTATATATAAAAGTCAATGTCGCTATATATGTATGTATGCATGCATATACCCTATACAAATCTACACGCTTTGACCGATATTTGCCAAAGTTTGCACATTTAACCTTCATAACCAGGAGAAGAACATAGGCTAAATTAAAATCGGATAAATGGACGTTAAATTAACTAAAAAATAAAAAAATAGAAATATAAACGATGGAACATTCATGTATAATATTAACCCGTAAGTGGTGAGGTATTTTTCTATTCACGTAACTGGTGAGGTGGGGATTGCACTTACCCCAACTTAGAAACTTGTATCGTGGCACTCAGATAATCAAACTGAATTTTTAATTTATATAATCAAGTACTTTTATTTGTTTTAACTAGGTTTTCTTCAAAATTAGGGAAGAAGGCAGCATAATAAGCAATGAAGAAGAAAATATATGAAGAGTCCACTGCAAGAATGATGGATGTCATTTGGAATACATTTTGCAGGAGAAGCGATTGAAAGTTTGAAATGCTTAGCGCTCAAAGCTTAACTGTGATTTTCCGATCATTACTGGACAATGACTATCAGTGTTAATGCCATATAACTCTGTATGTACATTCTATATGTCTTAAGCTATGCACTGACAGTCTTGGTTCATTTTCGACAAGAAAGTGACATCCATCATTCTTGCAGTGGACTCTTCATATATCTCCGCACATCCACCTGGAGCAGGCTTCTTTTCTTGCAATGGCTGGAGTACTCACAGCCACCACCTCACCAATTACGGGTTAATTGCAATCTTCTACAGTCAATTGTTCTTTGTTATTATCTGTTGTATTCAACATCGACTTTCACGAGGCCGTGGAAGAAAGAGCACGAAAGCATTGTTGATACATCATGAAGGCCAAAATTTAGACAATTCATGCAATAAGAATCTTTCCGTAGTCCAGGACCGTAGTATGAGTTTCTCGACACAGTTGTAGATAGTGAGCAGGCTGTATTTTATCCAACTGAATTCTTGAATTCTTTGAAACCACATAATTTAATTCTTAATTTGGTCAATGTAGAGTATCCATCGCCCACTGAACGAATATTTCACACTTTTATCACTGCCAATGTTGCGCTATAAACCAATTTTCGGCAATCTAATGTAAAAGACTGACTACAGATATTTGGAGGCCACTTTGAGGTCTGTGGATATAGAGGGAAAAATTGGATCGGTGTGGGTAGAGTTCCCGGGTAGCTCAGTGGGAGAGCGGGTTCGATACCCGGCCCCGGAACAATTTTTCCCTCGAAATTATTCAAATTAACTTTACAGGGAATTATTCCTGAAAGCTTAATTTTCATAATACACGTCACTGTACGTAACAGAAAACCACAATTTAAAGTCACACAGAGTTAGTGTGCACTCAAATGTTGGTTGTTTGACTGTTGTCAGCCCACTTTGAGGTCTGTGGATATAGAGGGAAAAATTGGATCGGTGTGGGTAGAGTTCCCGGGTAGCTCAGTGGGAGAGCGTTGGTACGTTTAACCAAAGGTCCCGGGTTCGATACCCGGCCCCGGAACAATTTTTCCCTCGAAATTATTCAAGATATAATATAATTAATATGTTCGTAATTTCTGAGATATAAATTCTCAAGTCATATTTAAAAAAACTGGGTGTGATATAAACTGGCGTACAGCGTTCAAGGGGTAAAAAAATCTTCGAACGTAAATTAAATTAGCCTACATGACGTATTCTTTGGTATGACCGATAGAGATAATTTTTTGCTGACGATGACACCCCAATGAGTTAAGACTGTTAACAAGGGAATTCCCTATTTATCGTCAGCTCTCTCTGAAGTTCAAATGAAAGCACACACAGTCGTGAAATTACGTGAAATGTGTTCAGGACAGCTTCACATCAATGTACAGATCTTATATCATTTTATCTCTGCCTCTGTGTAACGTCACATTTGCGGTGGGGAGGAAAAGAGATGGGTGTAAGGTTGTAATAGTTTTTAATACTCTAATGCCCACGAATAAGATAAACCTCTTGAAATTTAACAGTCATTGACCACCAGAGATGAAATGTAACTAACCATAAAACTAACTGTAGCCAGATCATTGACAAAACTAGAGAAAATTGTGGAACCATTTTTATTATGTTTAAATTTCTCGGAAAATTTATTTTATTTATTTGCTCTATGAAGGAAAATTAAAACTAGTATTTTCTATAATACCAATTTCTGTAAAACTGTAACCGATGAAACAAAACTAAAGCTGATTTGAGAGCTTTCATGTGGTGAGGAATCAGCAAATATGAACAGTTTTCATTCAGCAAAAATTGTGCATACCAGTGTTACGAAGACATTTAGAAGCACTCCCCGGCTGGGGCGGGTTCCGTTGGGAGTAGAAAGAACACGAAATTAAAATTCTGTAAAGCAATGACCGCACCAATGTGGAACGAGCACAAAAGACAAAAATAAAAACTGCGAAATAAAAAATCTAAGATATGTAAGAATATGGATGAAGGTTAAAAGCATATAAAGTTCTAGCAAGACCTGTCCTCATGTATGGTAGTGAGGCCTGGACTGTCCGAAACTCAGATGTTCAACGCCTAACAACTGCGGAAATGAGATTTCTAAGGAGGACTGCCGGCTACAGCTTGCTTGACCACAAAAGGAATGAACTAATTACAAAAGAATTGAAAATTACACCTATTTATGAACATCTCAACCACTATAGACAAAAATGGCTTAACCATGTCAATAGGATGGACCGTTCCAGACTCCCAAGACACATTCTCCGCTATATACCACATGGAACACGATCTTTGGGACGCCCCCTAAAAAGATGGACGGAGACCGTAACAGGCCACTAGGCTTAATACCTGCAAGGACGATGATGATGATGATGATGATGATGATGATGATGATGGATGAAGTCGGTAATCTTACAATGACGTGAAAAGAAGTAGACCTAAGAATTTCCAACGTAAACTATCTAATATCATAAAAGAAAACCTAACTGGAAAGAAGACTCATTGAGAATGGACGAAACTGGAATAGTTCAACAAGCCGAAGCCCTCAACTGCTTGTAGCGGAAAATTGATGACAATAATAAAGTAGCCCTAAAACACACTGGATGTGCATGTAATTAAGACTTTATACGAAAATCCGATTAATTACTAGCTAATAAATCAGAAAAATTACGTTTTCTGTATACACGATTCCAACTGTTTATAATTACGCACATTTAATCATTATCAGCTACGCAAAACGATTTCGTGTTCTGCAATTTTAGCCTTGGGTGTATCTGAGTTGTGAATCCCTACTTCGTATAGCAGACCAACACTGGAACGCTGTGCTGATAGCCGGGCTCCACTATGTTTTTAATGATTCATTAATTCATTTACTGGTTCATTAAATCATTTTTGTAGCTCGCCAAGCATCTTTAGCCTAACGAACCAGTGAAGCTGTCATTAGTTTAGTGGTAGAAATTTCCGGCTTTAAACTTTTAATGGTTAACTAGATTCAGTACAAAATGGCGATGCAAAATTTTATTGTTACATCTGGAACTGTTCAAAAATCAAGGAGCCAGATGAAGATAATATTACCCATTTAAGTAACGATCATTTTGAAAATTTGAATGACACAGCATTTCACGAAAAACACCACGTCACGAAGATCGTTGTACTCAAAATGTTTTTTATTTTTTATTTTATTAGGTTATTTTACGACGCTGTATCAACATCTAGGTTATTTAGCGTCTGAATGAAATGAAGGTGATAATGCCGGTGAAATGAGTCCGGGGTCCAACACCGAAAACTCAAAATGTTATAAGAAACTAATCATAGGTTAGAATATCACCAGAATGGCCGAGACAAAGCTGAAACTAGTCAACTATGTCACATACAACTGAGTTTTTAGTACACGAAGGTAGTTATTATAACTATATAGCTAAGAAATATTAGTAAGTTAGTACATAATGTACATTCAAACATAACAAAACATAGCATAATTGGTATATTAACTTACATTAATTAGAATTAAATTTACGCACACATTGAACATCAGCCTTGAAAATAGTTACTTAACACAGCATATTTGGTATCAAGTTTCTACTTTCTTTCAGCTATGCAACTGTACTTCACAGTACAGTAAATTTATAACACTCTAATGTTTTTCATTCTATATAATAAGTTCCAAGAATACAGTATTATCTATACCTAAATTGGGGACGTAGCTGCAATAAGGGCCCATAGCCCCATAGGCCCTTTTTCTGGAGAATGAATAAATCGATTCTCCGCAGTTTCTTTTTAATACTCTCAAAGTTTCGTTGAGAAATGTTGAACAGTAATGCTGATAAACCTGTTTATTTTAATATATGTTATAGGCCCTGCACTGTTTTTAAAAATTTCAACTCTATATATCTCAGAACAGCATTTTGGAGTAAGGGCCCTTATTGCAGCTACGTCCTCAATTGCAGTTATTGAATATATCATCCTCCTTAAAATTAGGTGACCACTGGAATCAGGAATGCAATAATTACAACAGCTGTAAATATGGCGATAATAATAATAATAATAATAATAATAATAATAATAATAATAATAATAATAATAATAGTTCCTCCATTTATAGTCCGGGTCAGCTTACTTCATACCGTAAGGGTGAAACCTAACCATTTTTCCCCTATTACTACATATGCTAGTGGATTTTTGTGATTTTCTAGTTTGCAGGTTGAATTTTTTTTTTACCAACTTCGTTTACAATTTCGATACTGATAAATAATACCGGTACAAATGGTAGTGATTTTGTAACTGTTATGTTGGCAGGTGAGACAATTGTTGTCAGTACTGGAGTTCCATGAAATTAAAATTGTACTAGATTTCTGAGTCGGTTACTTGAAGCTAGTGAAATTTTAACAAACTAATTAATTAATATTAATACATAATAGTTATTTTATGTGTTGCATTGTGGTTATAATTCAAGACTATATTCAGGTAAGTTTTCGGAGTTATAGTACTAACAATTTTATGTGGTCAAACAAAATACATTTTTAGGTTAAGTCTCGTAATTCAATTGTTTAGTCAAATGAATGAATTTCATATTGCCAGACAAAATACCTAACATTTGAATCCCTTTTTCGTATAGTTTGTCTACGAAAATATGTTAATAATTATTGAATTATTTAGAATAACCTTTCAACATTATTTAAGGTAAAGTACGGTACGTAAATAAGTCATTCAGTACATAGGATCGTGTGATATCTGGTAACAGTTGGCAACACTGACAAGACGGCGATATTTGCTGTTTAGGAACTGTTCTTACCTGATCCTCACTATACACGCACTACATTTTGTAACCACGTTACTGCATTGTTGACCCGCATGCAAATTATAAAGCAGATCACGATTTGCGATATAGCAGGCTGTGGTTTCATAAAGACGTTGTGATATGGTTATGAAAAATTCATTGAACACACTTATTTATCCGTAATGAAGCATTACTTACTGTTCATTAGATGTTAAGAAAATTTGGTTGGTAAACAGCTGGCTTTTTTATTTTAATGTTCACTAGTTAATGTTTCATTTGGATTGATTTATTCAAGCTTGGTGAAACCGGCCAGGAATCTGTCAAGTACGAAGAGAAGGAGCGCAGTTTTAAAATAGAGACAGGCTGAGTCTTGCTGCTCTCACCTTCCACCATGGCTCGCCACTGGACATGAAGTCTTATCTGACATGGCGGCTCGGAGCGATAACTGCCCGTGAGACACCTGTCAGCTGATTGCTGTTTATTATTGTTATTAATCAGACTTTTATCGTGAGTCGACGTCAAGACTCTGCATCATGTCCCAAGCCAGTCTTTCAATAAATTATAATATTATTTATCTTTAAACTCATTTCGCTTTGATTATATACATGTATATATATAATTTGAACTGGTAATGGAAATTACGAGAAAACGGCTGAACGGATTTTAATAAGTGACCCCTCATTTTGAAGCTTGAAACTCAACATTTTTCAGAAAAATAGCAGTTTTCAGTGAAATATCAATTTTACTACATCATTTTCCTATTTTCCAAAATCCATCTGTCGTCAGTTTTGAGAAATAATGGCTTTTCAGAATAAAACAAAACACAAACACACTACAATAAACAATAGGATATTACACGAAGGCCATGACCTGCAAGGATTGCTGGACATATTTAGAGTTCAAATTTAATTGGTTATTAAAAACTTCAACACTCACTAAAAATAATTTACAGGTCTGATTCTGCGGTGTGTAATTTTCTGAATACAGCTGTGTGTTGGATATTAAAGTTTACAAAATTTGAAGTGGTTTGATGACATTATTACCATTAGAAATTAAACATTATTATAGTTAATGCCATGATGCGACTATTTTTCATTAATTATACATATTAATGCTATATTGATGATATGAAAGTGAGACGTTTTGGAGTTATGTAAGTAGATGTACAGAATATCTTAAATTAGATCTTCATTTCTGTAATTTACTGAGTGGCGACTGTATAGTATATATAAATACAAAACTTACGTAAGATAATAATATTGTTATTAAAAATTAAATAATTTTTATAGTTATTAATCAAGTGGGGTTGGGTCTTTTTCATGTATTTAATGGCGGTGTGCGGTAGATATTTATATGCGTCATTCTCTTCAGTATTGGCTCGAGAGAGCGCAAAAATTAGAGTTCCTAAGGAAAGACCAAAAGGTATTACTTACTGATAAAATAAGAGGCCTACGAAATTATGTAGTCTCTCGATCATTTCAGCAAGATCTCTTAGCAGGATAAAATGATTTTACCCTCTACATTTCAAGCTCTACATGCAGCAGCTATACCAAGATGCTATGTCTATTGTTCGAAAGCATAGCAAATCTGACATTTTTTAACTTTCACCTACAATCCACGATAACCTGAAATAGCTATTGCTTTATTCCCAAATGAAAAACCCACTGATCGTCCTGACATTGTTACTTGCGATTTCGCACTGAAACTCAAAAACTGAAGGTGGATAAGTTCAAGAAAAAGTATTTGACATAAAAAAAAAAAAACATTCAGAGGGAGTATGTTTCATTATTATGGGAGCAAATAACTTTCAAAATGTCTGGTATTCTTCATTCAAAATACTGTAAATATGAAAAATTTTTATTTGAACGTCTAATGAACTTAGTTTGCAGCATTTGCTACACAAGCCACTAGTATGTATGTGTATATATATTTAAAAGTTCAATGTAAATATTCAAAACTCTGTAAGTAGGCGAAAAATAATGAACACTGGCTTTTACTTTGTGGTTTTAAATAGATATTTTGTATGTTAATAGCAGTAAATACACGTGACAGCATATTCTGTACGTGAGTAGCATCCCACTGCCCAATGCCTGTACTGTCTGTACGAATAAGCAGATGTGACGCACGAAACGAGTCAGAGCCCTCCTAGTATGATCCATGTGCATCTAACTCGTACTCAAAGTAACCAAACGCAGGACTCTAGTGATGACATTTAAGCATATTTATTCATTCTGGTAGAATTAAGGCCGTGAGCCTTCTATTCCACACTACCAGAAGTGAAATACACAATGAAACAGTGACAAAAATAATTATATTAATAGTCATACTTAACTATAAAAATCATTTTCATGCACATTAGTAAGCTTACATATACTGAAATACTGACTAAACATGATACATAATTAAATTATTACAATTGATAACCTAATTCCACTTTATGATAGGCCTAAATGACTATTTATATACACACAGAATAACCTATAAAAATCGGCTAATACTCACAAATCAATTTCATATAAAAGTATGTAATTCTTAATTCTTAATTTAAGTTGATTAACTGTTCGGCAATCCCTGACATGACGAGGTAAGGAGTTCCATAGACGACAAACTGACACGGTGAAAGAGGATGAATAGAAAGAGGTGCGGTGACGAGGAATGGATAGTAAGGCCTAATGTTGAATAGAATCACGAAATACTGTAATATTAATAATAATAATAATAATTATTTATTTATTTAATCTGGCAGAGCTAAGGCCAGTAGGCCTTCTCTTCCGCCCAGCCAGACTCTAATTCTAATTGAATACAATTGCTTACATAGTTATTACATTAATATCTAGACCATGAAACGACATGAAAGTAAATAATGAAAGTTGGATAAGTAATGTTAGTGTGACAATAATAAACATTGGTAAGAAACAGTGATAATAATAATAATAATAATAATAATAATAATAATAATAATAATAATAATAATAATAATGAGATAATTTAGATATTTATCTGTGATATATATAACCATTAAACAGAGAGCCTGGTGGAAGACATTTGCTCTTTCAGAACTCCAATATCAACATTTTGAGTCCACACGTGTGGAGTAACGGTCAGCGCGTCTGGCCGCGAAACCAGGCGTGCCGGGTTCGAATCCCGGTCGGGGTAAGTTACCTGGTTGAGGTTTTTTCCGGGGTTTTCCCTCAACCCAATACGAGCAAATGCTGGGTAACTTCCGGTGCTGGACCCCGGACATTATCACCCTCATTTCATTTAGACGCTAAATAACCTAGATGTTGATACAGCGTCGTAAAATAACCCAATAAAAACATATTTTGAGAATCTACTCTTCAGTGAAGGCGAGATCATTTTTCGTGATACAGGTGAGTTTTTCGATGCTGCACTGACAGACAAGAGGAATCACATATAATTTAGTCATATCAACTATTTAGCTTAATGATGACATGGCTACGTGGGCTGGGAGTCCCACAGTCTGTGTGCACGACAGACTTCAGTGGAATATGAAACTGACCTGCCTGCCTACACTCGAGTTCCCCTGATCCTCGATGCCACACAGATCCTTCTTCTTCTTCTTTACGGACGGTGTTAACAATAATTAACGCACACCGCCTGCATATTGATCGTCGCCTGACGCCATGTTCCAGCCCCTCGTTCATTTTCAAGAGTGCGCACTTCAGCTTTCAATTGTTTTCCGTCGAGGATCAGACAGACGCACCTGCACTGCGCAGCCTCGACCCCAGGGACGCTGCGCGCCAGGGTCCTCACATTGGCACCTGCTTCAGTGTATTCGGCGAGGACCGTATTTTCACCGTGACCCCCAAGTTGGAGGACATTCATTCATTCACAGTGTTCTGCCCAAGGGCAGCTTTTTGACTGCAAACCCAGATTTCTCGAATCTTTCCTATTTTCTGCTTTCCCCTTTGTTTTCTCATATGAGCCATATATCTTAATATCGTTTATGATCTGATATCTTCTTCTGCCCCGAACTCTTCTCCCATTCACCATTCCTTTCAGTGCATCTTTCAGTAGGCAGTTTCTTCTCAGCCAGTGACCCAACCAATTCCTCTTTCTCTTCCTGATCAGTTTCAGCATCATTCTTTGTACACCCACTCTTTCCAACACAGCTTTATTTCTTATTCTGTCTGCTCATTTCACACGTTCCTTTCTTCTCCATATCCACATTTCAAATGCTTCTAGTCGCTTCTCTTCACCTCGTCGTAATGTCCATGTTTCTGACCCATACAATGCTACATTCCATATAAAACACTTCACAAGTCTCTTCCTTAGTTTTTTTTTTCCAGAGCTCCGCAGAAGATGCTCCTTTTTCTATTAAAAGCTTCCTTTGCCATTGCTACCCTCCTTTTGACTTCCTGGCTGCAGCTCATGTTACTGCTTATAGTACACCTCAAGTATTTGAAGCTGTCCACTTGCTCTACTGCCTCATTTAGAATTCGCACGTTTACCTTCTTTACTGTAGGATGGAACCAACCCGCATTCCATACCGACTGCACCATTATAAACCCCAAGGGAGAACACGAATCGGAAGCCCTAGAAAACGCTGGAAAGACCAATTTTAATATTGCTATGGAGACGAAACGGGCCAATGGGCCCAAATCGTATTGTTGATGATGATGACCTTCTTTACTTTTCTTCCTATGACCATAGCCTTCGTCTTATTTGCATTTATCTTCATCCCATACTGCTCACAGCTGTCATTCAGCTCCAGCAGCATATCCCTTAGTATCATTTCCTCTTCTGCTAACAACGCCATATCATCAGCAAATCTTATGCAGTTTATTCTTCTTCCTCCTACTATCACTCCTCCCATGTTCTGAAAACAGTTCTTTACTAAATCCTCCAAGTAGGTGTTGAACGGGTAGGTGATAAAGGGCATAGGTTAATTTTTTATGCGCGGAAATAAAAGGAACAGATATTAATGCAAAGAAAAACTGAACTCTACCTGGCGAAACAAAGCAACAAAGCAACGTGTTGCCAAGGTGCCCGCTTCGAGTTGCACGCATTATCTGCTAAAGGAGCCAACGAGGCTTCATAATAATATTTTACGTGAGGCCATAAATAAGTCGGTACAGAACAACGAGGGGGGGCTTGGATCGACGCCACTCTTCTCATAACGAACAGGTACAAAGTTATATAAAGAGCGCAACGTGGAATCTAATTTCGCGAGTGGAATAATACGATTTGCATTCGGATGAACGGGAATAAGCCACAACAGATGCTTCCACGGCCACTGCATAGATCTCGTCCAAAACTCTCACGGTGCGTTGAAATGTAGATCTTTCCTAAAGGACTTACATAATAATAATAATAATAATAATAATAATAATAATAATAATAATAATAATAATAATAACAATAATAATAATAACAATAATAATAGCCACCGGCGTAGCTCAATCGGCAGAGACGCTTGTCTTCTGATCGGGATGGAGTTGCGCTCGGGCGTGAGTACGAATCCCGCTTGAGCTCATTACCTGGTTTAGTTTTTCCGAGGTTTTACCCAACCGTAAGACGAATGCCAGGTAATTATGAAATCCTCGGCCTCATCTCGCCAAGTATCATCTCGCTGTCACCAATTCCAACGACGATAAATAACATAGGCCTAGTAGTTGATACAGCGCCGTAACTAAAAGTGGCAGCATCACAGATAATCTGTTAAGGGGGCGACAGGTGAAATTTTGGTCATTTTGAGTAAAAAATCGTATTTTCGTTTTCTAGTGAAAAATATGTAAATTAATGAATTTGAACTTAAAAGTTAATATTAATATTATATTTGTATTCTATAAATTATATTTGTATTCTATAATTTTGAAATATATATTAGTCCTACTTTTCACGTGCGATATTATTCTTCTCTAGTGTTAATATTATATTATATAATTCCATTGCAGCTGTAATTTAAATTTTAGTTCCTATTTTATTTTACTTATTTATTTTTATTATTATAATTTTTTTTTTCATTTTAATATTATATCTGAACTGCGACCGAACACGAGCGCTGCTCATTCGGTCTCAAATTTTGTTAATACTACTGTATCTCCTTTTATATTGCTTGTATTGTTTTATTTCTATTTCTCTTGTTTCTTTTGTAATTATATTCTTTATTCTGTATATTTAAATTTAAATAAATTTAAAATTTAAATATATTTTTAATATCAGTTGTCTTGCGTAGTATTGTTGAACTGGACCCGTGAATGTTGAATATCGCCCGGAAGATAAATACTTGTATACAGTCACCGTTCCGGTTTCTGAGATATCAAAACATGGTCAGTCTATGATTATGTAGAATCTTTGTGTGTAGCATATTAATTAGGCCGTTGACTATTGTTTCCATTGTCGTGTGTTTGTAGCTTGTTTTCATGTAACTCATTTAGATTTTGATTCAATGCATAAGTTAAGAAAGATTGAAGAATGCTGGGTTTGCGGTGAAAGATCTGCCCTTGGGCAGAAAACTATGAATGAATGAATATTGATGATACATCTCGCCAAAATGTAAAAAAATGTAAAACAATTGTACAACATTGTAAAAATTGTAGAAAATTACTAAATTGTAAAACTATAAAAATTTGTAAAAATTGTAATTGTAATATTGTAAAATGTTGACATGTTCCACATCTTAAAGCTTCATTGCTCATGTAAGATCTATGGAATAAAATAAATAAATGAATGAATGAATGAATGAATGAATGAATGAATGAATGAATGAATGAATGAATGAATGAATGAATGAATGAATGAATGAATGAAGGCGGTGATGAATCATAGTACGCAAATTTGTAATGCTTTATTTGCCTTTGTGACTGAGGTAAACCATTCTCACCGAAATGCATAACATTTAATTGCACGGTTATAGCAAGAGCGTTTAGATTTACCGACGCTGCAACTCAACAAGCGAGAGCGGTGTTGCCAACGTCGAGGCAATAAATACTGCAAGCAACAATCACGAGGGAAAACGAATTAAGTACAGCAGCCCAATTAATACTCGTATATTCAAGTCGGTTCATTATAATTTTAAATGTTTTAATTTCGTGCAAATCTCAGATTTTATTGCATCCTGGCTCTAAACCAAATTGCTTCAGACAACAAGAAGAACAGAGATCTCCTACAATGCCGTCGCGAAACAATTGACTGCGCAAGTCGCGTGTTCAGATCCCATACAGCCCTTTCATTAACTCTCAAGAATGATAACGTTGACCAGGCGTCCGGCTTTTGGAAAGCATGTTGTGCTGTCCTCCATACTTAACATTTGCGAATAATGCCCGGAATTTTAAAAAGTATGACTGCTAAAATCTGAACTCTTCGTAAGTCGTGTTATTTATTGCTGTAATTTCATGGTGCAGAATATTACGTTCTACAGTGGTTGTCTTTGCCGAAGAATAGCTCTAATCTTCTCTCTGTTCTTCCTGTGTAGAATCGGAGTGACGCCATGTTGGAGAGAGTATTGCTCTCTTTCTAAGTGATGTGTATCAATCAGTCTGTCGTGGGGGTCATGTTCCATATGCGCAATAAAAGCAGTAAAAATGGTGAAAAGTTGTTTGGCGTTTGCTTGTTCAGAAGAACAAAGAATGAGAAATGGTGTCCACTTTAATGGGGAAATTTTTTCTGCTTTTGTTAAGAGAAAAACAAAAGTAAAGCGAAGCATTACTGTAGGCCTAGGATAGTCACTGTCGTTAAAGTAACCTTGATAATTTATTTACTTACTTAAGGCTTTTAAGGAACTCTGAGGTTCACTGCCGCTCTCACATAAGCCCGCCATCGGTCCCTATCCTGAGCAAGATTAATCCAGTCTCTATCATCATATCCCACCTCCCTCAAATCCATTTTAATATTATCCTCCCCATCTACGTCTCGGCTTCCACAATCTTGACCATTAAAATTAATACTGTATATTATCTAAATGTTTTAATTTTTAAAATTGTTTCGTATTCTTGACCTGAAATTTCGAAACAATGGATTCAAGGAATAGGAAGTAAAACTGGTTGCCTTCCAAACACAGATGTATATCTCAGTCATTTCAGAAATGAACGTTATCAAGTTTTCCCTTGAGCGCAAGTACAATTACTCAAACCGGAAGCTGCTCCATCTATATTCAAGTTCCCTACTCGCTTGTAGAAGAAAATTTCAGTAAGGACGAATCTTGTACGTACTTTCTATTCCACAGCTTTAGTGTGTATCATTGTGCTATTATTATTATTATTATTATTATTATTATTATTATTATTATTATTACTACTATTATTATGTTATTATATTTTTTGTTCAGTTTTCAGTAATTGTTGCTAATACGCGTTTGTAGATTAATAATTAGAGCTGCAAGAAACGCCAAAGGAAACAAAGAGAGGTCAGCGCCACAGCAATACAATCCACAATGTGTGGTTCAAGTAGATCGCTACCTCATCCGAAAGTTAAATGTTTTTAGTTTCCAGAAGTTGCGAAAACTGTTTCTAAAACAATTATTACTCGACCAAGGCCAGTGGAGTCCTGCAGCCCAGAGCCGTGGCGCTACTGCTCCTGCGTTCGTAGTACCGCATCCCAATAGTTTATATTACGCCCGCGGCTTCACTCGCCTTGGTCGAGTAATACATCATTATCCAGTATGTGGTGAGACAGTTCATGCACCATTGGAATATTAATTATATATATATATATATATATATATATATATATATATATATATTAGTAACCTTTATTAAGCGCATTTCATGAATTTTATTTAGATTCTAGCGTCCCCGTCCCATTTGTGAATGCCACAGGAGGATCTGAGCTTTCTACGTAAATTCTCTCTTCGCTACGTAGCTCGAAAACTTCTCAGTAATCTCAGATGCTCCAGGGTCTTATTTATGAATACACACAAAGTCGTTATCATTACAACTGGATGTTCAGAATTAAAAACCCCATTCTTTGTGTAAAGCTACTTGCAATACTTCATAAAATATGCTAACGAACGTGTGAGCGATAGATCTATTATATCTCATCATGTCACGTTTAGGTATTCCTGCAAATAATAATAATAATAATAATAATAATAATAATAATAATAATAATAATAATAATAATAATAACAATAATAATAATAATAATACTTACTGGTTTTTAAGGAATCCGGAGGTTCATTGCCGCCCTCACATAAGCCCGCCATTGGTCGCTATCCTGAGCAAGATTAATCCAGTCTCCACCATCATATCCCACCTCCCTCAAATCCATTTCAATATTATCTTCCCACCTACGTCTCGGCTCCCCAAAGATCTTTTTCCCGCTGGCCTCTCAACTAACACTCTATATGCATTTCTGGATTCGCCCATACGTGCTACATGCCCTGCCCATCTCAAACGTCTGGATTTAATGTTCCTAATTATGTCAGGTGAAGAATACAATGCGTGCAGTTCTGTGTTGTGTAACTTTCTCCATTCTCCTGAAACTTCATCCCTCTTAGCCCCAAATAATAATAATAGTAATAGTAATAATAACAATAATAATAATAATAATAATAATAATAGTAATAACAATAATAATAGTAATAATAATAAATAATAATAATAAATAATAATAGTAATAGTAACAACAACAACAATAATAATAATAATAATAATAGTAATAATAATAAATAATAGTAAATAATAATAGTAATAGTAATAACAATAATAATAGTAATAGTAATAATAATAATAATAGTAATAATAATAATAGTAGTAATAGCAATAATAATAATAATTTATTTATTTATGTATTTATTTATTTATTTCGAATATTAATGTGCAAAAGAACAGAACAAAGCCAATTACAGTTTAGCACAAAAAAACAGAATAAATGACAGAAAATGGCAGTGAGATGAAATACAATCAATATAATGGTCACCATTAACCATTCACCAAATGCAACAAAATAAATGGCAATATCTAACAAATAATAAAAGATATTAAATAACAAGTAAGGATATATCATGTATAAGTATAACTAAAATCAAATCAGATCTTGCAAATTAGCACTTTTAATACACCTGGCTATTGGAGAAAGGGATTTAAATAATTTAGTGAAGAAAATTCTTTGACCACGAAAACCTTTCACGGGAATTCTAAGGTAGGTGTTATGTATAAAAGAATCATAATCAATGACACCATTAATAGCATTATTAAAGAAAGTGTAATCAATAATAATAATAATAATAATAATAATAATGATGATGATGATGATGAGACAAAGGAACCAGAGAATAATAACTGTCCGCCATGCCGTTAGTGGTTTGCCTCGTCACATCATGGAAATGCTTGCTCGCATGTTCCCTGCCTGCTGCCACGGATTTCTTCGTAACATTCCCAGCATGAACGTTTCTAGATGAGATTAAAACCGGAGCTGCAGAGGAATATTGCCCGGAAGTCCAAGCGCACATAAATCTGCGATATCGAGCCAGACAGCGGCGTCGGTCTCAAGAAACGGTCCATCTGAGCCACGAGCTCCGTGATACGTACAAAAAACGCAATTTATCTTGATCCCCGTTCTGTATAACCAAGGCAAGTTACGGAACAAAAAAAAAAAAAAATCGTTCTATGACAGGCAACACACATTTCACTGCTGGCAATAGGGCTGCGTCCCACCACGGCGCTACAAGTAAGTACAGGGACATCGTTTTATTTTTACTAACATTTTTAATATTAACCTGGCTATACCTTTGCATTAACGCTCGAGAATCGAAAACACCGTTTGCTACCCCCTTCCACGACTGAAGTTCGATGATACTGGCGTAAGATACAAACAAATCACTTTACTAAGTATAGGAGGGAAGAAAAGTAGTTCATCCATTTACGTAAACTAGGAAATATCGCGATTTTGAGTTTGATAATTGTCATTAGGTTTTTGTTTAATCAAAATACAGTACTGTATTAACAATAAGTGTTTTTATTCACGAACTGAGCTACCCATGCGAACGTATTCATTATGCAGTGTATATTATACTGTCTACAGCACATTAGCGTACAATATAGAGAATGAAGTTAAATTGAAAAATAATCATAATATGGATATTTAAACACATTTTTGAAAATGGTGGCCGTTCATTTCGATACAGGCTTCAGTTCTTTTGTGCATATTATCGCACTGACGACTATTGTATGTAATCCCAATTACCAGTTTCGTTCTTCGTACTAGTAACTCATGTTGAAATAATTCTGTACCTACTCTATAACAGAGTACCTTACGTACTGTAAATTCAATCTTCACTTCTGCCCGACCCGCACAGATAAAATTACTCAGACATGCTATCTACTGTCCGTCCAAGTGGTTATGTCGTAGGTCGTAGAAAGGGGAGAAATCACGTGACAGTTAATTACTTAACGAGGTCCTTTTATTTAAGTTATTTTAAACAGTTGTATAATATTACGTAGACGTCCAATTCCTAACAGAAATTAATGTTTTCAGAAAAGAGCTAAGACAGCCCAGCCACTAGCCTTTATAGAGCGACAGAAGCGGGTGGGGGAAATCGGGATGCGACGTAGGCAAACGGACGACAGTACCTGTGCGAAAATACGATTAAATATTGGAAGCTCCTTCGTCACTGGAAAACGCGAACATATTTCTGGAACGTACTATACTCACTAACTCAGTACTGCTTACTATATGCGGTCTTGGTTGTGTGTGGAGGACAGTTGGAACTTCATTAGTAGAAGGGGTGGGAGTGAGGTACATTAAAAATCTCAGGCACAATAAAAATTGAAGTAAAATTAAAATGATGACCCTGTACATGATTTCAGAAACGGTTCGAGGCGGGGCGGATCAACTGCAATGATGGCTGTGTCTCCGCTCGGAGTGCGCTAGCTGTGTTCCGATGGGTTATACGTGCTTTCATTCATTCATAGCGTTCTCGCCAAGGCCAGGTATTTCACTGCAAACCCAGCATTCTCCAGTCTTTCCAACTTTCTATCTTCCTCTCAGTCTCCGCACAGGGATCATGTATCTTAATCCTGTCCCAGCCGATTTATTTTTCTCCCTCTGAACAGTTTCAGCATCATTCTTTCTTCGCCCACTCTTCCTAGCACAGTTTCATTTCTTATCCCGTCTGCCTTTTCACACGCTTCATTCATCTCATATCCACATTTTAAAAGCTTCCAGTCGCTGCTCTTCAGGTCGTCGTAATGTTCATGATTGTGCTTAATGCAACTGTACACTCCACACAAACCATTTTACCGGTGTCTAAAAGCCCATTCACAATGAAAATTAAACATAACCGTAACATAAACACAGAAGTTTGCGCCCAGGCTACCAAATGGGATCATTCACAATGATTCACATAAGCATTGACATAAACATTACCGTAAGACGTTAACATGGAAGTTTGCAAACTCCAAACTTTCATCCTTATGCTTACGTGATTTGCAAACAGAACACAATCGTGGAGCGCTGAAGTATACGACAGAATACGAGGAAATGGCGTCGTTGTTATGTTTCCATGGTTACCAAGTATGTTTGCTGTTATGTTTATGTTCCCATCATGAATGTTCTTGATTTTACCGTAACGTTTATATTTTTAAGTTAACGGTTACGTTATGTTTAATTTTCATTGTGAATGAGCCTTTACTTAGAATAACAGTAAATAATGCAAATTACATGAAAATGCAATTGAGTATCGAAAGAGAATGACAAGGAACATGTATAACACAAATACAGGAAAAAAAGAGAGAAAGAGATGATAATAATAATAATAATAATAATAATAATAATAATAATAATAATAATAATAATGCGTTACAGATTAACATAACATGACTTACAGACTAGTCATTACACGTATTATGGCTTACGCCTCTGTTAAGCAACCCGACGAGTGCTTACTAAGCACTTGCGTGAAGAAGAATGTGATTCTTTAATTTAAGGGGAGGCAGAGGTGAAATTTTCGAACAAAACTGAAGAAAAAATGAAAATTTGTTTTTTTCCATTTTTATTATCTTTATTTTGATATTCCGATGTTAGTTTTTGATTTTGTGCCCTTAAAAGTATGAAATTAAAACCAAGATAACTGTATTACAATATTATTCCCATAATAAACTAATACTTATCATTATTTATATATCTTCTCTGAACATATAAATAAAAAGAAATATTGGAAATTTCTTACAATATGGTGCATGGAGCATTTTATATCAAACGATATAAAGTTTTATAAAATTATTAATATTTACAGAACTATTGTACTTAGAAAGTTGAAACTTGGTATGTCCATTACTAATCACATACTTAGTATCCATGACCAATTTCAAACAAATCGGATAAATTTTGTGGATTTTGAAATATTCACCTCTGCCTGCCCTTAAACTTGAAGTGTGGTGATGTTGATCAGTTTCTGACACGGTAGAATTCCAGAGCCTTGCAAGCGATATACTGAAAGATGAGTAGAAGGATGCTGTATGCAGAGAAATAGGGAGAAGGTTCCGGATTCGAGGTAGTGAAAGGTAAACAAAAAGAGATGTGGGTGTGGATGATTTTAAATAGTAATAAGAGGGAATTGAGTGGGTGTCAAGACAACCATTTTAGTGATGAGATTGCATGTTCAAATTTTCTAATTTTACAAACGAAACGAAGACGCGGTAGTCGGCGGACAAGAGAAAGATTTAGGTTCGTGAATAGCGAATCGCAAGAAATTTATTTGATCATTACTAAACGTAAAGTCTGTGTTGAGAAAGCCATTACTTCGGAACAGATGTCATTATAATAATCATTGTAGAGGCCTCCTGTAGAAAAGAGTAGGGAAATGTTTCACTGGTCTAGCTGAGAAGAGCCACAGAGTCAGAAATGTACAACAGATTTATTATGCTAATGCAGCAGACTCCGCCCGTACTATTTTTTAATTTTATTTTATTTTTGCGGCTTTATTTCTTTGAAAACGAAATGCGAGAGCGTTTCACTAAATGGGGAAAGAAATAAACTCCGAATGGTGCACGTTACAATATTCGCTCGTTGTTAGAGTTCTAACTTCCTTCAGTGTTTGTTGAACTGAGATGAACTACATACCCAACGAAATGCCAGAGGTTGTGATTTCAATGAATGGAAATTTTGAACAGTGGGAAAAATTGAATTCTGTGAAACAAACGATAAAAATTGACAGAGAATTGCAAGCGAGGGCAGAGGAGAGTCAGACCGGTGCAGGAAGCTGCTGATGAGCTGGACGCTAGCAACTGTTTTCATTCCGAGCAGCGAATAGTTGGACGCGGACTTCAAAGGGAACCTCACTTCCCGCGCATCCGCTTGGCAACTTCGCGAATTTATTTATAAAGACCGTGAGGAAGAGCAGTGTGGGCTGCGATTCTGGATTCCACGTCGTTCATGTCCTTTTCCTCAAGGCAACGGACCTCGGCACACTCATGATGCCGCAAGTTTCTATTGCCAACACGCTGCTCTGCGTCCCGAGAGTTGCAATCTAGCATCTCGCTCCTCGCATGCATCTTTGATGATCGCCGTAACGCCATGGATCTCCTCTATGTATCCAGATCCCCTCTATGCACCCAGAGCTTCCCTATGCACTCAGGCCTTCTCCATGCACCCAGACCTTCTCTATCACTCAGACTTTCTCCATGCACCCACAGTTCCTCTATGCACCCAGAACTCCTCTATATACTCAGATCTTCTCCATGCACCCAGAGCTTCTCTATCAGACTTTCTCCATGCACCCAGAGTTCCTCTATGCACCCACACCTTCTCCATGCACCCAGAGCTCCTCTATGTACTCAGCTCTTCTCCATGCCCCCAGAGTTCCTCTATGCACCCAGACCTTCTCCATACACACAGGCTCCGCTATGCACCCAGAGCTTCTCTATCAGACTTTCTCCATGCATCCAGAGTTCCTCTATGCACCCACACCTTCTCCATGCACCCAGAGCTCCTCTATGTACTCAGATCTTCTCCATGCACCCAGAGCTCCTCTATGTACTCAGATCTTCTCCATGCACCCAGAGTTCCTCTATGTACTCAGATCTTCTCCATGCACCCAGAGTTCCTCTATGTACTCAGATCTTCTCCATGCACCCAGAGCTCCTCTATGTATTCAGATCTTCTCCATGTACCCAGAGTTCCTCTATGCACCCAGACCTTCTCCATACACACAGGCCTCCACTATGCACCCAGAGCTTCTCTATCAGACTTTCTCCATGCACCCAGAGTTCCTCTATGCACCCACACCTTCTCCATGCACCCAGAGCTCCTCTATGTACTCATATCTTCTCCCAGAGCTTCTCTATCAGACTTTCTCCATGCACCCAGAGTTCCTCTATGCACCCAGGCCTCCTCTATACACACAGATCTCCTCTATGCACATAGATGTACGTATCATATCACATATAACGTCCACTGCTGTGGAATAACGGTTAACATGTATGATCGTGAAGCGAACGAGCTCGGTTTCAAATTCTGGTTGGGATGTTATCTGATTGAGGTTTTTCCCGAAGTTTTTCTCAACCCATTACGAGCAAATGCTTTGTAACTTTTGGTGGTGGACCGTGGACTCACTTCATGTCAGTGAACCACTAGATAACCAAAGCAGTTGATAAACGTCGTAAAATAAACCAATAAAATCATATCATATCATATCATATCATATCATATCATATCATATCATATCATATCATATCATATCATATCATATCATATCACATCACAGCACATCAGATCACAACACATCACATCACATCACATCATATATCATATCACATCATATCATATATCATATCATTTCATATCTTATCATAGCTTTTATTTTAGTTGGTTATTTTACGACGCTTTATCAACATCTAGGTTATTTAGCGTCTGAATAATATAAAGGTGATAATGCCGGTGAAATGAGTCCGGACTCCAGCACCGAAAGTTACCCAGCGTTTGCTCGTACATATCATATCATATCATATCATATCATATCATATCATATCATATCATATCATATCATATCATATCATATCATATCATATCATATCATATCATATCATATCATATCATATCATATCATATCATATCATATCATATCATATCATATCATATCATATCATATCATATCATATCATATATCATATATCATATCATATCATATCATATCATATCATATCATATCATATCATATCATATCATATCATATCATATCATATCGGGGGTTTAGAGTCATAACGACGTATCTGCAAAATTCATGTTTTGAGATAAATGCAAAAGAAGTTTTGCAACAACTGAAACACTATCACTGTTACCGCCTATGTTATTGTGTGCGACATATGTGATAACTCGTTGTTATTAGAGTATGTTTATAATAATAATAATAATAATAATAATAATAATAATAATAATAATAATAATAATGATTTATTTTAGCTGGCAGAGTTAAGGCCGTAAGGCCTTCTCTTCCACACAACCAGCAAAAAGTGTATATACATATGCATGAACTTACAAAGAATTCAACAATTTGATTTAGATGAGAGTTACATATATACAAGAGTTATTTACGAATTGAACAACAAAATACTATGAACTATTAATTAAACACTGAAATAAACTGTGTAGCAGAATTAAACTGAAATACATAGAATGTTAATATATTTCAAATTATATTAGATAATAGAAAGAGATTATTATGAGACAATTTTGAAAATGCAGCACAATCAGGATGATGTCTAAAGAAAAAAAGCAACAGTGTAGTTTGTAATATTTTAAATCAGTATGATTGGAGTGAAATGCTAATAAGGTTATCTTTTAAGCTGTTCTTAAAGGTGTTTGTTGTCTTGCAGCCCCTAATACTTTGTGACAAGAAATTCCATTGACGCGAGGTTTACATCCGCTCAACAATTTTTTTGTGTTTAAGCTAAGTGTTACATAAGAAAAAAAAGACTGTGTTGTAGATACGTTGTTTTGACTTTAAATAAATTGTTCTTATTGCAAGTTACACTTTAGTTTGATATTAATGACAATAGAAATAATGCACTGAATTATTTATATATTATTGTGTAATTACATCTAATTATTGTGAAACAAACAGTTTTATAAGTATTTCTTCTAGTATTGATTAGCAAGGTGCTGGATAATATGCCAAAATGCTTAAAGTACTAAACTGATGACAATATACCATAATTCACCATAACGAAGTGCAATGACTTTTACACAAACCTGTATCACTGAAACAATAGTAAAAAATTGTTATACTGAAGAAGGAATAGTCCTCAGTAATAGTAATAATAATAATAATAATAATAATAATAAATAATAATAAATAATAATAATAATAATAATATTCGTAGCGCTACGGCACCTTAAGGGTCCAGACCGACCAGCCAGCTGCTGGCCTCAAGCACAGATGCTTAAGCAGAGGTGGAATCTAACTAGAATAGAGGTATCGTGTGATTAGCACGATGGTGCCCCTACTAGCCGTTATAGCTGGCTTTCTTAACCGAATTTCTCTACTTATCATAGCTCTCCAAGTGCATCACAATGCTGATTATCGTCATCATTATCATCATAATCATCTTTATTAACTTTCGCTTCTTTCCCGTCTGTAACATCATTTATTAATTACTTATAGCATTGTGGTGATACTGGTCAGGAATAATTCTCATATTGCGTAGATCCAGAAGATCTTTAAGTTTTTGTTTCTGAATAGGAATTGGAGAAGAAAACAAAGGCTGAAGTGTGAAAGAATCTCGCATTCTTGTTTTATTTCTGCGGATTAGTATTCTTCTAAACTCAAATTCTTGAGAAGTCCTGTTGCTGTATCTAAAATAAATGTGTTCTAAGTCTTCTTTCCTGTACTGAAACCAGGCCATCTTGAGTCAATTGACATTATTTACATCACTGAAAACTTTTCTGTCCTTTCTCATGTAACGCCTCAGTTCGAAAAATTCGGCACATGCTGAATTTCAATTATAAGGTATTTTTTGTTTGTCATTCTGACAATAGTGAATCATCCCGATCTGAAATAATTTTGTTCTTTTCTCTACTGAGACATGATCAGAGTCGTACTCTATTTGTGGCCTGACTCAAAGGACATATCATTGATTAAAGGGATGTCAAGATGCCCAACAGCATGCAGAAACATAACAGACGTATTTTATATTTGTGGTTTGTCCACCGCATGTTTTGAAAAAGGAATTCCATTCCTTACCATCTGCCCTTTTTGTTGGAAATTAAGAAGACATGAAGCAACTTCTGCAGATCCACGTTTGGCAGTTCTTTCACTCCACATAGCATGCGACTTCTCTACAGAAGTTGTATAGTATA